>NC_054705.1:11052705-11115205 GCF_016097555.1 Gigantopelta aegis
AAGATCCCTTGCGGCTAAGCGAAAAAAGTAGCCAGCTCATGAAGTTTCCTCTCTATATATATGTGTGGTCCTCAATCATATGTCTGACGCCATATAACCGTAAATAACATGTGTTGAGTGCGTCGTTAAATAAAACATTTTCTTCCTTCTTCCTTCAAACATCTGATAATTTTTGACACGAATAGAAGTCTAGAGCAAACTCGCTACAGTTGAGTGCGTCGTTAAATAAATCATTTCTTTCTTACATTCAGGTCAGAATCAAGGTCCTGGTGATGACAGCTCGTCAAAGACCCAGAGCCAGATGTCCGTGTTTGTTGGATACCCAGAAGAGGACATGCAGCAACTGAAGATATATCTGCGAAGTGTCTCGGCGTCGGAAGCACTTGCTACTCTGGCAGCAGTTATTGAAGCTTTGCCAGTCGTATATGAAGCTGTTGGAAACCATGACCCACTTACTGGAAAAAACATTTTTGTTGGATGTCTAAACAAGGTTTGATTATAGCAAAATTATGTATGAAAATAGGATCATTATCTGTGCCAAACCTACATATTTTATCACACACACACACACACACACACACACACACACACACACACACACATATATATATATATATATATATATATATATATAGATATATATTTATATGTATGTATGTATGTATGTATGTACATATATACTGTAGATCTTGAAATTAACGCGTTCCTAAATTAATGCGAGTGACGGTGGGCAGACTAAAATGCGACATGAAATTAATGCGAGTGGCCTCCCTTTAAAATATTACCTTCCTAGCAACACACGTCCGTGTACTTTTTGGTTCAATCCAAGTTACAGTTGTCTTCAATGAGATCAACTTACTAAGATATCTGTGTACACATCAGTTAACCTGTTTAGTCCTTAGTGTTTTTGGTGAGACCAACTCCAAGCATATTTTGCAGCGTTCAATTACGTAACGGGTATGGTTACATAAATCTGATTAAACATTAGCATATATGTACCATTACAACTGTATCTTCCTAAGAATGTAGACATATTTCAAAGTCATAACAAAAGAACAATTCGCCCAACTAAGTTGCAGTGAACTCAAAGAAACGGTCGACCTAAGGATTAGCGTAACACCCATTCACACGCGATGTATCGTGTCGGCTTTTGATAGGATGGCCAAACACCCTGCAATTATTACGCGTGGCTGGCATCTTGTTAGATTATTGTACAATTAGTATGTCTCGTCTACAATGAATTGTGCTCCAGCTGTTTTATAAATGTATTAGAATTTTAATCTTTGTTTTAAAAGTGTGACACATAGCTTGCTGGACTAGTCAACGATTAGTCAGACTTGCCTACAATGAATCGTTTTCCAGTTGTGTTATATGTTAGAATTTTAATCTTTGTTTGTTTTGTTTTAATAACGTGGGATACATAGACAAAACATAGAAATAAATGCGTCATATTATTAATGCGAATAACACGAACTCGCATTTTTCGCATTAATATTATGATCGCATTAATTTCCGGATCTACAGTATATATATATATATATATATATATATATATATATATATATATATATATATATATCCATTTAACACATCCATTGCTCATACAAACAATGTATTTATATGCAATGGCTATAAAAACAATAATGACATTTATCATGACGTATTGCTTTATGGTCTGGAAAAGTACACATTTTAACATGTTATTGTGTGTATATGTCTAACAATAGCTATAATACTGTAGTTGTGACAAGGAGCATTCATGAAAAATATATTTTAGTCAAAAAGAGAGTTACATAACGTTTTTCTCTACACCTACACATCCCATGTAAGTCACATAAGAGATTGGCCATGCACACACCCACACACGTGGATTACGTAATATTTGAATGGTCCGTTACAATGAACATAATACCCCGTATACATACTTAAATTTTAACACGTTAATTGTTTCTAGGTGTCTTAGAAGTAAACAATTATAACCTATTGTACAATTAATTTTAAGTTATTTTAAGACATATACAAACAATAGGTACCAAACATTTGTAATATCCAATCTAATTGTAGTCGTACACGGAACATCCACATACAAAGTGATAAATAAAATATAAAAGTTTTGTTTTGTTTAACGACACCACTAGAGCGCATTGATTTATTAATCAACGGGTATTAGATGGCAAACATTTGGAAATTCTGTCAAATAGCCTTAGCGAGGAAACTCGCCACATTTTTCCTTTAGAAGCAACACATCTTTTATATGGACCATCCTACAGACAGGATAGCACATACCACGGCTTTTGATATACCAGTCGTGGTGCACTGGCTGGAACGAGAAATAGCCAAATGGGCCAACAGACGGGATCAATCCTAGAACGACAGCATATCTGGTGAACACAATACCACTGAGCTACGTCCGGCTCCCTGCAGGCCGTTTTAAATGCACACTGACTCATTAAATAACTGCCCACCAACTGCAGATAGTAGGATATATGGGAGATTGGCTTGTTACCATTAAAAATCTCAGTGTCATACAAAATGCAAAGCCAAAGGTAATACAGTCTCGGAGTGCTACACTGGGGTGTGATACCGTCCTCGGTGGTGTCGTGGTTAAGCCGTCGGACATAAGGCTGGTAGGTACTGGGGTCGCAGCCTGGTACCGGCTCCCACCCAGAGGAATGAGTTTTAACGACTCAATGGGTAGGTGTAAGACCACTACACCCTCTTCTCTCTCTCACTAACCACTAACTCACTGTCCTGGATATACAGCCCAGATAGCTGAGGTGTGTGCCCAGGACAGCGTGCTTGAACCTTAATTGGATATAAGCACGAAAATAAGTTGAAATGAAACGAATGAGGTGTGATGGATCAATGCATTTCATACTGATTCATAAATATCACACCATAACAAAAACACTTTTTTCTTTTTGTTTCATCGATTGGGGGAAAAACCCAAACATTTGTGCTATAGATAATGCTATAAATAGTTTGGTTATGGCTTGCAGAACGTAAAGTTACAAAGGGTGTAATGTCCCAATGTTACCTATCCAGTCCCCTCTAAGAGTATGAAATTTAGAGACTGAATTAGAAGATAAACATCATTTGACGTCAGATTGGAGGCAGTTTATCGTGCATTTAACACTGCTAATTGACATTTCAGATCGAACGCTAAAAACGTGTTCAATGTTGGAACTATTTTTAATCCGTGGAGCAAAACGTAGTGAACTGGCTAGACACGGCCATCTTTTTTGGGTTTGGGTCAGCCTTTAAACGCTAACGCACTGTTGACAATTACATAAAAACATACACCTACAGAACTTCGGACACATTTAATCAATGGTTAAAAAGGACAATTCATGAACAAGAATAAATAAATATACAAACTATTTTCTGTCACGGTCAGCTGGTGTTTATCTCCTATAATTCTATCGTCTGCTACAGTTCTGTACACTCTTAAGTCTTGTAAACATACAATCTGTGCACTAACTTCCTTTCTGTTCTTCGCTTGTTCCGCTGTGTTCCCCATAGCTGGGTTCCATGTCGTCCTCGAACCATTCAGAATTTATTTCTCTTTCTGGATCAAAAATATCCACCAGCGTTTCGATGTCAAACGTAGCTGTAATCTTGATTCTTTGTTGATAAGCACCTATTCATATTCCTACGCGAGTAAAGCGGCCTAATTAAATCAGAGGTGGTTATCGTAAATTTAACACCTCTAATTTAAGGTGTGTAGCTAATGAGAATCGAATATTTTCCAAAGTCATGGTAGAATTACCATTTAACTCCTAATATCTAGTATTTATGCAGGCTATTGTATGACATGGAGTTCCCATCTTAGTTTAATTTTAGACGTCAATGTAATATATAATGTATTCTTTTTTTCAGCACGTGAACAAAATCTGTTTCAACGTGAATAAGTCTGACCAAGGATGCGTTTCTACCTTGGCAGACGATTTGCAAAATGTGTTATTGGTATTTCAAAACCTGAAGCAGACATATTAACTTTTTAAAAACAGTTTCGTGGATTCTACACTACAAATCACAAAATATATTTGCATTTTGTATACTAACTAAAGACTACAAGCATTTATGACGTGACTGGTTTAACAAAGTCGCCCCCCCCCCCCCCCCCCCCCCCCCAACACAGAGATAGACACGCTAAAGAAAGCATGCTGTTTTTCTCTTTCGTTTTACCATATATTAATTAATGGATGCTTTTTAATGTGGCCGCTTAAGAAAGGTGACCGCTTAAGAAAGGTGACCTGTGAATTGTGAATACTAGCAACTACTTGTACAGTCTTTATAATGTTTGTTGTTGTTGTTTGTTGTTGTTGTTGTTGTCGTTGTTGTACAATAGATGGTAATTCTTGGATTTGTGCTCTACGGTTTACTATAAGTAAATTGTTTCGTCATGTTGCTTTCTATTAAAATAATAAAGTGTGATTTCAAAGTATTAACTTGACCGTTTGGAATTTATGATCTCACTAGTTGTTACTGTTTGTAAAACCTTTTATAAAACGGTAAAATCTTACCCGGACCGCTCATTAGATGTCAGTTGCCAATGGTATTATAAATATTTCAAATGTATGTTTTCAATTGTAAAATGTCCCATTAACCAATGTTTACATTAAAAGGTTGCAATAAAGATTGTATTGTATTGTAAGAATAGAACATGTACGGTTGTTTTATCAGTTAGTAATAAAAATAACAAGTTACTTCAAAATGGAATAAATATAATAGCTGCTCAAAACTTTTTGCAAAATAAATACGAAATAGAAAAATATATCATTTTTAAAAACTGTAAATATGAGGAGTGTAAAACCACCATGGAAACGACTCTTCAGCCAAGAAAGTAATTTGATGGAAGAAAATAGAAACAATTATCAAGCGAGCGCTTGACGTGAATTTTGACATTATTACTTATCACTATAATTAACTACTATAACTTTTCTTTTTAACAATCTTTCTTTCTTAACTTATATATTTATTTTATGTCCCCATTGCATCAACCAGCCTATTTAAATATATATCTATTAACTAGCCATTTATAATGTGTTATAAATACTACTATCTACATGTACATATGCATTACTATTAAATATATTACCATCTACATTATTTGTATAAGTATTACTATTACTATAATCAGCATACCACCACAATGTGTATGTACTCCCAGTATTTTGCGTGTATAATGTAATTCATATTCTGTGAGGCGATGAATCAGGGCACCCCAACCCTGGCATCGTCAAAATGAGCTGGGGACAATAATAATAATAATAAAAATAATAATAATAATAATAAAAAAGAAGTTTTTGAAACAATATTTATTAACGTTTAACGTTTGGGATTGACCAACAGGTGATGCCTATATTAAGGTCTCTCCCTAAGAAAAGAAGTTACTTCAAACCATTGAATTATTTGAATACGTTAAATGTCAGCCTACTTTAATCGTTAAATAAACATTTGAAAAATGTTTTACAGTATTTTACATTACTTTTTAAACCAATATATATAAGACTGCTACATGTATAATGTAACAAAATAACATGGGCAAAATACAGTCAGAAGGTTTACAATTAAACATACATAGTGTTTTAGTTTTTCCCCAATTCCTAAAAGAGAATATGTGAACCGCAACATTTGTCACAATTAGGAACTATAGTGGACCGTAATGAATGAAGTCTCACCCGGAAGTGAACTGTGTAGTGAGACTTAAATGACAAAACTGTATTCCCTGATCAAAATCGCATCTCTGCGCAAGGTAGAGTCGTGATTGCTTCCATGGTCCACCCAAAGTGATTGTATCTGCAGTGGAGAGTGCACGTGTATTAGTCCTTCAGATGTTGCCAGTTGTAGCACTGTGTTTTTCACCAATGATATTTCAAAATAAACAATGTTCCACTCTTATTTTGGTAATATTTTTTCTGTGTATTTTTACCTTTATTTTAACAATAATTAAACATAATAAATAAATAAATACATAAATAAAATAATGCATCGAAACAAAAAGTTAGTGCCGACCGCGACCCGCCACCCAAACTCCCACATTATTATTATTATTATTATTATTATTATTATTAAATGCTTTGTTAAGCTGACATTAAATTACTATCAGCATTTTTGTGAATTTAGCTAGAACAGAGATAGAAATTCATGGAATCAACCAAAGTTTGTCAAATGCCCATTCGACTCTATATATGGTGCCATAAACGGCCATGTAGTGTGGTCAAAATAATAATGAACCCACCACAAATTGCAACAAAAGGTTTTGCTTCAGTTTTGTTATTAAAATGGTCTCCAGAATAATATACTAAGTCTGAAAACATTTTTGCAGGCGAAGTTTACTTTTTCAAGATGGCCACCATAATACTTCATTTGACAAGATGTTGACTTGAAATTTTTATTTTATACATATTTTAAATGTTGAATTATTGTTAATAATATTATCAAAGGCAATTAAACACAATGTGAGCTTATTTGTTTTGTTTTTTCTTCCCACACTTAAATTCAGAATGGCTACCAAAGTAACCTATAATTATCAAATAATTTGGTTTCAATGTGAAGTCTTCGATTACATCAAATGCTAAGAAACGTGTATTTAGTTTGGGTATACAGGAATATACTACACAACAATACTGAAACGGAGAATTAAGAAAGCCAGTTGAGAACTGAATATGTTTCTTGAAGGAAATGTTTTATTTAACGACGCACTCAACACATTTCATTTACGATTATATGGCGTCGGAAATCTGGTTAAGTACCACACAGATATTGACAGAGGAAACCCGCTGTCGCCACTTCATGAGCTACTCTTTTCGATTAGCAGCAATGGATCTTTTATATGCACCATCCCACAGACAGGATAACACATACCACAGCCTTTGATATACCAGTCGTGGTGCACTGGCTGGAGCGAGAAATAGTTAAATGGGCCCACCGACGGGGATCAATCCTAGACCAACCGTGCATCAAGCGAACGCTTTACCACTGGGCTACGTCCCGCCCCTAAAAAACCCCAGCCATGCACCCTCTATACAACGGTACAGCAGGAGTTGAAACATCAAGTGTAATGTAACTTCAAGATAAATGTGACAGTATGAGCAGTTCCTGTCAAAACGTTGGTCTCAACTGTTCCACTGGGTGTCAAGACTTGAGGCAGCTAATCCAATTTGTGGCAACCGAATATGTTTCTTGAAGGTTTTTGGCAATCAAAACTTTAAAATGAGCAAACTTGTTGGACTTTTTTGGTAATGTATTATTGTTTTCTGCTATTGCAACAAACAAAATTGGCTTAGTTGCCTCAACAGTCTTCACACCCAGTGGACATGGGCGTACATAGGATTTTGAAAAGGGGGGTTCCAAAATAGATTGCAGAGATTTTGGGCATATATTTCTATGTTGAGTTTTGAAAAGGGGGGTTCCAAAATAGATTGCAGAGATATTGGGCATATATTTCTATGTTGAGTAAATATAATAATGTCAGATGTCAATGTCAGATATATTAAATTATAAAAAAAGCGATTTCGGGGGGGGGGGGGGGGGGGGGGGGGGGAGATTCGGTCGAACCCATCGACAGGATGGAACTGCTCATACTCTCTTTTGATGTTTCGACCCCTGCTGTACCATTGTATGGACATGCTAGGATGGCTTCTCCAGCATACACTATGTCATCTTGTGTGGCATTTTTATCCAAAGAGATCTAAGCCTGGGCCAATGACTGATGTTCAGTTATGTCTGGGACATCAATTTTTATCATTCCCGGCTAATGTGTTGTGATAATGGAAATATTGTTTATCAGTGTTGTACTGTATTTCATAAGCGTACAAGACAGGGGACGGGGTGGAGGGTCAACTGCCACCTAGTGCTGGAGCAAAACGTCAAATTCGGGCAAAACTGATACAGATATTCGGGCAAAATGTGCTAACCTGAGACCTTTTCACCATGTATTTCCATCATTTGACCGTCAATATTAGTTGTAATCTATGCAAAAATTCGTAGTAGCCTAATCCGTTTGCAACCCTATATGACTGTTTGGCAGTAATGATAATAATGAATTTAAACGTTGTTATCCATATTAGGGCATTTTCGTTTAATTCGGACAATAGAACTACATTCCCCACCCCTACCCTACACTTCTTAATGCGGGCGTTCGTGGCGGGCGTTTTCTTGGTCTATGCAACGGTATTTTGAGATGAAAACGTTTTCCAAAATTGTTGACCAAAACAATAAAAATTGACCTATGACAGTACAAAATTAAGGTCTTGAAATGATTAGTACCTTTTAAAAAAAAAAAAAGGAAAAAAAAAAGAGAAGATAATAATAAAAAATACATCCTTATAAAATTTAATGGACGAAATGCTTTAAGTTTAATTTACAGCGTGTTTTCGTTAAACGGTTGAACATATTATCAACAAGAACTAGTTCTTCTGCGAACGTCCGCGTTTAGAAACGTAAGGCTTGTCATCATATGTTACGTCATAGCGTTAAAGTTCGTTTTTGTTTCTTGACATGACTCAACGTAGCTGAGAAATGTGTTTCAAGCAACATTTTGTGACACCATAGCGTCGAACACAATCCACAGGTAGTTGTTTTTGTTATGTTTGTTTTTAAAAGAAAAATTATTACTTTACATATTTCATTAAAATGTCACAGCCATTTTTCATCAGAGGTGATAGAAATAACAGCGCTACAGCAAGGCGCCATATTGTTGCAGAAGACAGTGTCAGAGTGAAGTGCTGTAATTTGTGTTGAGATCGTTGGCACGATGGTGAGTCGGACAACTTTGAAAGTATATTCGTTGAGTTTTGCACAATAATAGGGACAAAATAATAAATAAATGGTAAAGATTATCCATAGCCTTCTCCACATAGAATAATGCAGACGTCAAGGGAATGTGAGATTTAATGTTGGCCAACAATGCGATGCGCGAACTTGGTCAGTCTGAAATGTGTACAGTCTAAACTTTAAATGTGATTAAAACTGCAGATTTAACAGGCAAATTAATAATAATAGGGCGGGACGTAGCCCATTGGTACAGCGCTAGATCGCCGTCGGTGGGTCCCATTGGGCTATTTCTCACTCTAGCCAGTACACCACGACTGGTATATCAAAGGCTGTGGTATGTACTACCTTGTATGTAGAATAGTGCATATAAAAGATCCCTTGCTGCTAATCGAAAAGAGTAGCCGATGAAGTGCCGATAGCGGGTTTCCTCTGATTAGCTATGTGATCCTTAACCATATGTTTGATGCCATATAACCGTAAATAAAATATGTTGAGTGTGTCTTTCTTCTTTTTTTAATAATAATTTCTAAAAAAATCCAACTCCAGTGTTTTTGCTGGAAATTTTTTTTTGGGGTATAGCGCTATGAAATGGAATATTTACAATGTGTGTGCTGAATTAAACCGCAGTTGATAGGGGGTAGGGGAGGTTCGGGTAATTGCGGACACTCTTGGCTTCCACTGTACTTGTCACTTGCTAACTGGACACTGCACAATAATGCCTACCTAAAATTTAAATGAACTGGATTGGCTGTTTTTCCTGTCACTGTACATCACAATCAGCCATTGGGTAAATTCTGTTTTGTTACTGTAAATTATAATAAAGTAAGAATGGTCAAAGGAGGCGAAATGCGGACATACATCTGTAAAATGTGGACATACATCTGTAAAATGTGGACATACATTGGTAAAATGCGGACATGGTCAATGTATACAATTTTCTTTTAATCTACAGCATTTTAAACATTTATTTTGTTACAGAATATAAGCAATTAAACTAGTAAGTCTCTAAAATTATCTTTTATCAATTTCTGTTGAAATACGGAGTAATACAGTAATTATATGCAATTAGGTTTTAGTTATTTTCCGATCCCAAGTTTTTGTCTTGAGCCATTCAAACCGCATTGATCCAAATGTTATTTTTAACTCCGTTGAAATAAATAAAAATGAGTTTATTATAAAATAAATATTTGTTTTAGAATAGATCATCCCTGCAGCGTACTTATTTTGCTGTCCGCAATTTAACTAGTGTGGTTTACGTAGTTGTTCAACTGCGGACAAGTTTAATTTTATCAAATAATAATTATTATTAATACAAATTTATTATTTATTATTATTATTATTAAAAGTTGCAAATGCCGATACCTAAAGTCTGAACCAAATTGTTAACAACTATGATAAATTATTCTCCTCTGTTTAATTACCGTTATATTTGTCCAGACACAAGTTGTGAAATTGTTTTAGTGTTACACAGATTCCACATATACATGTATGAGACTGTAACGATGTCACCAATATGGACTTTGTTGAGATCGCATTTGGCAAAATACATGCAGTTTGTTGCCCTCTGACATTTTACTTTTTTATGGAATACTCTTCAAGAGGGGTGAAAACCTCCGAAATATATAAAATAATTAATTTAGAAATCAATGTGCTCTTGTGCTCTCTCTGTGTGTGTGTGTGTGTCTCTCTCTCTCTCTCGCCCCTGCGCGTGCTGTAACCTCACCGTGGTGCAGGGGTGTAACATTCTCTTTGAGAATGGCCAATACAGCACAAATTGAAGTTTAGAGTAAAATTCGGTGTCCGTAAAATTCTGTGATATTTGTATTTGTATTTTTGCACAGTTCTTTACACTGTTTTTGTTTAAACCTTGAATTTTTATATTGATGTTGATCATCACTTTATTTATTTGCATTACCATAGTTTGACACCCAATAGCCGATGTATTTTTCGTGCTGGGGTGTCGTTAAACATTCATTCATTCTTTCATTTCTCTCTCTCTCTCTCTCTCTCTCTCTCTCTCTCCTCTCTCCTCTCTCTCTCTCTCTCTCTCTCTCTCTCTCTCTCTCTCTCTCTTTTAAAGATTTTAAAGTACCACCATTCATACATTATTGTGCCTAATAAACATAGGGGCTGAATATAAGCATAGGGTCTGGAAAATTTTCTAAAATCAATTAAAAGTAGGGTGCGGAATTAGCATAGGGTGTAGAAATTAAAATAAAAAACCCAATAAGAGTAGAGTGTGGAATTAGCATAGGGTCTGGAAATTTAGCTAAACTGTAAAAATTTACTAGTAATGAAAACAGTTTGGTTTGACGTAAAAATAAAAATAAGTGTTTTGGAAATAAAAAAAATATACTATTGTTGTGTGTACATGTGTACATGTAATTTAAAAAACAAGCGGCTCAGAAATAAATAACTTGTAGTAAATTCCATAGTATGAAAAATGAAAAAATGTGTTCACTATAAACATATGTTTCTATTATCTAACTGTTATAACTGTGTCACTGTCACACACAATTAGTTAAAACTGTAAGTGTGTTTGTACATCTAAATGAAATTATGATAATTAATGTGAGGCGAGATTGCAGCTTTGAAAAAAAATCCAAAAGTTCCATGCAAGAAAACCAAAACAATCAGGTTGGATGACAGCTTGCTAGATTCATCTCCAATATTTTTTTTTTTTATTTTTTTTTTTTTTTATCCCAGTGCCCCCTTTCCTTTCTCTCCTTTGAATTCCATCTCATTTCTTCCCGATCTGGCAACTCTTCCTATCTTTCAACTTCTTTCGCTGTCCACCTCCACATCCCAGTCCTTGTCTCCAACCGCGACAGGTGCTTGTCTCTTGTGACTATCTGTGCCACACACCTGTTCCCCATCAGCTTTTAGCTGTGGGCTTAGTCTGACTACTTCGGGGAGTGTTCAGTAGTTACTTCTGGCATTGTTAAGAGGCACTTGTAACCACCTACTATGCACCCCTACTACCGGCGGTCATTAGTTAGTGATGTGGGTCAGACCAGCTTTATTAGCGGCAGAGGACGAGGATGACAGGTGGGTGTAGGGATATACACAGAGACTGCATCATCTCCTATATTTAACACATGGTCAATTATAACAAAACGTAATTTCATCAACTTAATTTTTACCTGTATCATTCTTTATTTTTAAAGCATAGGTGGGGACACTTATGATGCCAGGGGCTGGCATGCATACAATCTAATTAAAATTAGCACCAGCCAGTTGGAGCTCATGTCCACCAATCAAAACCTTACTTGCAGAATCCTGCCAGTGATTTAAAAATAATTTGGAAACATTCCAAATTATCCTGAGGGTATACGACATGTTTCGTGTGAATTACGAATGCCTTCAAAACATGTTTTATTTTATAAAATAATTAATTTGTAATGTTAAAACTGAAGATTGATTTAGGTTTGGGTTTTTTATAAATAAATAAATAATTTTTAATGTAAAATTGAAGACTGATAACCCATCCTGTACGTATTCGTATGGTTCGCTGTACTGAGGCCACTAAAATAGACACGCCCGATATTTTTAGAATTTGTATGCTTCCAAATAACGTTATAAAAGGCGAAGTGTGACTGGTCAATATTTAAATTATTATTTACAGACGAAATGTTACCTGGACATTGGGGACTATGCAGTGTTGTTAGTTTTAAATCACTGGCAGGATTCTGCAAGTAAGGTTTTGATTGGTGGACATGAGCTCCAACTGACTGGTGTTAGATCCACATGTAATAGTGGAGCTAATTTTAATTAGATTGGCATGCATAAATCTCAGCTGAAGATTCACAAACAACTGTGGTCATCGGCCATACCAGCTGTTAGCGGAACGCGCCGGAACTGGAATGCGGTTAGGGGATGTAACTCTGCCTAATTTTTCTCGCTAATTTCTAATAAACTATTTGCAAGTGAAAATAAAAAGGTTGAGTGGAATTTGTAATTAAAATGAGTGGAATATACATGTGTATTGTAATGCAAAAAAATATATATAAAAAGAGGAAAGAATGTAGATAAAGTTTGGGCCAGTTCCCCTTATCCTAAAGGAACTGTACTTTATCTACTCTAATACATAGCTTAACAAAAAGTCATATATTTACCTTTAAGAATTCGGTACCCCCGTCTTCAATGTTTGGTGAAAAGGTGAAGTGTAATTGATTCATTGATATAAAGTGCTTGCATGAACTGTTGCATCGATTTACAGGCGAGCACTCAATCGAACGCATCCTAGGAATTTACTCAACCGAATAAAACTGAACTGAGCCGAGCGATAAAAACAAAATGGCGGCCAACAATGTTCGGAAATGTGTTTACATTTTGTTGTAGAGTAACATACTTTGTTGTGCCTTAATGGTTCAAATGATCAATTAAGCAGAAAAACAATGTATGTATATTAATAAATAAATAAATGTATTATCTGACCACAAAAGCTGGCATTTTATTTGACAACTCGGAAAATTGTAAATTCCGTTTAAGATTTGCAATTCCGTCCGCTATTCCGTGATCGCGGAAAATCGGTACCCCTAATAGAGGCTATGTGTAAGCATTTGATAAATTAAGAATTGTAATAAGCGATGGGTGCCGAATTAATGTAGGGGGTTACATTTTTTTTAGATGTAATTAAACGTAGGGTGCTGAATAAGCGTAGACACCAACATTTTTTCACAAATTTAATAAACGTAGGTGTACTTTTATTTGGCACTCGAGAGTAAGTCATTTAGCTCTCATTTTCAATCACTGTCTTTGACGTAGCAGGTCAGAATGGTAAAGAATGCATTTTCTCTCTCTTGCATTGGACACGTGGCCGTTTTGCCATTATTTCATGAACTGCGGATACAAAGGCAGGCCTCCCAGACCTATATTTCCTATATTTTTTATAGGATCCTATATAAAAAAAACTCCTATATTGAGATTCATTTCCTATATTTGACTCGACTGCTTTGCCAAAATGCCTGATGAATAAAATATGTTACCGAGTTATATTTGCAATGAAAGGCAGCCAGCCTGTCAGAAATTCAGAAAATGCTTTGAATGTGCACCAACTCTGGCAAGCCTTAGTATATATTTGTTCAGGGTTGAAAATTAACATAAAAACCATGGTCGCCAGCAGGGCCAGTTGAAGAAAAATCTTACTGGCCCTTCTCAAATTCAACTAGCCCTCCAATTTAACTGCATAGCCAAAGTCAAAACTAGAATGTTCTTTGTTGAATAATAACCATGTATATAATCCATTTGCATCGAAAGGAAACCGATGAATTGGCATGTAACGAATAAAGTTAAAATTCATATTAGAAACATATTATTAAGTTTTAAATCCATACCAATCCAAATCACATTTAAAGAGAAAAAAAATAGTCCAGTATAAATAAAAGTTACTTTAAAAGTTACCATTAAATGATAAAGATTAAATAATATTTTTTAATACAGTGAAACAAAAAAAAGAAGCTAGAACAGTATGCAGCTTCACTTGCATTGTCTCTGAAGTAATCGATAATGCAATACAAAGAGACTAAAGGTAGAACTGCGTGTGTTTTAGTATATATCTAATGAAACAAATTCTATGTGCATCTGACGTCAAAAGCTATACAATATATATCTTGAAGTATAAGGGTATATGCAATGATGCTTGTGAAACTGCTATCATCTACATACATGTATCTATTTAAAAACAGTGTTAACCGAGTCATGATTATTTTATTTTAGTGAAATAGACATCTTTAGATTAACTTCTAAGGAGTGACAGTATTTGCAGTTTTTTAGTTTTACACAGATGTAATAATAAAGAAATTATAAAACTTACAAGTGCAAAGGTCAAGAAAATTCGTAAACTTATTGTTAAATTTTTTATAGCACTCACTCTAGTTTGGGAATTAACACATTTCACAATCTTACATTACATTCTCCAAGAAATATAACAATGGAAAAAAATGTATGTGTTATTGTGTTGCATCAGTTACTGACTGCATGGGGGAGTTACGTCAGTTACCACTAAATTTTAATTCTTGGTGTGCCCAGTTAGATTATTATGTTGCCATGTTGTGTAACCATGGCACAACTAAGAGAATATAAAAGTATATAATATATGGTAGCACTGTTGGAGGGCAATCTTAAAATTAAGCTTCAAAAGGTAACTGACGCAACGAGGTCATGCTATAATTAAGTTCAAGTTTTCGTTCATAAAAATCTATTCCAAATTTATTAATTTGTGTTGTTTGGGAATTACTATTAAGATCTTAGAAACAAAATGCAATACTTTATCATATTCATCCAATTTTAATGACATTTTTGAAAAAAGATTTCAGTGCAATTGGGTTCTATTTTTAGGAGGAAATAGCACAAATTAAAGATGGCCACCAGGTCACATGACACTGTTTTGAATTAAAACCTGAGTTTTTTTTATGGTTTAATGATTATTAACAAATAATTCTATGTGAAAAATAAAGGTATACTAAGGGGGGGGGGGGGGGGGAATTCACTCCAGGGGTATCATTTTTCATGGAATTGCCCTATATGTAATGAAACAAATTCTATGTGCATCTGACGTCAAAAGCTATACAATATATATCTTGAAGTATAAGGGTATATATGCATTGATACTTGTGAAACTGCTATTTAAAAACAGTGTTAACTGAGTCATGATTATTTTATTTTAGTGAAATAGACATCTTTAGATTAACTTCTAAGGAGTGACAGTATTTGCAGGTCTTGAAATCTATTTTTTTTTATATAGTTTTACACAGATGTGATAATAAAGAAATTATAAAACTTACAAGTGCAAAGGTCAAGAAAATTCTTAAACTTATTGTTACATTTTTTATAGCACTCACTCTAGTTTGGGAATTAACACATTTCACAATCTTACATTACATGTATGCCTCCAAGAAATATAACAATGGAAAATAATGTATGTGTTAATGTGTTGCGTAAGTTACTGACCGGGGAGTTACATCAGTTACCAATAAATTTTAATTCTTGGTGTGCCCACATAGATTATTATGTTGTCATGTTGTGTAACCATGGCACAACTAAGAGAATATAAAAAAATATAATATATGGTAGCACTGTAGGAGGTCAGTATTAAAATTAAGCTTCAAAGGGTAACTGACGCAACGAGGTCATGCTATAAGTTCAAGTTTTCATTCATAAAAATCTATTCCAAATTTATTAATTTGTGTTGTTTGGGAATTACCATTAAGATCTTAGAAACAAAATGCATCCAATTTTAATGACATTTTTAAAAAAAGATTTCAGTGCAATATTTATGGTTCTATTTTTAGGAGGAAATAGCACAAATTAAAGTTGGCCGCCAGGTCACATGAGACAGTTTTGAATTAAAACCTGAGTATTTTATGGTTTATTGATTATCAATAAATAATTCTGTGTGAAAAATAAAGCCATAACAGTGAAACAAAATTCAGTCCAGAGGTATAATTTTTCATGGAATTGCCCTATATTAGTCTGGGAATGACAGTCTTCTTTGTGCACCTGTGAGAGATGGTTCAATATGGAGAACTCTCCAGTAAAGGATTTCCTTGGGAGTGGCTTTCCTCCTGAAGACGAGGCACTAGCTATAGATAAAGATTCATGGAACTATCCACTATTTTGCCAAATACCCAATCGACTCTGCATTGCATGTGCAGAGATACGGCCCTGATCTCGTATTGTGGTTTTTGTCGTTCAGATTGTGTTGGATTTATCCTATGCTGTTTTATAAATATATATGGTTTTTAGTTACACTGAATGTTTTACCCCCAAAAACATTATTTCAGATGATATGGGTTTACAATTTAATAAATTAATATGTTTTTATATGAATTTTATCTTTGTGCCTACATGCCAGTTAACTGACTTTTGAAATAATCCATGTAGTAGCCTAATGGAACAATTCATTGTTAGTGTGAGTTAAAAGTACATGTTAAAATTTGATTTTGTCCCAGAATAATATAAGCTAATTAAATATGATTAATTTGTACCATAACATTGAATAACGTCATAATTAAGTACACAAATGTAGGTCTACTAAATAATTATGACGTATCCAGTCCATTAATCCGACAACTTAAAAAACAAACAAAAAACCATGATGTGTTTGCAGTATGTTTTGAGCTATATTTTTTTAAAGCCTCGGACCAAAATCTCAGAAGCTGAGGCCGAGTCTGGTAAGTCTGTCGTTGTCAAAATATAGAACATGTTTTATAATGTTATCTGTTGCCAGATTTGTAGTTCGCGCCAGCACAATAGCGGTGTGTTTTGTCACATTCGATTCAGTTTCAGTGCGTTAATTTTTCACCTGGTACCATATTCGCCAGACTCTAAAATCAATGGTCGCTCAACGGACTACCTTTGTGAAATTCATAGTCGCCCATAGCCAATAAAGGTTGCTAGCTACGGGCAGCCGGGCGACTGCTAATTTTCAACCCTGTTTGCTGAGGTAGTAGATGGTATTTTGTGTACATACATGTATGCAAGGTAAGAACATACCATTAGTAATGTAAATGTCTTTAAAAATCTGTGTATAATGCCTATAATCATGATAATCGGTCCCACTTTTCCTATAAAACTCCTATATTTGACCTCAAAATTCCTATAAAACTCCTATATTTTGGTATGCAAATTCCTATATTTCCTATATTTTAATGTGTACATGTACAAGTGGCTGGGAGGCATGCAAAGGTTTTGCAAGTTTGTTTTCCTTTAGACCATTAACTTTCGGACCAATGGAATTTATTATTGTTGAACCCGTGGCCCTTTGATCATTCAGACTATACATCAGGAGAGAAAGCGTACTTTCAAACTGTGAACAATTAACATTATTCGTTATTGCTGTTTTATGTATATTATTTTGAGAAATGCATTTATATCTTCCACATAAAAAATGTTTGTTATTTTTCAAATAGGTTTCCTTTTTTTTTTCGGCTAGCCAAACTCGAGTTATATGGACAAAAATCACTTAAAATGAAGTTTGTAAAAGGTATAGATTAATTAATTACTGCATAATGTCAAATTATGTGGAGAAAACAAATGTGAATGATCGTTATAAATGGTTAATTAAAGAAAAAAAAATTCTTAACATTGTAGCCACACACACACACATGCACGCACACACATACGTGGGCTCACAAACACACATGTATACGCGCACATACACACAGGCATGCAAACACACACACATGTGATTGACTAAAAAAACACCCTAAAAAATGGCTATAAACTCCTATTATATTTATTTTCAGGTATGTCCCGTGTACGGTTCATCTTACCTGTGACGGTGGTGATTTCGATCTTTGTCATTACTGTTAAATCCGATGGAGGTAAAGTTTTCATTTGTTACATCTAGATTGTAATGTAATGTGTCTAATTGTACTACATGTACATGTACATGTATATTGAAGCATGCATGTCGATTCATTATAATAGCTTAGGGGTAGCATGCCTGCCCACATTTTCAAATGAAGGACCTTAATTAATTGACATCAGCATGCAGCTTCATAAATGTTTTTAAAATTGATGTCATATTATCTTTTTGCTATCACAAATTATCATGAAAAACGTTACGCGGGGGTTTTCCCAGTGCTGTAAGGCTAAGCGGACCGACACGCCTTTGTCTGTAAAGTAAGCGCCTCAAATCAGTTGCCGCTATGCCTTGATTTCAAGTGCTTTAAAAAACAATTACCACAAGTACAACCGTGGCAGTTGATTACCTCTTGCAAACAACTTGTGTACATAACTGTATCTGAAGCACACCTAATCACCAAGATAGGTAAAACCCTTCCTCATGAATACCTAATAACGGATCAGTCTTTAGCTCACATTCTTCGTATAACACATACATGTATTGTGAGAAGAGACCTGTGTTTTGTAGTAACTTGTACATTGGTTACCATAAGCTTTGATTATTTCAATGCTGGCTCAATTCTGACTGACATATTACCCCCAACCACCCTTCTTGCTTTTAGCCATCCTTGTTTTGTAATGCAATTGTTATTCAGAATTGTCTTCTTTTATGTTTCACCAACCAGAATTTCGGCCAGATGATACGCTGGGCAACATTACGTACCATAAAATCGTAGAAATTAATTGATACACCTTTATAATTTTTGAAAGTTTATAGTAAGAGAACTGCTGTTTAAAATGTGTTAACGTACACGAAATGCTGTGTTCAGTTTGAAAAGAGTTCGAACCCATAACTACCCAGTAGAGGCACTTGTGGTTGCTTTTGCTTTTATTACGTCCCTCAAATTGTCTTTTGGCAGAAAGCCTGTCAGCACAAAAAGAAATTGATGTCGGGCCAAAACCTTTAAATTTTGTTTATAATGGCATGTCTTGTTAGAAATAGGTACATACATGTATCCTGAATGAGATGTATGTAGGATAAGCTTTATAGTTTCGACCAATAAAGGCCATTTTAGGGGTCATTTGGGGTCAAATTTGTTGAAACAAAAGATAATTTGACATTTTAAAATATATTTGAGGCTAGGACGTTTCGTATAATATATTACTCTTAATTATTATGATTGTAATAAATCATTTTATATTACAATATAGATGTAAACTACATGTACGGTGAATTTGGTATAAACATTGATTTATTTTCAAATAATGTGTGTAAAAATTTATATTTACAATCTGCATGCAAATTGGTGAATTTGGTGTAAAAATTGATTATCTCGAAATAATGTGTAATGTTTTTATTAAGCTTATAAATATATAGTGTAATTGTTTTAATGTTGTTGTTTTTTGTTTTTTTAAATATATACACAGTGTAATTGATATTTCAGTTTGGGGTGCGTGGGAACATACCAGCACAGCCTTATGTTTAATAGATTGTGTTAAAAAAATGACTTACGAGAGAACCTGTATGGAAGCCAGTTATCAAGATTGCCATGGATCAACACGTTTTTACAACTTGTCCGAATGTACAGGGGGCTATTGTGGTAAGGTTCCATTGGGAAAATGTGTTTACCGATATTGAAGTAATTGGTGTTACTCCTAGTGGAGTGGCAGTCCCCCTGAACATGATCAGTGATAGTGGAACATTATATTGAAGCAGTTACCACTTAGCCTAACATCTTTTCACCGTGTGCAGAGATTTTGATATATATATGGTTTTGTACCTTGTGTTGTTAAGATTGTTTGTAGCCCTGCGGTAATCTCTGACCCACTACCAACATTAATATGCCTACCGTAACCGATTTAACGTTGAGTCCAGTCATTAAACTGTAAACTTGTAGTAGTTAGCTCATCCCTTTACGAGAGATTCGTCTAGTTAGACCACAGTTATTGCGGCTGTTGAGTGATGGGTGTGATCATCGAGCGGTTGCCCGAGATCGGTTGAACCCGTCGCTCAACGACCACAATAACCGTGGTCTAACAAGACAAATCTTGAGTGAGGGATGAGGTAACTACCTTTTATCCTGCAACCACTGTTAAAATCAGGGTTTCTGCCAGAGAGTAAAAGTAAAACGGATATGGTGACATACTCAAATTTGTTTGCAGATATATATACATGTATCTATATTTTTTTTAAGTTAACCTTTTAACAAAATTAATTACTCTTATCATTACTGTATGATTTTTTTTATCCTTAACCCTAAACTTAACCCTTTTTTTCTGGGGGAGGCTCCCCATACCCGCTGTTGACTGTGGTTGCATTCCATTCCATAGCACCATTCCCAAGAATTTCTTTCTGGCAGAAACACTGCGTTTTTATTGACATAATATGATGACGGATAAAGCAGTCATATCCTGCTACTTTTCACGTCACTCATTGGTTGAATTATATGGGGAAACATGTCGGAAATACTAATTCATTCAGATGACGATTTAGATGACATTACATGTGCGGATTCAAGGAGAGTGCTGGGCCATGGTGGTACCCCCAAAATATAGTGTTTAGCAGGTAAATATATAAAGCATTTTATTTGTTTTTCTGGGTAACATTTTATATTTTGGTGAGGTACCATACATAAATATATGTTGGTGTGCTTTTCCACTGGCATGGCAAGGATTTTATATTGAGAAGTACGAGAGAGAGAGAGAGAGACAGAGAGATAGTGAGAGAGAGAGAGACAGAAAGAGAGAGAGAGACAGAGAGGTGGGGGAGGCTCCCGCACTGTCTTTGAGTTTTGTTACGAATATTTATAAGAAAAAAGAAAGAAAGAATTTTAGGTGTTACAAATACGGCTGCATGTCCATCCTTCTGAATAAAGTAACAGGAAAAATGGGAGGGGGTGACACTGACTCCACGCCCCCCTGCCCCACATCACTTGCTTTAAGCTCCTATGTTAACACCGCATACCTTCCCTTAATACTAGAGATACATCCCCTCTCTAGAAAAAGCTGCATCTGCTCTTGCATTGTCAGATGTTAGCAGATTAATCATGAAAAATGAAGATATACTGTTTCATATTTAATTTGAGTTTTTCCTTTTGAAGAAAAATACTCATTTTATTTTTTACAGATTTATATTGTTATTTTATTATTACGGTAATGTTAGTAAAAGTGTTTATTTTTTAAAACAATGTTCCAATTTACTTCCTGCTTCACTCTATGTGACTTGCAGTTTCATCTATTCAGCAATCGCTAAAAATTGGGTTAGACACGCCCGTGGTTTAACTATGGGATACACTATGGGTAAGATGAAATGAAGAGACAACAAAGCGTGGTACAAAGTAACTAAGACGACATATTACTAGCAATTTTAAAGTCAAGAGTGGCTACGTCATTTAATTATCTTTAAGCGTAATACAGTTTTTCACATTTTCTTATCCTTCTCAAGATCCGTTAAACAGATTTCAACCAAACTTGGTCTCTTTGATCCTCTCATGTCTGTGATCAAGTGTTGTTACTTTTGGGACTATAATGTGGCTGTATTTGAGCCACAAAGAAGACTGCCATTCCCAAACTAGTTTACTAAATCAAAACTAGCAGCTGTTGTGTTGGCTGATGATATTCCATATTTTGAACTTAATTATCATTCTTTTTCATCTCTTTGGAAACTCTTATACATTCTCTTATGGCATCATACCCATTTTACCCTCTGACAGAAACCCAGCAGCTGTTGTGGCAGTACTCGTGACGGGTGTCACCGGTGGGGCAGGATATACCCACCTTTCTTCAACACCTGATATCATCACTGTTATGACAGTGATTCATGAGTACACATCAACACACTTACTCTAATGAGCTCTCTGGCGCTACTTTTGATTTGGAAAAACTAGTCTGGGAGTGGCAGTCCTCTTGGCAATGCAAGAGGGATAAAATCTCTTTGGAGTGGCGGTCGAAAAAAATTGGGTATGGCACTATGGAATTGAATGCAACTACAGTATGGGGGTTAAGAAAATCATACAATAATGATAAGAGTAATTAATTTTGTCAAAATGTTAAAATAAAATAATAACAAATTTGGGTATGCATGGCGCCATACCCGTTTTACCCTCTGGCAGAAACCCTGATAGTCAAACACAAGATAGATATTCATGGAATCAACCACTATTTTGCAAAATGCCCATTCGACTCGGCAAGGTGCAGAGATACGGCCTTGACCATATATATATTACGGTTTTGTAGTTCAAATTTAGACTGTTTACAATTTG
The DNA here is from genome assembly GCF_016097555.1 of Gigantopelta aegis. NCBI lineage: Eukaryota > Metazoa > Mollusca > Gastropoda > Neomphalida > Peltospiridae > Gigantopelta > Gigantopelta aegis. The sequence goes on from NC_054705.1 coordinate 11,075,097, forward strand.
CTTGGCTGTAGCTAAATATTCCCTTCCTTTGATCGCTCACCATGTCTAACCAGTATAGAACTCACTGTCAGGGGTAGAATTTTACGCTATTTTGCAAATAGTAAATTTCGAAACGGAATAGTAAAACAATTCTTCCAATATTCCGTCATGAAAGTGAAAATAAAGCACGGAATACCAAAAGTCGCCTGCGACTATTCCGCTTACGCTTTTTCTTCAGCTACATTTTTCTGCAGAACAAATCCTCGCACTAGCTTAAGACCTTTCTCAAGCACTTACTGTCTTTTTGATTGAGACTAATGTTTGGAGTGAGTTCATTTGTAATTCCAGCTAGTACGCAGTAATGCACAGACTGGTATATAAACACTTGTTCGTTACACAATGTTGTACAGGGTGACGTAGCACAGTCAGGAAAACTAGTGGTACATTAATAATTGAAGGGATAGTACATTTTTAGACAGAATAGTATTTTTTGAAATTCACTATTCCTTTGGGATAGTGGTAAACAAATTAAATTTCAACCCCTGACTGTAATTTAGGGTGTGAGACGTAGCCCAGTGGTAAAGCGCTTGCCGATGTGCGGTCAGTCTGGGATCGATCCCCGTCGATGGGCCCATTGGGCTATTTCTCGTTCCAGCCAGTGCACCACGGTATGGTATGTACTACCTTGTCTGTGGGATAGTGCATATAAAAGATCCCTTGCTACTAATTGAAAAGAGTAGCTCATGGTGTGGCGACAGCGGGTTTCCTCTCTCAATATCTGTGTGGTCCTTAACCATACACATGTATGTCTGACGCCATATAACCATAAATGCAATGTGTTGAGTGCGTCGTTAAATAAAACATTTCTTTCTTTCTTTCACTGTAATCACATACCACGGCCTTTGATATACCAGTGGTGGTGCACTGGCTGGAACGAGAAATAGCCCGATGGGCCACCAACGGGGGGGATCAATCCTAGACCAACCGCACAACAGGCAAATGCTTTACCACTGGCCTATGTCACGCCCCTGTTCTGTTGTTAAACATCCCTTTTCTTTACCTCTCCCCGTCTACACTAAGTATAGAAACCGTTACATGTTAGACACCCAATGAGTCGTTGACCATATATATGAGCTGATGCGTCATATAAAACATTCGCTTTCGTTTCAGGCATGGGAATTAAATTATCATTCTCTGCGCCGTACGCTGTCCTTAATGAGACGTTCATGATAGAGTGCACACTGACAAACATTACCGCTGACTTCGATGACATTGTGGTTTTCTACAGAAGGAGGAGCTACATTGGGTATTTGAGTCAGAAAGACGATAACTGTGAAATCAAAAAGGTCAAGGAGGGAAACACACTAACCTGTGGTTATGGGACGAACAAGAGGAATGCGACAAAGAAGGTGTATGAGCTGACGTTGAATCCAGCGTTGGACCGTGATGCGGGACCATGGTCTTGTGGAGTAGACGCCGATTCAAAGAAAAGTGTTGCCGTCACACTGGAAATTCGTGGTGAGTGCTCACCTGTACCCCGTACCAATGTCCACAAAAATTGAGGATTTCTTTTAGGGGGAGGGGGGCTTCTTCTATAGCTGCTTCTGCATCCTCATCCTCTTCTTCTTCTTCTTCTATAATTTCAGTTTTGTTTGAACCCTAAGAGAGACAAAAACAAAGAAATGATTCCCCCCAAAAAATCTGTTCCACGCTTGGTGTTGCAGAAAAGTATTTCTCTCATCCTCAGGTATAAAGAACAGAGCTATCCGATGAAAGAAAGCTATGTAAGATAAAAGACTCCATCATATGTGGTCATGTGGGATTGAAAAAGTACACCCGTGGTGGTGGGAATTTTAACCCGAGATGAGGCTTGCCGAGTCCCAGGGTCGAAATTTCCACCACCGAGGGTGTACCTTTTCTCCCATCCATTCGATAAATACACCATTATTTTACACAAACAAACAAAGATGGCTGAAAAAGTAACTTCTTTATTTGACCATTTTATCATAAATAAACTACACTATCATATTCGTCTGTTTAATTTGTTAAATATAATTTAACACTACAAATTAACAAGACCTAGCTTTTATAATGAAGGTTTTAATAACAAAATATGGATCTAAAACTAACCAACTCGCATTGATATGACGTCATATATATTACCAATGCTGTAATTAATACTCCCCATGTAAAATTCAATGACATGACAAAGAAGTGTGCGTGAATATGTGGATGGCAATCATGCACACTTTAATACCCATGGTGAGAACGTATTGCACGGGCACAACATTTCAGACATGGGTGCGTTGAGACAACCTGTTTGTTGGGGTGATAGTAGGTGCGTGTGTTTGCATAACATTTACCATTTTGTTGTGGCCTATAACCGGAAGTACCATTACTCATATTGAAATCCAAATGCTACTTAGGAAACTTCACTCTGGGTCTAATTCACGAAAGCCATACATACCTTGTTTCCTAATTAGTATGTTGGACGGACATCGTTAACGTGTATATAGTACTAACAATATAAGTGACCCTTTAATAGTGATGCTGAGTGTGTGTACTGGCATCGGTCGGGACTGTTGAAATATGCCGGTTTAGACAGCTTGCCAGTTTAGACAGATTTCATTCAGAGTTACGGTTCTTGTCAACCTAAACGATTGTTGTTAATTACTATGCTGTCATTAATAATTAACAGACTACTTCGAAATCAGTGATTCCAAGAAACACGTGCATGAATTGTCGAATATTGGACATATACTAGTAATTGATACAATAAAACCCAGCAGTTATTAACTGTTACCAATAATTTTTGCGTAAAAACTAAGTACAAGTCGAGATGTGACTGGACCACCAAAAAGGACCAGACTTGAAATTTGAAAGTGGGACCATACTAACGGCTTTCATTACAAATGGATAATAAAAACATTTTAATCCACAAAGTATTAAAAATATAATAGGTCCAGATATGGGTAGTGTTTTGGCCTGTGCCTGTTGAAACCACTGGTGCAATGTGTTCAGGTTTTGAAACTTTGCATTTGTTACACGTTTTCTGTCGCCAGATGTACGTGTTGTCCTCGTATAGTTGCCGGTAGTGCTCACTATGTATTAGTATATCAGAGACCGTCTGTCTGCCGATCTTGTATTTATCTGCTAAATCATTGTGCCTTAACACAGGATTTGATTTAAATTCTTCAATGAACTCAACTTTTGTTTTTAAGGATAATTCAATGCACTGTCGTTTTTTCTGTCTTTCAGCCATGATAAAAGCATGAATAAAAGTGAAACGTTTTAGCATTCATATTTATGCACGGTATTTTTTTGACAGTCTCTACTCAACATAATTGTAAAACTTACACCACTTGCATATGTACACACACTGACACTAATCTGGTTGATCTAATGGTGTAAGTAATGACAAGAGCAGTGACCATGTCGTTCCTTTAGCTATCAGAGAAGATCGGTCACGTGGCCGTTAATTAACAGTTTTGTTTGGGAGGAGTCAAACCGACACCGACTGGATGCTGGTGTCAAAAGAGTTAATCACACCAAAACCGGCTTCTTTGTTCTTGATTTGGCATCTGATATCCGTAACAGACAGATGCCGGATTAGGCAAAAGTTAAGTCATAATAAATTAATGGTCGCTGGATGGGACCATGAAACTGTGCCGGTTTACACAGAAATCCGGTTTAGACAAATGCCGGTTTTGGCAGAGTCCACTATATATAGCAGGGGTGGGGGAAAATAAAATTGTCAATCGGTCCCGCTTGATGTCATCATTAACGGAGGGGGGGGGGGGGGGGGGGGAAGAAAGGAATTAAAAATTTTTTTTTTTTTTTATCACATCAGTGAAAAAAAAAAAACCCCACCACAAATTGTATATATTTTACATAATGGAATAAATAATATAAAAAAGGAATAAAAGTTATGAATTTAAATCCCATATATGTATAAAAAGTACGAATATTCAGTACTGTGTCCTGAAAATTAATAAAAGATCGCACCGTTGAAGCGTTTGACAGCCTGAGCTAGCACATGTTTAGACAAAGAGATTAATAACGTCATCACTGATTGGACGAAATTTGACCTCTACTGGCTCTTGAGATAACCAGTACAAATAGCTGTTCTGCTTACTCCCACTTGTTAACACAAAAGTGGAAACCTTTTGTTAATTTTAAACTCTTTTATAATTATTGGATAGACTACATTGAACAGTCAACAATAAATACATTTATAGATTATTTCAGTATATTTTATGCTATTTCAAGCAGTTTGTATTGCACAAAAGTCTCTTGCTTCGGACTGAGACACTCGACCCGACCAAGCTCCGTACATAGGTGTTGACAGATGTTGATTGTAACCAGTTGCAAACTCTGGGTCCTTTGTTTTAATTGGAGACGTAATACCTTGATGGCTCTCTCACCAAGAATGGTGTTATTGTTAACGTCTGTTTAATCTCTTGACCGGCTCAGCAACTTTAATTAATGTCTAGCCTAGTGGCTGTGGATTGACACTACTGTAGGTCCGACTTCAGTGACTGACGATATATACTTAGGCAGACTTCAAAATCACAGACGTCTTGCCACTAGCCATACTGACCACTATTTATTTATTATTTTAAATCATGCATGAGATACCAATGTCTGGGCAGACCTGTCTACTTGACGGATAAGAATTTGTTCCAATAATAGAAATGGACAGGTGCTTCGGGCTGACAAGAATGACAAAAGTGGGACCGGCAAACACACGTTTTTAAAAAATAATTTCGGTCTCAGAGATCGAGAATCGGTCCCAGACCGGGAGAAAAGGGCTTTTCCCCACCCCTGATATATAGTATGTGACTGAAATTTGAAAGTGGGTAATGTATATGTTACAGGCAATGTGCCAAATCAGTTATTTGGCAAAGTGACTGAAATAATCAGGCATTTTGTAAAATGCCCGTGACCCTTAGGCATTTCACAAAATGACTAAAATGTTCAGGCATTTAACCAAATGACTGAATTAGAGCACCAGGCATTTAAGCACCAGGCATTTAACCAAATGACTGAATTAGAGCACCAGGCATTTAAGCACCAGGCATTTCACCAAATGACTGAATTAGAGCACCAGGCACCAAATGACTGAATTAGAGCACCAGGCATTTCACCAAATGACTGAATTAGAGCACCAGGCATTTAACCAAATGACTGAATTAGAGCACCAGGCATTTAAGCACCAAGCATTTAACCAAATGACTGAATTAGAGCACCAGGCATTTAAGCACCAGGCATTTCACCAAATGACTGAATTAGAGCACCAGGCACCAAATGACTGAATTAGAGCACCAGGCATTTCACCAAATGACTGAATTAGAGCACCAGGCATTTAACCAAATGACTGAATTAGAGTACCAGGCATTTCACCAAATGACTGAATTAGAGCACCAGGCATTTAACCAAATGACTGAATTAGAGCACCAGGCATTTCACCAAATGACTGAATTAGAGCACCAGGCATTTAACCAAATGACTGAATTAGAGCACCAGGCATTTAACCAAATCACTGAATTAGAGCACCAGGCATTTAACCAAATCACTGAATTAGAGCACCAGGCATTTAACCAAATCACTGAATTAGAGCACCAGGCATTTAACCAAATCACTGAATTAGAGCACCAGGCATTTCACCAAGTGACTGAATTAGAGCACCAGGCATTTAACCAAATCACTGAATTAGAGCACCAGGCATTTAACCAAATCACTGAATGGTAACAACAGATAGTTACCAAGCAACATTATCTAAGCATTGACAGCAAGCTTGCGTTTCAATATAATGTTTTCTTGATTATCTGAAGTTGTTGGCTCGGGAAACATTTTCATCTGCTTCATCTAATTCATCCTGAGATTGACTGTCGGATTCCTGATTCTCTGAGTAATCTTTCGACTCTGAAGGAGCTGACAAGACAGCCAGTAGATCATCCTCAGACTGAAGGCGCTCAAGTATTTCATGGGGCAGTGACGATGACGTCAGTCCTACCTTCGCTTCCATACCAAAGAGAACTGAATATGGAGATTGTCCAATACCAGCATTGTAGCTACTGTTCTTTGGACAAATTGGACAAACTTTATCCCTTCTGTCCAGTCAGATGTATTGTTTTCGCTCATCCAAGTCACAAGCATATCTTTAATATCTGAATTGGCACGTTCAACCGATCATTGGCTTTGTGGGTGTCGTGGTTTGTCGTGTGCAATGATCAACGTTTTCCATAGTTCTTTCAACTCATTAATAACACCTGCAGTAAACTCAGACCCATTGTCACTTTGTAAGATTTGAGGAGCTCCGAATAGCAAAAATATGTCCATGAGTTGAAAAGCTACCTCGCTTTGATGTCAAAGGTCGTATAATACAAAATTTTGTTAGGTGATATTGATACACTAATATCCATTTGAAGAAGCCTTGTGGCAGAGATTGCATGTCTACCAAATCCACTTGGCCACGTGATGAAAACTCTTTTGTTAAAATTGGTCGAACTACCACTCGATACAGAATGCTTTGAAAAGTTCCACTACATCACGTGTTACATTTGCATATTTCTTTGCCAACTCTTTTAGCATTCTATCTCTACCACCATGACCTGTTGACACATGAGCTCGTCGAATGACATCATACGTATCCTCAATACTGACGTAATACAGCGGTGGTTGATCCTCAGTTTTGCATTTCTTGATCAGTTTTTCGACATTGCCACAATGATAAATTTCATATTTGCTCAGCAAATAATAGTCACTGATCGATTTACTTTCAGTTTGTTTACAAATATCCTTCAATCTTTCAATTGTTTTAAAATATTCATCTTTAGGTAACATCACTTTTTTCAAGAGATCGTACTTCTTATATAGCTCAACCTTAAATCTATCTTCCACTGATTCGTCCATCACAAACTCGAACAACTGCCAAATGGAAACTAAATCACTTGTTTAAACTATAACATGTGTAACAGAGTTCAATCTAAAGATAAGCCCAAACATGCAATATAGCTTGCCACTGAATAGCTGAATTGAAAGACAAGCTGACAATCACATGGCTGATCACATATACTATCGGAGTTGAATTTCATGCATTTTACTCATTGCCTGAATACATAACCCTAATTTTCAGTCATTTGGTCAAATGCCTGAACATTTTAGTCATTTTGTGACATGCCTAAGGGTCATGGGCATTTTGCAAAATGCCTGAATATTTCAATCATTTTGCCAAATGACTGATTTGACACATTGCCTGTAACATACATATATATATATATATGGTCTGGTGCAAATAATGTGTTAACTTTAACAAATAGTCCAATTTTCAGCAATATCAACAGGGGAATAGTATATATTTTGATGACAAAAATAAATTTTGTGGCTAAGATGTATAGAACTAGGAAAATTTGTATCTATTTTGAATACAATGGACACCTTTTCATAATTTCATTGTAATATTCTGACCAGTTAATAATACAAGTTTTACTTATTACATGTATATTCAAGGTTTTTTAGTGTTGATATGTTGGCATGGACCTAATGCAATTTTATAAACATCTAGATACATCTGTAAATGGTTGCTGATAAAAAATATTGACATTTTACATAGAAAATTATATGCATTTTCAGAAACTGGAATTATGGAGGGTTTTTTTAAATAACAAAGCACATATTTAGATTTGTAAAAATGTCTTAACTATAATTCTGGACATGTTTACTTAACTTCCTGAAAATTTGAAGAAGATATCTCTTGTAAATGCATGAATATAAGCTCTTGAATATTTCACTCTGAATAGGATTTTACCGTTATGGTTGGGACACATGCTTTACAATAGCAATTAATTTGAACAAATTAACATTTAATAGTTGACATTTTATTACTGTTATCATAAAAACATATAATACATTCATATGATAATCATTTAAAACAATCTTAACTTCCTAAAAACTCACATAAATGTGATCATAGAAGTGTTATTTTAAAGAACTGTGACATTTTGAACACCTCCCAAATTGTTAAACGAAAGACAATTAAACTTTCACAGAACTCAATATCCGGACAACATAAAAATAGCTCAAAGTTACTCAACTATGTACTTAGTGTCTATTTAATCTATGATTAGCCATACATTGCCACTCAAATGCCCACATCCTTAGTGTTACCCTGGACCATTATGGTTGGGACACAATAATAAACAACAAACTGTAGCTTCAAAAGAATTATTCACAATCCATGTTTTGTAGCATATACACATATTATTCACTAAATAATGTTTGGTATCTCATTTGAATGAATTTTAGAATGCATAACCTTCATACATCAAATATTTGGTGCTTTCAATGAAAAAATGTATGAATGATTGAACATAAACTGAACTTTGTCAATAAATCTATTTATGTGTATTGGATACCCACATACTTGTAATGCATGTGCACATGAAGTGTAAAACAGCTTAACTACTCAATCAAACACCAAAAGTGTCCATTTAATCTATGATTATCCTTAAAAACCCACTCCAATGCATAATTGTCCCAACCATAACAGCAACCACATTACTAGAGGGGATGATTTTCCGTTTCAGATTTTACCACATTCCATTTCACATTTTTGCAAATTCCGTTTTTCTCCGTTTATTTTTTATGTTTTATTCTTATAAACTATATACATTTGTTTTATTGTTCCAGCTCTGAGCTGGTTTGCTATTGCTATTTTTTTAAATACAAACTTTAAAAAAAAAAAAGTTAAGTAATGTTTACTTGCTACTATATTACACGCACTGGTGTATAAACTACACCTTTAAATAAGCCGCAGTTAAAACAAAGCCACAAACTTAATTGCGTTTAATTATTGTTTGTATTTAATAATAATAAAGAGATCCATTCTCCCTTAAATTCAAACAATAAATAATTGTTGATTGTGTGGCTTTCAGTTTCATTTCATCTAATGGATTATGGGTAAGTTTCATTTATAAACAAAACACACCGTTGACAAACCCCGCTATTTTCACGAAAATATGAACAAGAATTTTGGTAATGCATTGTTTGTTATCTTACATTAGTTGCCAAAAAATATATATAAATAAATAAATACATGATAACATTTTATTTGTTCCAGTCTGATTAAGAATTACTAGTAGCCTACTCGCTCGATTACACATGTATGATTCTCGGTAACCTAACTAGCGTGCTGTGTGCACAAATTACATATTCAAACGAGGTCGGGTCAAGCTGGATATAGGGCAGTGATAGTGAACCAAAACTAAGCACTGTCCTGTCGATCGTTTAAAGTTTCCACATTATTTTATAACTGTTAAAAAAAAAAACATTGCCTAGAATTGTATAGTCAGAGCCGGTTTAAGGATCTGCAGGGCCTGTAGCACAAATAACAGCGGGGCCCAATTCCCAAGATGGGGGGGGGGGGGGGGGGGGGGGGGGGGGGACGACCTATATTTTTTTACTGCAGGCCTGCTACAGACACATTTGCAAAAAAAAATTAATAATAATAATTAAGGTTTAAACAAGAATTTAGGCCTATATTATAATTATTATATGTGTGTAATTTAGCAGTATAAACTTTTATTTTAAAATTAAAAAATAAATAAATAAGATGTAGTAGCTGTAGTATGGCAAAATAAATACAAGTATAGATAATATCCAAGCAACTAAGATTAAATGAAAAATAAAGACCACACAAATTTAATGATAAAGGATTATACTCTTTATTCAAGAACTGGATGCATCGTTTTGTTGGGAAGGGGGGGGGGGGGGGTGTTCACGGAAGACGATGGAATTGTGTATTTTATTTACAGTATAATGTGGGATTTTTATCACTGCACATGTTTACGTTTATATATATTTAATTGTGACTTTTATTTTATGTTTTCTTTGTAAATTCCCTTATATTGAGGCACTTCTTATATAACTTATATAATTTACAAAGCATTTACTCTATTAGCATCTGTCGGTTTGTAAGCGATACTTTGTTTAATTACATTTAAGTAGCCAAAATTTGTTTTGTATTCCAACAAACATTTAATTACAATGGATTGGTACATTATAATCTTCTTATGACATAAAAACATGTTTGAAACATTCACTACTATTAAATTTGGTAGCTTTTAGAGACATGTAAAGTGATAGTATTGCTAAAAAATAATCTATATTGGTGTCGTTATGTTTGGGACAGAAGCGTTATGGTTGGGACACTACTAGTTTTGGGTCTTTAGTCTGGAACTGTCTTTGAGAATTAAGCCCACTGTAAGAGAAAATAATAATAATGGGTTAAGGAAATGTGTGCAAGAGAATTGGATGAATAGTGTAACTATATAGTATTCTACACAACAATATATAAGGAAGAACCACCACTGTTATGGTTGGGACAGGTGTTAAATGCTACCAAAGGAAACGAGTAGTGTGTGACAAGCATAGAAAGGATAAACTACCGTACACTAGTTATTTACATTATCACTACATTTGTTATGAAATTACTCATATTAGGCACAAATAACTGATTTATCTTAATTTCTATTTATGCAGAAACAAGTAAAATGGGAAAAAAGGGGGTTTTGGAGACAATTACCCAATTTTTGAAAATATACCGCAGAAATCTTATTTATTGACCAATTTCAATGATTTTTGCAATTACAAATTTTGTGGTAATTACTCTATTTAAAATGTTACCTTCTGAAGCACTCAATTTTGCCTTATAATTTGCGAGTGGCAGTTTATTTCAATTGACTGTAGATGTAAGGTGAAATGCATTTCCTTATATAGCTCTACTATGTCGTTTGTCTTTTCTCGTGGGGCTTTTCTTATACAGATTTGAGTAGCGTCCGTCCATCATCCATCTGTCTGTTCCCGAATGTGGTACTATTGCTGGATTGTCCTTTGGTTTACAAATCTCAACTCAGATTGGGGAATAATTGAACACATTCTTTTTTAATCTTCTGAAATGCTGACAGAAGTTCACTTTAACAAGTTAACAAAAACTACATGTTACATACCTATTAAAAGAAAGAAAGGTTTTATTAAACGACGCACAAAACACATTTTATTTACAGTTATATGGCGTCAGACGTATGGTTAAGAACCACACAGATATTGAGAGAGGAAACCTGCTGTCACCACTTAATGGGCTACTCTTTTCGATTAGCAGCAATGGTTCTTTTATATGCACCATCCCACAGACAGGGTAGTACATGCCACGCCCTTTGATATACCAGTCGTGGTGCACTGGCTAGAACGAGAAATGGCACAATGGGCCCACCGACGGGGATCGATCCCAGACCGACCGTGCATCAAATGATCACTTTACCACTGGGCTACATCCTGCCCCTACATAACTATTAATAATTAACCAATACATATTAGAATGATATTCTTCACAGTACAGTGATCCTCTGGGACTGTACACATACTAATAGATTATATTTCAATATATACTCTTGTCAAAAAAGAAATGCATATGCGAAATATGCATGGAATTATCTCTTTAATACGAAGTAGCATAATTTCGTTATTTATGATCGTATCACAATCCAATTTGACATGAGTATGTGGCAATGTTCTTGCAATGGACTGATGTCAGTGGAGGCGTTTTCGTCACCATCTCCTTGGCATAGAATGAATGAGTCTCTGAATCCGGGCACGTGGAATCCTAGCCCATTCTTCCTGCAGTGCATGTGACAGTTGCAGAAGCGTCTGAGGCTCCTGGTCACTCTGGTGTACACGTCTGTCCAGTTCGTCCCATAGATGTTCAATGGGGTTGAGATCTGGCAATCTTGATGGCCATGGCAGCACATTAATGTTCCATTGTTACACGTGCCGTATGTGGCCTGGCTTTATCCTGCTGAAAGAGTTCTCTCTGTCAATCCAAAATGGGAAGCATGCAATGGCGAAGAATGTCATCCTGATAGCATACAGCTGTCGGGTTAACTTGTACAAACACAAGTTCACTTCTGCCTGTGTATGAGATGGCTCCCCACATCATGACACTCCCTCCACCGAATCTGTCAACATGGGCGATGCAGTTGTTGGCCAAACATTCATTGCTGCATCTGTAAACACGTGACTCGTCGCTGAACCATACTAGTACTCGCCTCCAGTTTCCCCAAGTTCCTCCCCTGTACATTCGTGCACCAGCGAACACGTAAATGTCGATGTTGACGTCACAGGACGGGCCCAACATATGGTCTCCTAGTCCGTAAACCAGCTTTTCGAAGTCGGTTCTGAATGATATGCGTCCAGCAGTGTTTGTTGCTGTGGCAGTTCGGTGACACAAGTGCAGAACCCGGATGTAGCGATCTTGTGCTGCAGTTGTTATGCGAGGTCTTCCACTTCTGGGCCAGTCTTCAGCTGATTGAAACGGCTGGTACCTGTCCCAGAGACGTGAAATGGTGCTCTGATGGACATTCATGTGGCGTGCAACTGCCGACTGCGATTCACCTAACTGGAGGCAGCCTATTGCAATGTTTTGATTCGGCAGGCCTAGTCTTGGCATCTTGTAATTCGTCTACGTTGAAATGGGAAAGAGGCATCATTGCGAGCATTGCAGCTTTAAATACCCATCACTACCCCAATCTTTTCCCCGAGTTTCACGCTCATTCATCAAAATCTGACCATGTTATGCTGATTTCCTGTAATTGTCACACAACATGCCACAATGTGCGTTAAATTTGTCTTGGGGTGCATTTGGGCATACACCCTTTCCAGGAACATTAACAAACATGGTCATTCAGCAACATTGTACAAAAAACCAATATTTTGTAAAATCAAAGACTTTTCTTCTTTCCCTATCACCTATGGGTTTCTTTTTTGACAGAGTATACATTTGATAAGTACACTTTGTTAGCAAATTTTTTGCACATCACCTCCTTTCTTTGAGTGAGAGTATCTTCAGCAATTGAGCTGGCTTGTTCAACTTCAATTGAATGACCTACACAATCTGCTGTAGAAAGAGAACAATCAGGACAAATTAATTTCTAGTGAAAGAAAGAAAGAAATGTTTTATTTAACGACGCACTCAACACATTTTATTTACGGTTATATGGCGTCAGACATATGGTTAAGAACCACACAGATTTTGAGAGGAAACCCGCTGTCGCCACTACATGGGCTACTCTTCCGATTAGCAGCAAGGGATCTTTTATTTGCGCTTCCCACAGGCAGGATAGCACAAACCATGGCCTTTGTTGAACCAGTTATGGATCACTGGTCGGTGCAAGTGGTTTACACCTACCCATTGAGCCTTGCGGAGCACTCACTCAGGGTTTGGAGTTGTTATCTGAATTAAAAATCCCATGCCTCGACTGGGATCCGAACCCAGTACCTACCAGCCTGTAAATTTCTAGTGAAGAATCCATTGGGAGATGAGGATGTTTGCCATGTTCAAGGAAGTATGGTGTGTATTCAGTGGTATCAACTCATGGAGTAGTATTGTATGCGAATTGACGAATGGAATATATTCATCCCAGTTTTCATGGTTCCTGTCAGAATACTTCGATAGAGAAGATAGAATCATCAACATAAATTGTTCACTTTGTCCGTTGCATTTGGAGTGATAACTAGTTTTATTACCCATATGGGCACACATAACCGGGGAAATAAAAATCATAATTTCTCAGTGAGACATTTTGATGCATTGGTCTAACCGGGTATTTGATTGGGTGCTTTAAGGGACTTCAACCAATGGACGGGCACGTACTAAACCAGATGCGACATATATCGACCTTGACCGAGCAATAGCAGTCGTAGTAATTTCTGATCATTACCGAGATAAAAAACTCACAAATCATAGTGCCCGAAAAACCATGATACAAACTCTTACTGACGCAAACATCCATCCAAATCAGATCATTCAAGTCGCAGGACATCGCAACTTACAATCCATCAATGCGTATGCTCGAATTTCCGAACAACGACACAAGGAAATCAACAGCATACTTGTTGATCCGACATGTTCTTCGACATTAAAATCTTCAGCAACTGAAACAAATTTCGGCAGTGTTGCAAGCCAGTCAAATTTCAATCAGACCAGAAATACGAATAATGTGGTAGATTGGACATCTCATCACCATGCAGTCCAAACTCTTTTTTCAGGTCCCATTTATGGTGGCGTTTTTAACATAAACATTGGTAATTCGGGAACAAGGTCGCCAACTATTCACCACGCGTCTTCTGACAACACAGCTAAACGTCGACGTATTATTATTGATTCTTCTTCCGATGAAAATTAAAATGTTCATATTCTTCAGACAAACGGAACTTGTTTAGATTCAGCTGTTTTCTCTGTTTAATTGTTGTTTTCCAATGACTATTGTTTGCCGCCAAATAACGATGCAGCGTACTCGACAGACTTGCCCAAAATAACTTGTTGAATGGACATGTACTGTTATCTAAACATTTTAATTGTCATTTCTATATTCGTTTTACAATGTCAATAAAATGTTATTTTTATCAACAATATATTTGATTTTTAATATGTATAACTTGACAAATAAATGTATTTTATAAGGAACTACTTTCGAACACGGATGAAAGTAAATGAGTGCGCACATAGTTTGCGCTTCGTTATAGTTTGTTTCTAAATAATATGCACATAGAACAATTTATGGTGGGGCACAATAAACATCCAGGCTTGGGTAATAAATAGAATATCAAACTCGCGACTATGTATTATCAAGTTTAAGTCCCTCGTGAAATAAGTTTCCTTTGTCACTCGCTAAAGCTCGTGACAAAGGAAACTTATTTCACTCGGGACAAAGGAAACTTATTTCACTCGGGACTTAAACTTGATAATACACAGTAGCGAGTTTAATATCCTCTATGTCTGCATCTTGTGTATCGACAGTATTTTACAAGTTTCTCGAACACGTTCGGAAAGGAACTTGGATTCACAATCACTATGTACACTCGAGTGCCAAATGAATGTACACCTACGTTCATTAAATTTGTGAAAAAATGTTGGTATCTACGCTTATTCAGCACCCTACGTTTAATTACATCTAAAAAAATTTAACCCCCTACGCTAATTCGGCACCCAACGCTTATTACAATTCTTAATTTATCAAATGCTTACATATAGCCTCTATTAGGGGTACCGATTTTCTGCGATCACGGAATCGCAGACGGAATTGCAAATCTTAAAGTTAAACGGAATTTACAATTTTCCGAGTTGTCAAATAAAATGCCAACTTTTGTGGTCAGATAATACATTTATTTATTTATTTATTAATATACATACATTGTTTTTCTGCTTAATTGATCATTGGAACCATTAAGGCACAACAAAGTATGTTACTCTATGACAAAATGTAAACACACGTTTCCGAACATTGTTGGCCGCCATTTTGTTTGTTTTTATCGCTCGGCTCGGTTCGGTTTTATTCGGTTGGGTAAATTCCTAGGATGCGTTCGATTGAGTGCTCACCTGTAAATCGATGCAACAGTTCATGCAAGCACTTTATATAAATTAATCAATTACACTTCAATACTTCATCTTTTCACCAAACATTGAAGACGGGGGTACTGAATTCTTAAAGGTAAATATGACTTTTTGTTAAGCTATGTATACTAGAGTAGATAAAGTACAGTTCCTTTAGGATAAGGGGAACTGCCCAAACTTTATCTACATTCTTTCCTCTTTTTATATATATTTTTTTACATTACAAATTCCACTCATTTTAATCACAAATTCCACTCAACCTTTTTATTTTCACTTGCAAATAGACTTTATTAGAAATTAGCGAGAAAAATTAGGCAGAGTTACATCCCCTAACCGCGTTCCAGTTCCGGCGCGTTCCGCTAACAGCTGGCATGGCCGATGACCACAGTTGTTTGTGAATCTTCAGCTGAGATTTATGCATGCCAGCCCCTGGCATCATAAGTGTCCCCACCTATGCTTTAAAAATAAAGAATAATACAGGTAAAAATTAAGTTGATTAAATTATGTTTTGTTACCGATCATTACCGAGATAAAAAACTCACAAATCATAGTGCCCGAAAAACCATGATACAAACTCTTACTGACGCAAACATCCATCCAAATCAGATCATTCAAGTCGCAGGACATCGCAACTTACAATCCATCAATGCGTATGCTCGAATTTCCGAACAACGACACAAGGAAATCAACAGCATACTTGTTGATCCGACATGTTCTTCGACATTAAAATCTTCAGCAACTGAAACAAATTTCGGCAGTGTTGCAAGCCAGTCAAATTTCAATCAGACCAGAAATACGAATAATGTGGTAGATTGGACATCTCATCACCATGCAGTCCAAACTCTTTTTTCAGGTCCCATTTATGGTGGCGTTTTTAACATAAACATTGGTAATTCGGGAACAAGGTCGCCAACTATTCACCACGCGTCTTCTGACAACACAGCTAAACGTCGACGTATTATTATTGATTCTTCTTCCGATGAAAATTAAAATGTTCATATTCTTCAGACAAACGGAACTTGTTTAGATTCAGCTGTTTTCTCTGTTTAATTGTTGTTTTCCAATGACTATTGTTTGCCGCCAAATAACGATGCAGCGTACTCGACAGACTTGCCCAAAATAACTTGTTGAATGGACATGTACTGTTATCTAAACATTTTAATTGTCATTTCTATATTCGTTTTACAATGTCAATAAAATGTTATTTTTATCAACAATATATTTGATTTTTAATATGTATAACTTGACAAATAAATGTATTTTATAAGGAACTACTTTCGAACACGGATGAAAGTAAATGAGTGCGCACATAGTTTGCGCTTCGTTATAGTTTGTTTCTAAATAATATGCACATAGAACAATTTATGGTGGGGCACAATAAACATCCAGGCTTGGGTAATAAATAGAATATCAAACTCGCGACTATGTATTATCAAGTTTAAGTCCCTCGTGAAATAAGTTTCCTTTGTCACTCGCTAAAGCTCGTGACAAAGGAAACTTATTTCACTCGGGACAAAGGAAACTTATTTCACTCGGGACTTAAACTTGATAATACACAGTAGCGAGTTTAATATCCTCTATGTCTGCATCTTGTGTATCGACAGTATTTTACAAGTTTCTCGAACACGTTCGGAAAGGAACTTGGATTCACAATCACTATGTACACTCGAGTGCCAAATGAATGTACACCTACGTTCATTAAATTTGTGAAAAAATGTTGGTATCTACGCTTATTCAGCACCCTACGTTTAATTACATCTAAAAAAATTTAACCCCCTACGCTAATTCGGCACCCAACGCTTATTACAATTCTTAATTTATCAAATGCTTACATATAGCCTCTATTAGGGGTACCGATTTTCTGCGATCACGGAATCGCAGACGGAATTGCAAATCTTAAAGTTAAACGGAATTTACAATTTTCCGAGTTGTCAAATAAAATGCCAACTTTTGTGGTCAGATAATACATTTATTTATTTATTTATTAATATACATACATTGTTTTTCTGCTTAATTGATCATTGGAACCATTAAGGCACAACAAAGTATGTTACTCTATGACAAAATGTAAACACACGTTTCCGAACATTGTTGGCCGCCATTTTGTTTGTTTTTATCGCTCGGCTCGGTTCGGTTTTATTCGGTTGGGTAAATTCCTAGGATGCGTTCGATTGAGTGCTCACCTGTAAATCGATGCAACAGTTCATGCAAGCACTTTATATAAATTAATCAATTACACTTCAATACTTCATCTTTTCACCAAACATTGAAGACGGGGGTACTGAATTCTTAAAGGTAAATATGACTTTTTGTTAAGCTATGTATACTAGAGTAGATAAAGTACAGTTCCTTTAGGATAAGGGGAACTGCCCAAACTTTATCTACATTCTTTCCTCTTTTTATATATATTTTTTTACATTACAAATTCCACTCATTTTAATCACAAATTCCACTCAACCTTTTTATTTTCACTTGCAAATAGACTTTATTAGAAATTAGCGAGAAAAATTAGGCAGAGTTACATCCCCTAACCGCGTTCCAGTTCCGGCGCGTTCCGCTAACAGCTGGCATGGCCGATGACCACAGTTGTTTGTGAATCTTCAGCTGAGATTTATGCATGCCAGCCCCTGGCATCATAAGTGTCCCCACCTATGCTTTAAAAATAAAGAATAATACAGGTAAAAATTAAGTTGATTAAATTATGTTTTGTTACCGATCATTACCGAGATAAAAAACTCACAAATCATAGTGCCCGAAAAACCATGATACAAACTCTTACTGACGCAAACATCCATCCAAATCAGATCATTCAAGTCGCAGGACATCGCAACTTACAATCCATCAATGCGTATGCTCGAATTTCCGAACAACGACACAAGGAAATCAACAGCATACTTGTTGATCCGACATGTTCTTCGACATTAAAATCTTCAGCAACTGAAACAAATTTCGGCAGTGTTGCAAGCCAGTCAAATTTCAATCAGACCAGAAATACGAATAATGTGGTAGATTGGACATCTCATCACCATGCAGTCCAAACTCTTTTTTCGGGTCCCATTTATGGTGGCGTTTTTAACATAAACATTGGTAATTCGGGAACAAGGTCGCCAACTATTCACCACGCGTCTTCTGACAACACAGCTAAACGTCGACGTATTATTATTGATTCTTCTTCCAATGAAAATTAAAATGTTCATATTCTTCAGACAAACGGAACTTGTTTAGATTCAGCTGTTTTCTCTGTTTAATTGTTGTTTTCCAATGACTATTGTTTGCCGCCAAATAACGATGCAGCGTACTCGACAGACTTGCCCAAAATAACTTGTTGAATGGACATGTACTGTTATCTAAACATTTTAATTGTCATTTCTATATTCGTTTTACAATGTCAATAAAATGTTATTTTTATCAACAATATATTTGATTTTTAATATGTATAACTTGACAAATAAATGTATTTTATAAGGAACTACTTTCGAACGCGGATGAAAGTAAATGAGTGCGCACATAGTTTGCGCTTCGTTATAGTTTGTTTCTAAATAATATGCACATAGAACAATTTATGGTGGGGCACAATGAACATCCAGGCTTGGGTAATAAATAGAATATCAAACTCGCTACTATGTATTATCAAGTTTAAGTCCCTCGTGAAATAAGTTTCCTTTGTCACTCGCTAAAGCTCGTGACAAAGGAAACTTATTTCACTCGGGACTTAAACTTGATAATACACAGTAGCGAGTTTAATATCCTCTATGTCTGCATCTTGTGTATCGACAGTATTTTACAAGTTTCTCGAACACGTTCGGAAAGGAACTTGGATTCACAATCACTATGTACTCTCGAGTGTCAAATGAATGTACACCTACGTTTATTAAATTTGTGAAAAAATGTTGGTGTCTACGCTTATTTAGCACCCTACGTTTAATTACATCTAAAAAAAATTAACCCCCTACGCTAATTCGGCACCCAACGCTTATTACAATTCTTAATTTATCAAATGCTTACATATAGCCTCTATTAGGGGTACCGATTTTCTGCGATCACGGAATCGCGGACGGAATTGCAAATCTTAAAGTTAAACAGAATTTACAATTTTCCGAGTTGTCAAATAAAATGCCAACTTTTGTGGTCAGATAATACATTTATTTATTTATTTATTAATATACATACATTGTTTTTCTGCTTAATTGATCATTGGAACCATTAAGGCACAACAAAGTATGTTACTCTATGACAAAATATAAACACACGTTTCCGAACATTGTTGGCCGCCATTTTGTTTGTTTTTATCGCTCAGCTCGGTTCGGTTTTATTCGGTTGGGTAAATTCCTAGGATGCGTTCGATTGAGTGCTCACCTGTAAATCGATGCAACAGTTCATGCAAGCACTTTATATAAATTAATCAATTACACTTCAATACTTCATCTTTTCACCAAACATTGAAGACGGGGGTACTGAATTCTTAAAGGTAAATATGACTTTTTGTTAAGCTATGTATACTAGAGTAGATAAAGTACAGTTCCTTTAGGATAAGGGGAACTGCCCAAACTTTATCTACATTCTTTCCTCTTTTTATATATATTTTTTTACATTACAAATTCCACTCATTTTAATCACAAATTCCACTCAACCTTTTTATTTTCACTTGCAAATAGACTTTATTAGAAATTAGCGAGAAAAATTAGGCAGAGTTACATCCCCTAACCGCGTTCCAGTTCCGGCGCGTTCCGCTAACAGCTGGCATGGCCGATGACCACAGTTGTTTGTGAATCTTCAGCTGAGATTTATGCATGCCAGCCCCTGGCATCATAAGTGTCCCCACCTATGCTTTAAAAATAAAGAATAATACAGGTAAAAATTAAGTTGATTAAATTATGTTTTGTTATAATTGACCATGTGTTAAATATAGGAAATAAATCTAGCGAGCTGTCATCCACCCTGATTGTTTTGGTTTTCTTGCATGGAACTTTTGGATTTTTTTTCAAAGCTGCAATCTCGCCTCACATTAATTATCATAATTTCAGTTAAATGTACAAACACACTTACAGTTTTAATTAATTGTGTGTGACAGTGACACAGTTGTAACAAATAATAGAAACATATCTTTATAGTGAACACATTTTTTCATACTATGGAATTTACTACAAGTTATTTATTTCTGAGCTGCTTGTTTTCTAAATTACATGTACACAATAGTATATTTTTGTTATTTCTAAAACACTTATTTTTATTTTGACGTCAAACCAAATTGTTTTCATCACTAGTAAATTTTTACAGTTTAGCTAAATTTTCAGACCCTATGCTAATTCCGCATTCTACTCTTATTGGGTTTTTAAAAAATTTCCACACCCTATGCTAATTCAGCACCCTACTTTTAATTGATTTTCGAAAAATTTCCAGACCCTATGCTTATTCAGCCCCTATGTTTATTGGGCACTCGAGAGTAATGCTTTTGGAGTACCATGGCGACGTATAATACCGTGCACCAATTTATCTGCAACAGTTATTGCCTTCGTGTTATCTATACAGGAAATAGTTCTACATACTTTGTGGAATAGTCCACAAACACCACCAGGTATTTGTTTAGAATGACATTCGTCACAATGCAGTGATCCTCTGGAACTGTCTACACAAACTAATAGATTATATTTCGATATATGTTTTATTATTATTGGTGTGGTTGTTCAAACTGAAAATTTAAAGATTATACATGTATCGCATAAAGGTTTTATTTTTTCAGACTCAATTTCGTGTCTCCAAGCTCTACAGTACATGAAATTGGAGCATCCCTTGGTTGGGATGGTGAAACGAAAGTGTGTCTTTTTATTAGTTGCCAATAAAGATGTTATATTTTGTTGGGTACCCAGCCATGTTGGCATTAAGAGCAATGAAAAGGCAGATTTTGCTGCCAAGTCTGCTTTGAATTTGCCCCATGTCAGTGTTGGTGTTCCTTACATTGATTATAAATATCATATTAACCAATATATGTTGTTTCGACTTGACAAGATGATTGGTCGCCAATAAACTTGATTATGTCAAGCCAGTCCTGGAAGAGTGGCAGTCCTCCTACATGCAGTGCAGGAAGGATGAATTAGTCTTGTGCCATGCCCGTATCGACCATACGTATTTGATGCATCATTTATTTTAAAGAAGGACCCTCGTCATCAATGTGAACTTTGTCAGTGTACACTGAGTGTGCATTACATTTTGGTGTAGTGTAATCATCTGAAGTCGACGAGAAATGATATATTTGGCAACAGAAATGTTTTGGAATCTTTTAAATTCCACCCAGAATTATGTTTAAAGTTTTTAAAACACTTTGATTACTATACAAAGTTTTAAAATGTACTTACCTTGATTAATGTATTGTATTATACTTTTCCCCACAGCTCCTTACACTGGTTTTACAGAATTATATAAATAATATTTTCATATATACATGTACTTACCATTTATGACACCCAATAGCCAATGTGTGTTTTTATGATGGCCGGGTTAATTATCGTTAAACATCCATTCATTCATTCATTCACATAAAGTTTTGATCGGCCATTTTTCAAACTTGGTACCATGAATCTCTGGGGCAGTATCCACAAACTAATGAGTTGTTTTTAAAATTTAGAATTTGTAAATTTGTGTTAAATTAAAAAATAAAATAAAATAAATATATAGAAACATAACATTGAAGATTTAAAGTATAGTTGCGAAACTCGAATAATAATTGTCCGAGCGGTCTTTACAAACTAATAAAGCGATAATTGTTATTATTATAATAAATAAATAAATAAATAGAGAAATAAATAAATAAATAGATAATATTCAAAAGATTCAGTCTATTTTCTAGACATTTTAAAAACATAAATAGTGCTATATGTTGGGTTGTTTTGCATATTCATTTTATTATCCATGTGGTCTACAATAAATGGTTTCATAAATATAGTTTCCCCACTCTTTCGTTATGGCATGAGCTATAATTTAATAAATTGAAAACTGTTATACATGTACCACACTTCTGACGTAACCATAAAATTGCTTTAGCAGTTGCAAGCTTATGACAGTCATGCCAGTGATAGTGACATCATTCCACGTCACTGTAATTGACATTGTTGAATGTTAGTAACATCGATTGTTAAGTGATTACAATCATATTTAACGTTTGTTTTTAAGCACACTTTGTGGATATCACTAAATTATAACATAAGTACCATAAGAAATTGATGAAATTCGTTTCGAAATTGTTTTATACTCTTCTATCTTGCTCGGAGGATAAAACATTCCCCAAAACTTGTTTCATAAATTCTGTATGGTCATGTTTCGATTCTATTGGCCTTTAGTTAGGTCAAAACTTGATAATGGGTACTTATATTGAAGGAGGAAACCCGCTGTCGCCACTTCATGAGCTACTCTCTTCGATTAGCAGCAAGTGTCTTTTATATGCATCATCCCATAGACAGGACAACACATACCACATCCTTTGATGTACCAGTCGTGGTGCACTGGCTGGAGCGAGAAATAGCCCAATAATAGGCCCACTGACGGGGACCGATCCCAAACCGACCGTGCATCAAGCGAGTGCTTTACCACTGGGCTACGTCCTGCCCCCTGGTAGTTGCAGATGCTAGATCCTGTACACCACCAGAGATTTGGCCTTTGTCTTGGTACTTTTAGAACATAGACTGCTGTGGGTAGCTTGTATGTCGATGCACACGAACCTATTTGTTGTGTTAGATGTGCAAAGCTTTCTCTGTAGAATACTACCAATATTAAAGCATTGCCGAAACACCCTGCACATAATGCAGTGTTTGACAAGTAATACATGCAGTTATTTGATGCGTGGCTAAATGCCATCTGAATATTTATTCTTCGAATTAAGCAGTTATCAGTTATTACTTTTTTTTTATGCATTTCAGGACCAGAAACAACACCACCACCAACAACACCGACAACAACACCGACAACAACACCGACACTGTCAACAACACCGTCACCAACAACAACACTGACACCAACAACACTGACAAGTAAGTATAGTGTCTTTTTGTCTTTACTTTTTATTCATTCTTATATCTCAGTGTTAGAATTTTAATATTTATTTAAAATGTTAGCTTCTGAAGCACTCAATTTTGCCTTATAATTTGTGAATGTCAGTTTATTTCAATTGACTGTAGATGTAAGGTGAAATGCATTTCCTTATAGCTCTACTATGACTTTGTCAGTGGAGCTTAAAAATAATTTTCTAATACGGATTTGAGTAGCGTTGTCCATCATCCGTCTGTGCATCAGCTTTTCCTTTAAAGTGTATCTTCTACATTTTTTATCTGATTGTTCCCAAACCTGGTACAATGATCGTCTGGGACAGTACACACAAATTAATAAGATTATATTTCATATATGTTTTATTATTATTATTGTTGTTGTTAATGTATTATTATTATTATTTTAAAAAATGTATATCAAATAAGAAAAGTAATATTCAAAATGTTCATTCTATTTTCTAGACATTTTAAAAAGTAATAAAGAGATAATTTTCAAATGTTTTAAGTTTTTAGTAAATAATGATAATTATTATTATTATTATTATTATTATAAGTAAAAAGAAAGAAAAAATTCAGTCTATTTTGTAGACATTAAAAAAAATATTAATAGTGCTATATGTTGTGTTATGTTTTGCATCTTCATTTTATTACCCATATGGTCTACAATAAATGGTTGCATAAATATCGTATTTACCTACTCTGTTTATATGGCATGGGCTATAATAATACATTGTAAACTGTTATAGCACACTTCTGACTAGTTTCTATAGCAATGAGGCTTCGAGGTGATGTTAACGTCAAGTGACTTCACACGAAATAAGGGTCCTACTTGTAAACGGAAACCAGTCTAGCAAGTCGTTTTCGTACACAATTAAAAATAAATAAATAACATCAAAATACGGCATATTCAACTTGCATTAACTATGAGACGAAATTAAAATAAGTAGAAACTGATGTGGAAAGCGAAAAAAAAAATTCTTGTTTGTTGTACTATAGGCCTAATATACGTAGGTAGGGTGTGTACCTTTGGTTTTTGGGGGTTTTTTTTTTGAAAGTACAGAGATGTCTTTTTAGCACAGTAATATTAACAAATGCTGAAAGGTTATAATGCATTAAAGTCATTTTAATCTAAATGAAGAAAAATATTTTAGTGATTTTGAGGTAAAATGTTTTGAGGTTAGCATGTTTGTATTTAATTTGGTATGTTTCTTTTGGGTACAGTTATTTTGGGCACAGCATTGTATAGCCCAAATTAGTGAGATCTAAAGCCCTGAGTACCGGTGCTACTAATAGCAATAGCTGTGAAGGGTGAAATATTTTTAATTTAGATGAATTCTGTTTTTGTTTGTTATTTTTGCTTTTGTTTTTTTATATCTGTCATCACATTATGTGATATATATACATGTGTGTGTATATATATATATATATATATATATATATATATACACACACATATACATATACACACACACACGATACACAACAGAAAAAACCCACCCAAAAGTCGACAAGCAATCCATACATGTACATGTAGTTTCGCAGTGTATTTATCCCCAGCAATAACTATCCAGGTCTTCTCGCTGCTCATCCGCCTCTCTTTCCTTCTTTCCCTGCCCCAGATCAAAGGCAATTAATGTCAATGAATTTGTGTTTCTTTTTTATTATTTTTTTTTTTTGGGGGGGGGGGTTGTTGTTGGGTTTTTTTGAGGGGGGGGTGTTTTTGGGTGGGTTTTTTTTGGGGGGGGGGGCTTATGAACCCAAATGTATGTAAACAGAAAGCATTTATGTTGTAAAATATAAAACCAACAACATGCAAAGCATCATAATTTAAAAGCATAAATAATAATAATAATAATAATAATAATAATTATCTATCAATTTTTTTCTCTTTCAAAATGATTAAATTTGAAATTATTAACAATGTCCTTGTTTATAAGTTTGGTTACTGGTAAACAAACAACATGGGGGTTTTCACTATCACAATTATCTATTAAAAAAAAAAAAAAAATTGAAACGTTCAAACACATGCAACGCACTTCACTTTCTCTGTTGTAGAACATTGGAAATGTATATTTTTATATTATGGAAAGTTCTGTATCTATTCGATTTTCATTCATGACACATCCTTACAATATGTATTACCATTGTAATGCAATGGTACGAGGATCCCCAACCATGACATTGTCTGTTTGATCTGAGGCAATTAAAAACCATAATAACTACCCATGCAGAACCCAATTTCATGTAGGCTTTATTCACACAAACAACTGAATACTGTGAGATGTATAATTGTAGCAATGAACAGTAGGTGCCAGTATCTACTGAACACTGTGAGATGTATAATTGTACTAATGAAAAGGAGGTGTCAGTATCTGCTGAACACTGAGATGTATAATTGTACCAATGAAAAGTAAGTGTCAGTATCTTCTGAATGCTGTGAGATGTATAATTGTATCAATGAAAAGTAGGTGTCAGTATCTACTGAACACTGTGAGATGTATAATTGTAACAATGAACAGTAGGTGTCGGTATCTTCTGAATGCTGTGAGATGTATAACTGTATGAATGAAAAGTAGGTGTCAGTATCTACTAAACACTGTGAGATGTATAATTGTAACAATGAACAGTAGGTGTCAGTATCTACTGAACACTGAGATGTATAATTGTAGCAGTGAACAGTAGGTGTCAGTATCTACTGAACACTGTGAGATGTATAATTGTAACAGTGAAAAGTAGGAGTCAGTATTTACTGAACATTGTGAGATGTATAATTGTACCAATGAAAAGTTGGTGTCAGTATCTACTGAACACTGTGAGATGTATAATTGTAACAATGAAAAGTAGGTGTCAGTATCTACTGAACACAGTGAAATGTATAATTGTAACAATGAAAAGTAGGTGATGGTATCTACTGAACATGGTGAGATGTATAATTGTAACAATGAACAGTAGGTGTCAGTATCTACTGAACACAGTGAAATGTATAATTGTAACAATGAAAAGTAGGTGATGGTATCTACTGAACATGGTGAGATGTATAATTGTAACAATGAACAGTAGGTGTCAGTATCTACTGAACACAGTGAAATGTATAATTGTACTAGTGAACAGTAGGTGTCAGTATCTACTGAACACTGTGAGATGTATAATTGTAACAATGAACAGTAGGTGTCAGTATCTACTGAACACAGTGAAATGTATAATTGTACCAGTGAACAGTAGGTGTCAGTATCTACTGAACATTGTGAGATGTATAATTGTAACAATGAACAGTAGGTGTCAGTATCTACTGAACACAGTGAAATGTATAATTTTGAAATGTTGGTCCTATATATTTATGTATTCTAAAGTTAAAGAGTTTGTTTTGTTTAACAACACCACAAGCTACTGGATGTCAAGCATTTGGTAATTCCGACATTTAGTCATTGAGGAAACCTGCTACCTTTTTCCATTAGCAGCAAGGGATCTTTAATATGCACTTTCCCACAGACAGGAAAATACAAACCACGGCCTTTGACCAGATGTGGAACGAGAGAAAACCCATTCAGCTGAATGGATCCTGCGACGCAAGCACGTCAGGCAATTATGCATTGTACATCTTTAGTTTGAAAATTGATTTCAGCTTCCAGTCAAGATGACATTCAAGAGGTTCCTCAACGTGAGGAGGAGGAATTTCCTGCAGGTATCATAGCACTGTTGGTGATCCTAGGTCTGTTAGTCCTTGCCTCTCCGTCATTTGTCATAATTGCACGGAGGTAAGTCAAATCAGTTACATTTATGACAGTGGTTCATGAGTGCATATCATCATAGCTGTACATATTAGTCCCCTACCAGTCAAACCGGAGGGGACTATAGGTTTCATCTCCGTCCTTAAGTCTGCCTGTCTGTCTTTCCGTCTGTCTATCCATCCATCCGTCTGTCCCATATATGTTTTCCCGAATATTTTTTGCAGAAGGCTTTGAGATATTGAGCAGACATTTTGTGTATAGCTTTTTCATGTACTGTTACAGATCATAGTCCATAGGCCAGACCCAGAGATTTAACGAATTGGTATCACCTGGGCAGCCAAATTCTCATGGTGTTTTTTTAATAGCCCAATGCCAATGCCTGCATGTGGTTACATCATCCACAGTATTACTAGATGGATTTTTTAAATAAAAGAAATGAAATATATAGACATGTTGAGGAACAATACTGCAATGACTGTTGGGAGTCTTGCGATCGTTTTGCATTTGTATTAATCTGTTGTCATTACCGCACACGAGAGCTATCAGCTGAGCAAAAAGTTACTCGAGACTTTGCTCAGCTAATAGCTCTCATGTGCGGGCAATTTTGCTGAGTTTTTCATCTCTCGTTGTCATGAGGAAAATATCTATCGTGTTTGATATTTTTGGCCACGTGTGGCAAAAATCTCACCGTGTGCGGGCTACGTGAGCTATCAGATGAGCTGAATTTACTAACTGACCAATGGAAACACGAACATTGCGTTAAGAGTGACGCCATCGCTACAGTCGTAAGCAAAGTAGCTCAGCACTTAGCTCATCGTGTGCGGTGAAATTGTTCAGAGCTATCAGCTGAGCTAAAAGTCTCAAGTAACATTTTGCTCAGCTGATAGGTTTCGTCTGCGGTAGGCTTTAGATTTCAACTTTTAATAGGGACCACTTGTCCAAGATACATTATAGTGGCAATAGTGGATTTCCAAGATGGCCACCATACAATAGCTACATGTATTAGTACCAATATATCAGAATCCTTTACCACATATACTCTTATTTTGGGGGTCTAACTTTGAGTTTTGAAGTAATTAATGCAGTTGTAACTTATATCAATCAAAATATCACTAGATGGATTTTGATTTTTATACAAATATATGGTCGAATTACTCAGGGGAAAAGTGCAATGTCACTTGTGAATCTTTCCATCATTTTACTTTGTATCATTCTGTTCATGCAAGAAGTTTATATTAAGCAATTCACTTCGAAATGGATCTATTTGCATGCCCACCTAGTGCGACATTCACTCGGACTCTTGTAACCATACTTAACCAATTCAGTGCAGGCTTTAGAAGACAAAGGTAGGGTATACCAATATCTCAGCACTCACTTGATCTAACTTACAATTTTGAGGGTAATGAATGCAGTTATATCATGCGAAATATCACTAGATGGATGTTTTATAAAAGGAACAAAATATACAGACAGTTTATTGAGGGAAAAAAAGCTGAAATGTCTTTTGGGAGTCTTCATTTACCGTCATTTTGCTGCAGATTTTGGAAGCTAAAGTTAGCTTAAGGTGACGTCACTGAATTATCTCAACGCTCCATTATTTTTTAGTAATGGAGTGATGATTCCATAACTCTCCATTACTTAGTTATTACAGGTCACACAAATATAGGAATGGATAGCTTTTACTTAAGTAATCGACACTTAAAAATATTTAAATAACTGAACCAACAACACAATGCCGTAACCAAAAGAAAAAGGTTTACTCCAAAAATATCCGTACAAACTGTCAGGATGTTGGTCCGAACCTCGCATAGAAACATTGATAGCATAGTTTAGTCCAGTTCAATATCGATATAGCTTAAACTCCCGACAGGTATCCATTGCTATTTTATTCCTGTTTGCTATGTAGTATAACTGTAAAATAAAACGTGCAAAGGATATCCTAGTAATTTCGACTGTCAAAAATAACTTATTATTTTAAAAGAAAACTAAACCAATCAATTCAGTATAGACTAGATTCATTCCATTTTTTGTTTTCAACTTTCGGTTTATTCAATCAAAATAAAATTGCCACAAAACAGCTAAAAACTAGTTTTGTTGATTAAATAGTTGGTGTAGTGGCTTGTCAGTAGACTCGAGCATAGAATATTGGGTTCATACTCCAAGCCTAAATATGGGACAAAAATTTATCATCAAAGTTGACAGTGCCAAACGAAAGTCCTTCGAATACCGAATCCATCGATGGCGATCAATCCTGCGACGGACCTATCACGCGTCAGTGGATATTTCTATCAGAGCTACGTACACTACAGCCGGGGAAGGGGGCGGGCGAAAAGGGCAGGGAGTTATTACAGTTCTAGAGATGCCTTAATATAGGCATTTGCCTATCAGTCGCATTTGCCTGTTGACGTTATTCTAAGACCAGTTCTCCAGCCACTTTTGCACCGTCACCGAAGACCAGGAGGTCCCCTTTTGTTTCAACAGGACAGTGCCCGTCCACATACTGCAAGAATTACCCAGGCATTCCTGCAACAAGCCGGTATCACCATTATGAACTGGCCCGCCGTTTCACCAGATTTGAACACATGTTGGATGAGTTAGGACGTCGTGTATGTCACTGTCAGCCACCACCGCGTAAAGCTGCTGAGCTTGCACAGGCGTTGCAGGAGGAGTGGAGGAACATTCCTGTGGCTTATTTGAGATGTTTGTGCCAATCTTTTCCCCGTCGTCTTCACACATGCTCACGGGCCAATGGTGGACACACCAGATACTGACCTTGATATGGGGGGGGGTTGAACTTTTTGATTACGAATGCAACTCGATTACTGATGATAACTGTCCATGTTTCCATGTGAATGTATCTCATGAATACCAGTCATTAATGTCATATTACATTATCTATCAATTCATTAATAGTTTGTCGTTATTTGCAATGAAAAGTTGTTTTTGCATTTTCATTGTGTTTCAGTATACAATAGGTAGTCACAGCATAGATTAACTTGATTGCGAATTACAATATATAGATTGTGGCATATATTGCTGATTCCATACTTCACTGCACAAGAAATGGAATATTTGAATATTGAATATTTTACTTCTCACAAACGCACAGTTCAATGCACTCCAATGGGAATTTGTGAATGCATATCTAGCCCTACATCTAGTGCTGCAACGATAAACCGGTATACCGGTATATCACGATAATTGATCAGCTCGATACGAACCGCAGTACAGTTTTGCGTATCGCGATTTTTACACGCTTTTTTTTTTGTATCTGACTTGACTTGAAATAGGCACACAAACAAATAAACAAAACAAAAAACCCATCATTTGATTAATTGGCGATGACAGGAAATGTAACAATCACGTCAAGCGTAGTCGGGTCGGTTATACTTGGTTCTGACATCTAAACAAAACGTGCTAAAAGTCAAATAAAAATAACCAGTTAAGGATAATTACAAATTTAGAAATACACCTTTTGTTACCTACACATTATTATTCATTTACGTTGGAATTCGTCTACTGCTATCATCGTCAAAGAAATAAACCAACAACTTGCAACAAGTGAGACTCGCACTTCGCTGTTTTCGCCTGAACTGGGAATACTTCTGCTGATCGTTTAAGACACTTCGGCCAATAACCTTTGGTTCGGTCGATCTGCCGGAAGATTACGACTGAATACGTACATTTCCGTATCAAGCGAGCAGCAACGGAAAAGCCCGATAGTAAGGATTTCCCAATGCGACAATTTACAACTAGTTTGACACCCGTAACACCTGTGGTATAGCGTGTGCTAAAAATAAAAATTAAAAAATGACCAAGAAGAACATTATGCTAATAAATGTCGTTGTTTATATAATCATTTAGGTCTATTAACTTTGATCCAAGAAAAACATGTGCAACAAGTATTTAGTAACTGACCATCAAAGAAACACTGACATGTTTGATGTTTAATTGTTTTTGATGATGCGTTTGATGTTTATGATCTGAAATTCAGCCGTCTTTAATTTTTTGCCGACATTAAGTCTTTGCCGATCGGTTCTTACATCAGTTGCATTTGTTACTGAGATGTGTTCGTGACAGGTTGTGCCGGTCAGGACAGATAACAAATAATGGAATTTGAATTAATTTCAAACAAAAAGGCAAAAAGTGGCGTTTGGGAAAATTTTCAACTGAAGAAATGAAAAGACACGGGCGAAATTCAGGAGGGGTTGGCAGTTTGTAAAAGATGTAAAATGGACGTTCGCTTTAGTGGTGGAACTACTAATCTTAGCACACACTTGAATCGTCATCACAAAATTAATACAAAAAGTGGTACAGCTTCGACTACTTCATCTACACAGAAGAAAGTATCAATGGCTGCAATGTTCCCACAAACCATACCGAGCATTTTCTTACAGACAACGAAATATAAAACTACCGGCGAAAGACATAAAACTGTCACTAAAGCTATCGGAAGATTAATAGTTAAAGATCTCCGACCGTTCAGCATCGTGTCAAACGAAGGTTTCAAAGATATGGTTGAACAACTATTAAATATAAATAATATCAACTATATCGCAATACATATCGCAATACGGTTTCTTATATTGCAATATATCGCAATACGGTTTCGACCGTATCGTTGCACCCCTACCTACATCCACTCAGAGTCTTGTAAGTATGCTTAACCAATTCACTGCAGGTTCTCGTTTTATAGGTAGTGTCCCACACAAGAAAGAACTCCGCGTTGGCTGTCAATCAAAAGTCCTCCCCCTGCCCCATTTTTTTTGCATGCTATTCGCTGGTTGACCACATCCCAGCTTGGTAGGCAACACGTTTTGAGTATACTGCAGTATAGGGCATCCTGGGTGGGGGAAATAGATTCTATTGTCTTCTTCTTCCTCTTCTTCTGGCAATACAACACCTTCCTTGCTTCGTTAACACATTCCAGGTGACTATAGTCTTAGCATACAGGATAACTCTGAAACTTTCCAATAGCGGGAGTGTAGAGCACCTGCAGCTACTAAGAAGAATAACTGCGGCACTAGATGCAGTGGTTATTTACTTGTCTTCAGGACAGTCTACCAATTTGATTAAAATTAGCTCTGCTGGTTTACCAGTAGATCTGTTATAACAGCATTGCATGGACTCCCATGTCCAGGTGACATTTCATCTATAAATAACAATTTAAATATTGACCAATTACACTTAGCCTTTTATAACGTTATTCGGGAGCATACAAATTCTAAAAATAGTGGGCGAGACTATTTATGCAATAGGCGAACTTGTTGGTCTATTTCAGCATTAAAAAATGGGGGGAAAAGTGCAGTAATGAACTCTGGATTGTATACTAGTATAAACAGATTTTTATGGCTATACCATCACGGTTTTTCCTCTCTTTTTTCGTCTTGAAACAAATTTTATATTGAAATTAGTTTCCGGCATACTTCGTAATTCACCCAAATCATTTCATATACCCTCGACATAATCCCGAATGTTTTCAAATTCTTTTCAAATCACTGGCATGATTTTGCAAGTAAGGTTTTGATTGGTCGAATGAAAGGTCAGCTGGACATGAGCTCCAACGGGGTGCTGTTAGATCCACAGGTAATAGTAATTAACCAGTGGAGCTAATTTTAATTAGATTGGATGCAAAAGGTTCCTGATTGATCGTTGGATCACGAAAAATGTCTACTCAGTTTCCTGGAATTTTGTTGTTACCAGATAACGGACACGTGATGAGTATGCCGATCTTGTCTCTGTTTCTTAGAGTGTAGAACATTCCAAAAGGCAGCATCACGTGTAACATCATATCGTTTTAAGAGAAAGCGAGGAAAGGGTATTCGAGGAAGCAGGTATCATGGTATATAATGTGACGTTTTGTATAAAGAAAAACCTCTGGCACTGTCTCTGTTCCACAATCCAGCCAGTGCACAATGACTGGTACATCAAAGGCTGTGGTATCTGCTGTCCTGTCTATGAGATGGTGCATATAAAAGATCCCTTGCTGCTAATCGAAAAGAGTAGCCCATGAAGTGGCAACAGCAGGTTTCCTCCCTCGATATCTGTGTGGTCCTTAACCACATGTCCAACACCATATAACCATAAATAAAATGTGTTGAGCGTGTCATTAAATAAAACATTTCCTTCTTCTTGCTCTGTTCCACAACTGCACAGGATGTGACACTACATGTGTACCTCTGCTTTCACTGGAAAAGTTAAAAGGACAGCTTAAAACTGCTACCCTGATGTCACTTTTGTATTTTCCTATATGCATGGTACTCAACCCTTACACCACAGTAATTGTAAATGCTCCCCACTAGTATCTAATAAATCATTTCACACTTATCTTGTATAACAAGACCAGTGAAGTGGAACATTTTGACGAAGCAAGGAAATTGTTGTACTACCAGAATAGGATGGCAATGGCAACCATTCAACCCACTGAATATGTTGTGTTGGACATCGGTTGGAATTCCATCATCGATTATCAGTTGTACTCGGTTGTCATCAACCAATCAATTTTAGATTACGCAATCTATTAAAATTATATGAACATAATAAATAATTTGAATTATTAGGACAATGCACCTGTCATCGTGCTCACTAAAATACACCTTAAAACTCACCAATCTGTACCTTTAATAACCAATTAATGACATTTTGTGTATGCAGACATGAAAAAACCACCCCACAACATATTTACATCAATGGCATCATCTAGGCTAGAGGAATAATTATAGTTAACATATCACCACACATTCGATTATAGACTTTTATAATCGATCATAACATCGGCAGAGCCAAACCAATCCATTTGTTTTAATTATAATTGATTATTGGAACATCACTACCTAGAAACTACATCACACAAAACAGGTTACCTATCAAGCTAACACTATGTTCCACCAGTGAAAAAAAGATGCACCCACTTCGATCAGAGAGATAGGAAGTATTTTTCATAAAGATGGCTAGTTCTACGTTCTTTTGTGGAATACCCTAACTTTGGCTCCAGTGAATTGGTTAAGAGTTGTTACCGAGTGGATGTGGCACTAGATGGGCATGTAAATAGGTCCAATCAAAATGCACTGAAACCTGTACTTGTTTGTTTGTTTGTTTGTTGTTGGGTTTTTTTACATTTATTTCCCCAGATCATTTTGGCAAATTAAGTCAAGGTTGGGGTGCCTTGCCTCAATGCCGTACAGAATTTATATGCATAGAAAATATTTAAATATATTCAACATATGCACACATTTAAGTAGATATATAAAATCTACACAGTTTGTTTAATTAAAATTTGTTTTATAAAATAAATCATGGATATTGAAATGGGCTCAATATACACCTGTAAGCTATTTGTTATGTTTATTTGTTCTGAGGATGATGGGCTAGTATACAAATGTAGAGAAAACAAGGTTGAATAATTTTTTTTTTTTAAATCCCAAAGTGGTTGTAGTATATTACAAAGGTGGACAACGATAAGAAAAATAAAGGAAAAAAATAACCTGTACTTGTTGCTGTGAGAAGGAACTTGTCTAATAGAACATCCTTGCATGAACAGAATGATACCAAAGCAAAACGATGGTAAGACTTACAATTGCACCTTTTCCCCGGAGTAATTTGACTGTATATTTCGTTACTTTTACTTATGAAAATCCATCTAGTGGTAATTTGATTGATGTAATTGCATTAATTAGCTCAAAACTTATATAAGTATAGGTGGCAAGGATTCTGAGATATTGGTACTAGTAGCTATTGTATGGTGGCCATCTTGGAAATCCACGATTTTCACCATAATAGATCTTGGACAAGTGGTCCCTATTAAAGGTTGAAAACTACGGCAATGGGCAAAATATTTCCACTTTTTAATGTGAACAGAATATATAGAAAAGCAAAAAGATGGTAAGACTCACACTATATATAGTCATTGCAGCATTGTTCCTCAAGAAATTGTCTATAAATTTCATTTATTTCATATAAAAAAAGTCCATCTAGTAATATTGAGAATCATGTACAGGCCTCGAAATTTGGTGTTAAAAGGGCAGGCTATAATAGCCTTTAAAAATCTAGGAAATGAAGGGCACCAAGGCTAACCTAAAAGGCACAAAGGCTACGTTCATACATTTTCAAAGGGCACTAAGGCAGTCTTTTTTTAGGAAGTCAATTTAACCAGAAAAAAACTTTTATCTGTAATTCTGTTAAATTGGTCATTCATCAATAAATCAAAGTATTGTAGTGGTGTGTCATTAAACAAAACAGTATTTGAATTTTTTTGTGGTGTCCTTAAAGACAACTTTGGTGGAGATCGAGAGATTAATTATGACGTATCTGGTCTCCTTGAACAAACACTGCTGCTGTTCCATCTCATTACAGCAGGTAATGGATCAAAGTCCACTGGTTTCGGACCATCTGAGCAGATGGAGTATGACTGAAAGAAAATTATATTTGAATGGCTGGACAATTATGTTAAAGTCTTAACATTAAAGAAATAAAATAAAATAATCTATAATAAAAGTAGATATGTTAATTTTATCTATTAGTTTGTGAAGGTATCTCCAGAGAATCACTGTAGAATACAGGTACTAAATTTCAGAATTAATCAATCAAGATTCCTATTTCAATTTTACAATCTCATTAATTTAAAAAACAACAAAAAAAACCCAACGTTTTTGCAAGTTTAGACATCTTTATTATTTTGTGGAGACTACCAAGAGAATATGTGTATAACGTTTCAGAACAATACAATCAAAGCTTTAGGAAAAGGGATGAAATGTTCAGTGTTAAATTATTTGAAATACAAATAAATAAATAAATGTTCAAACCAAATCAGTTAGGTTTTTAAAAATTTAATCTTTATATTATTTTTGTTGTAAATTCTATATTTAACAATAAT
The DNA here is from genome assembly GCF_016097555.1 of Gigantopelta aegis. Lineage (NCBI taxonomy): Eukaryota > Metazoa > Mollusca > Gastropoda > Neomphalida > Peltospiridae > Gigantopelta > Gigantopelta aegis. The sequence continues at coordinate 11,111,160 of NC_054705.1, forward strand.
AAAAAAATCCACCCTAATTTCAACTTTTTTTCCAACAAACATAATTGTAACAACACATTTAATTATAGAATAAAAAATGTGGAGGGAAATCCCATTTTGTCATGTGACCGTATCCACAAAAATGTAAATATTGTCGGAGGACACCATGGCCTATTTTCTTAAGTATGTTTTCAACATTTATGGATTATTTTTAGTGTGTGTGTGTTAAATGGAGGTTGAGGGTGTGTGCATTGGGGGGGGGGGGGGGGGGGGGGGGCAGCAGCGATGGTTTTTATACACCCCCACCCCACTTTTTGGCACCTTCTTACGCCGTGCCCTGGACCCAATCACTGGCGTTGTTAGAGATTGGACCCAGACTAGACATGCCTGGACGTTGAATGGATATGAGCATAACTAATTTGTTTGAAATTGGAATCATTAACACGTGCTCTTATTAGGTACCACGGCAATTGGTGACACACGAGATCGCATGAAGTACGGTGACGTGTGTGTGTGGCGATTAAACGGCTTTTATTACAAACTGCTAAATACGTTAGGCCAAATATATCGTATTATCGTAACTCCAGTCATCTCATGCACTGTAGGTTTATTTTCCAAAAACCACAACGTGCGATCTCAACATGCACAGACTATAAGTCATCGCGGGTTTTTTCCGCATGCAAAGGTGAAAGTCATTTGAAGAAGACGTGGTACAATTTTCGTTGTTGGCTACTGCTTAGGCCTAGTACCCAGAATTTGTTAATATACACGGGTGTAGCCTGTAGGAAGATAACAAAAAGTGGGGTGGGTGGGCACACACAGGGGTCAATATTTTGAAATCTGAGGTAACCGGAAGTCGGTTCACGTGGTTTTTACCTAGGTAACCAATTGTTCGGTTACGTGAATTATATTTGCGTAACCCATGGGTTATCTGATCGGTTACCTCAAAATTACGTTGAAATTATATTTTAAATACATAGTTTTTAGCTGAAACATAAAGTTAAAACAAATACAAAAGAAAACATTTTACAAAAAAAATGAAAAAAATTCTTTAATGCTTGCTAAAGTTAACAATATTATAAAAGAACTGAATATTAGCCCCAGTACTGAAACAAAATACAGGGGCGTAGCCAGAAATATTCTTAGAATTACGCATGCCAAAGGCGTGCCCAAGCGGGGGGATTCGCCCCCACCCCGTGAAAATTTTGAAACTCAGGACGACTGTAGATGCATTTTTAAAAATGTTTTTTCAAGTCATTTTTAAGAGGTCTATTTTATAGAACAATTACAGACAGCCTCGACCTATTCCCAGATTTAGTTTTTGCATTACGCACATGCGTAATGGGCGCTATGCCTTTGAAATAGATAAATACTCATTTGTAGGGATTCCTTTTTGCGATTTACGGTGGCTATGCTACTTTCACTTCATCGATGGTACTTCTATACTACAGTGACGTTCCAAATGTTTGGGGGGTTTTAAAGCTCATAATGCTATGTTAGTATTTTTCAATTTTTGTGACACTTTTGGATTCCTGTTTACGTTAAAACTGTTTTTAACATATGTAAAATTATAGCCAATCCAATAGTATGTCTACATATATTCCTTTAGAGATAAAATAGCAGCAGAAAATTTAGCCGTCCCAAGTGGTCCGAGCACATTTCTTTAAAACTGTTTTAAAACTGTAGAATGGTCGCAAGTTACAACTGTTGCAATATAACGTTGTTTACTGGTTTGCTGCGCATCAAGTATCTAAAAATCAGTCTAAAACATTTGTCGGAATACCAGTAGTATGTCTGCATCAATAAACTTCCTGTAATCGTGAAGTTTGCACGTTTTAATTTCTGAACGTTTACAGGTCATGACGTAACCGATTTGCGGTTCGCGTAAATTTAATTTTGCGTAACCGACATGCGAACAGAACGGCGGTTCGCGTGAAATATTGTGCCCTGCACACACACGTATAAAATTAATATATAAACCAACGCTGCTGCTACAAAGTACCCCCTTCCCCACTTCCTACGCCAGTGGCCTATCAACTGCTGAGCGTGGGTAATAATTAAATAAATGGAATATTCAAGAATAACCACAAACATTAAACAGTACACATTTATTTCAGTGTTTCAGTTAATTGGGAATAAATTAATTTGGGTGATTTTAGCATGGGTCCGTTCAATAGGCTAATAAACATTAAAACTATAAGCCTTAGCCCGAGTACTCTGACTGTAAGAGAGCTAGACGGACATTTGGACATAAACACGCTCTCATTATTTATGTCCAAATGTCTGTCTAGCTCTCTTACAGAGTACTCGGACTAGGAACGCCTTTTTTATTATTATGAAATTTACTACAAGTTATTCATTTCTAAGCCGATTGATTTGTAAATTGCACACAAAGTTAGTATTGTTTTGTTATTTCCAATACACTTTTACTTTTTTTGTTACGTCAAATAATTTTTACCTGAAATAATGAAAAGGTTTTGACATATTTTGTCTTCTTTTTCTTCTAAGCATGGTTTAGTCTATTTTGAAGAAAAAAACTAAATTGTCCCGGGATTCTTTTTTGGCTATTTATGTGTTTTTTTGTAAATGTAAGACGTTAAAACTTTATGTTCGATGTGCAATTATAATACATGACCAAGAAACTGTATACAAACACTACCGAGGAACATCGAATTCGTGCATGTTTAATTTTTTTAAATACATACACAAAAGGGGCACCACAGCAGGTAATTAAAAGGGCACGGTTATTCATAGCCGTAAAGTAACTGGTATTTTTGAGGCATCACGGCAAAGGCACAAGGCAGTACAGCAAATGCTGTGGAGCCGTCGTGAATTTCGAAGCCTGCATGTAACTACATTCATTTTCCTCAAAACTCTAAGTTAGATTAAAAGAAAAGCTACGAGCCTAGGTGGTATTGGTTCTGATGTATTGGTATGAATAGGTTTTTGCATGGTGGCCATCTTGAAAATCCATGATGGTGACAATAACATATCCAAGACACATGGTCCCTTTTAAAAGTTGAAATCTAAGGCAATGGTAAACTATTTTCAAATTGTTACTGGTAGTGTGTAAGGATCTGTTGACTACCTGCAAAGTAATTATGGTTTTTATTACACTACATGTATTATGTTAGTTTTGTAAATATGACTTTTTGTCGATTGTTGTAAAGGCACCTTTTTTTTCAAAACAATTTAACAGTGACCCTTTTAATTACTCACAGGGTGTCTATCATTCACATTGTAGGCAGTTGAGTTGAAATTTTTCCCTGTCACGGGGATCCTGTAATACCCGTAACTGAATGAAACACGATTATCCAAATATCTCTCCTAACTGTATACTATTAGATCTCTCTGTATCGGGCAGTATATACCCGCATGGCTCGTCTCTAGGTATGAACAGAGATAAGATCTTATATAAAGTATATATCATATAGCACATTTAGTTCACTAGAAAATACAACAAAAACACAATACACTTTGGAATCTGTATTAATCTACGCTGACAAATGTACTGCCGCAGTAATTAATTAACAACAACAAATAGTAACAACCCAGAACTGATCACTTAATTAGTTAATCACTAGGTGTCTAGTTTATACAATATTCTAATCACTTCACCATGACACAACACCCACACTTAATTAACTTAATTAATAAAGGAATTTCAACTCTATTCCTAACTGGTTAATTTTTAATTAACCCTTAACTACTCATTCAGTAACCTTGTAATACAGAATTAATACTGGTACCTATCACAATAAAGACAATAACCTACAGTTTACCTAGGTCCTCTAGGATGACTGGTTAAGCTTTATATATATATTAGAACAGTGAGCCTACAGTTTACTGCGTCAGATTACCGGCAGCACCGTCTAAATAATATTGGTATTATACAGTATTAAAATATTTAAAGTCACATCAATCACATCAAGGTTATACAACAGAGCAGAAATAATATTTACCAAGTCCAAACGGACGCGTTCCCTGGAAGCCTTCCAATATGTTTTTCCCTGATATCTCTAAAACCCTAGCTATTTATTATAAAGCCCAGTATCGCCTGGGGGTAC
>NC_054705.1:11120205-11135205 GCF_016097555.1 Gigantopelta aegis
GCCGTAAATACCTACCATCGCGACCTTAATGTTTGTCTACGATCGCCAGCCCGTTCCACGAAGCGATCTTAGCACTACCATCGCGACCTTAATGTTTGTGTACGGTCGCCAGCCCGTTCCACGAAGCGATCTTAGCACTACCATCGCGACCTTAATGTTTGTGTACGATCGCCAGCCCGTTCCACGAAGCGATCTTAGCACTACCATCGCGACCTTAATGTTTGTCTACGGTCGCCAGCCCGTTTCACGAAGCGATCTTAGCACTACTATCGCCGTAAATACCTACCATCGCGACCTTAATGTTTGTGTACGGTCGCCAGCCCGTTCCACGAAGCGATCTTAGCACTACCATCGCGACCTTAATGTTTGTGTACGGTCGCCAGCTCGTTTCACGAAGCGATCTTGGCACTACTATCGCCGTAAATACCTACCATCGCGACCTTAATGTTTGTCTACGGTCGCCAGCCCGTTCCACGAAGCGATCTTAGCCACTACCTACCATCGCGACCTTAATGTTTGTGTTCCACGGATCTTAGCACTACCATCGCGCCAGCCGCCAGCCCGTTCCACGAAGCGATCTTGGCACTACTATCGCCGTAAATACCTACCATCGCGACCTTAATGTTTGTCTACGGTCGCCAGCCCGTTCCACGAAGCGATCTTGGCACTACTATCGCCGTAAATACCTACCATCGCGACCTTAATGTTTGTCTACGGTCGTCAGCCCGTTCCACGAAGCGAACTTAGCACTACTATCGCCGTAAATACCTACCATCGCGACCTTAATGTTTGTCTACGGTCGCCAGCCCGTTCCACGAAGCGATCTTAGCACTACCATCGCGACCTTAATGTTTGTCTACGGTCGCCATCCCGTTCCACGAAGCGATCTTGGCACTACTATCGCCGTAAATACCTACCATCGCGACCTTAATGTTTGTCTACGGTCGCCAGCCCGTTCCACGAAGCGAACTTAGCACTACTATCGCCGTAAATACCTACCATCGTGACCTTAACTTTTTTTCTACGATCGCCAGTCCGTTACACGAAGCGATCTTAGCACTACTATCGCCGTAAATACCTACCATCGCGACCTTTATGTTTGTCTACGATCGCCAGCCCGTTACACGAAGCGATCTTAGCACTACCATCGCGACCCAAACTTTTTTCTACGATCGCCAGCCCGTTCCACGAAGCGGCGTAGCTTACAATTGTCGTACATTTCTGTGACAAATTACATTAGGTTCGAGACAGTTTGTAAGCCAATAACGTAGATGTTAAATGGCAGTTAAATGATGATTTGATCATTTACTAAGAATAATACAAACATTTTGTGTAAAAAGGTTATTGTCTATACCAAATAACTTTTATGAAACCTGGCGTTCGGTAAAAACACCCACAAAAAAAACAGTCTAGGCTATACGACCGTCATGCGAAAATATGGGGGATAACTCTCATGTCTTATGCATTCGCCAATTATCACTTGGCAAATAAACTGACAGTTACTTCATGGATGTCCGATACCAATGAATACATCCAAGATATTCCAAAAAAGTCGGCAACCAATTTATTATTTAAATAATTCGCACTACTTCGCAAAGAAGATTTTAAGCATTAAAGGAGCACTTACGTCTGCCATAAAGTTGCTTTGTGGAACGGCTGTAAAGTTTACGTTGCCAGTTGTAAAACTAACCTTAAGTCACTACAATTAACTTTAGCTACAATTATTACGTGGAACGGTGCACTGGTTATTTGTGTGTTTTGATTAATTAAATACAATTTTACGGTTAATGGATTACATTTTTAGCGGTCCATATTTACATCTTTACAAGTTTACTTTGAGAAGACATTAAGAAAGTTATATTCATTGAAAATTCGACTCGGCCTAGTGGTAAAGTGCTTGCCCGATGCACGGTTGCTTTAAGACCGATCCCCTTCGGACCATATGGGTGTAACATTATAACCTAGATCTATGAAAAGCAACGACTATTACAACCCGCTGACAATGGTGTTTTCAGTTACATTTATTGTTAACGTGTTACAACAGTGGTTGTCGTTCACTCACGTAGAGATTAACTGGTGACAGTAATGGTTGCAGTAAAACCCATTATTGTCAACGGGTGACAGTATTGCATAGCGTGTGTGAGGGTGTGGGTATGTGTGTGAGGGTGTGGGTGTGTTTGAGGGTGGGTGTCAGTAATGGTTGTCCCCTACTTGCAAATAATGCATGCTATACATGAAACAAGAAAAATGCGATCATTATTATTTTGCCTCTTCTGCTTGTATGTTATGCAATGGTAAGATGCATTAGAAACCTAGTTACATTAATATTGTTAAGTTTACGGGGTAATATTGTTACGTAAATGTTATCATATGTACCTGTAGGCCTACTTAAATGTTGCATACAAGGCATCATGTGCAGACAGTTAAATGCATGTATATAAATTTAATTTTTAAGCACTTTAATCTTATTACATGTACATGTTTAAAAGTTATATTATAGTTCTTATCAATGTCATTCATGATTGTTGGGGTTTTGGATTGTTTGTTTTTTGGGTGGGGATATTATTGTTGTTATTTTTTTAAATCATTGTTTCTATTTTTATGCTATTGATACATGAAACAATACTGGTTATTTATGTGTTTCGCTTAATTAAATGAGATAAATACTCGTGGACAATTCTACAGTTACCAGATTAGATAGCACACAATTTTGTGTTACATATTTACATCTAAAATTTGTTTTGAGAAGACCTTTGAATAAAGCTATATTTATTTTCAAAATCGTAACATGTAACACAATTATGATTGGTTTTACTATGGTAATGGATTGACACATGTTTTTAGTCCAGAGTTCGACAAATCGGCTAGCCCGACGCCCGGGGCTAGTGGGTTTTAACACGGGGCTAGTGTCAAATGCAAAACCAGTAGCCCGATGGGTTAGTGATTAAAACGGAAAATATTTTTTTAAAAAATGCTAGCTCACAATGTTTTTCCTCCACTGACGTACGTTTCATAAATGTTATTCTGACACTGGTCATCGCATAATGTCAACAAATCAATAAGTATACATTAGTATTCAACTTCAACTAGATTTCTGTAAAATGCAGCGACAAAAAGTTTCTACATCATCAATTACAACAATACACACGTACAAACTTTGATACAAAATTTATTGTCAGTGTTCAACAACTGCTGTGAGCTGATATAGCAGGTTTTGGCTATCATTTCATTTTCATTTCAACTTATGATCGTGCTTATATCCAATTAAGGTTCAAGCACGCTGTCCTGGGCACACACACCTCAGCTGTCTGTCCAGGACAATGAGTTAGTAGTTAGTGAAAGAGAAGAGGGTGTAGTGGCCTTACACCTACCCAATGAACCCTTAAGAACTCGCTCTGGGTTGGAGACGGGTACCGGGCTGCGAACCCTGTACCTACCAGCCTGTTGTCCGGTGGCTTAACCACTGCGCCACCTAAGTCGGTTTTGTCTGTCAATTGTTTATGTCTGGCGGACACATCTTAGTAATGAACACGTTTTTCACTCGTGCTCGACGTAACTACAGCTGAATCCCGTTGGCTCGAATCCCGTCGGTGCACGAGAAAGTGTCCGACCCAACCATTCTGTCAGCATCATGCACGTGTAACTCGAGACTTAGGTTTTGGTGTGGGCGGGACGTAGCCCAGTGGTACAGTGCTCGCTCGCTCGATGCGCGGTTGGTGTGGGATCGATCCCCGTCCGTGTGCCCATTGGGCTATTTCTCATTCCAGCCAGTGCACCACGACTGGTATATCAAAAGGCCGTGGCATGTACTACCCTGTCTGTGGGACGGTGCATATGAAAGATCCCTTGCTGCTAATAAAAAGAAAAGAAAAGAGTAGCCCATGAAGTGGCGACAGCGGGTTTCCTCTCTTAATATCTGTGTGGTCCTTGACCATATGGCTGACGTCATATAACCGTAAATAAAATGTGCTGAGTGCGTTGTTAAATAAAACATTTCTTTCTTTCTGTCGTTTTTGGTTTAAGCGTTACGGTGTGTTCGACCCGTCCTAGTTCGATCCAACGTGATTCTATTGTATAATGGTTTTAGAGCATTGTGTATTTTCAAATATCATCAGAAACTCTTTGCAGTTGTTAAAGGGGATCATAGCCTAAGAACATTTAATCGTACTTTTCTTTCTTTCTTATCATTATGTTTGTAGTTTTTCTTGTCTCTCTCCCCCCCCCCCCCCCCCACCCCCACCCCACCCCTCACGAGCTTTAAAGAAAGGAATGAAAAAATTATTAAGTCATATATATTGATGTTATGTTTATGCATTTATGAAGTTTACTTCATTTTGATATTTCAATAAACAGGTTCAATGTTCGGTGTGTTTGTCATTTTGCATGGTGATGTTTAATTAAACGAGCTTGTGACACATACCAAGCTGTACAAAACGGCCCAGTAAGATCTCTCCATTGATGATATCATGGTTGAAGCATTATATGCTGAAACGCATAAGCAGCAGAGTCTTGTTTATGTTTCTTGGGTGATAAATTACAAAGTACTTTCCCTTTTGGTATGTGTATGCAACATCTTATGACAAAGTTCACAGACTTTTGTGGTCAAAGTCCATAGTTAATTATTTTACAGCATATCAGTGTTCACACACAACGGTCTGGGTTTTTTTTTAAACTAAAACTCTCAAGATTTCTCTATGAACTCAATGTGGCGATCGAACAGCTTATGTTTATAACTTTCAGGTCTCGAAACCGTTACAGCATTCCACTGTCCGTATGATCTCTCAAAAATGACATCTATTCTCTATAATTCAAAATCCCATTCCACGGCTGTGATATCTGTTCTACTTTGGGACTAGGGACGGCACGTAGCTCAGTGGTAAAGTGCTCGCCTGATGCGGGGTCGATCCCCATTGGGCTATTTCTCGTTCCTGTCCTGGTTTTTGTTATGTATTTGGTGATGATCTCTCCGGGTTCTGTTGTGTGTCCAGTGATCTCTCCAGGTTATAACGTGTGTTCAGTGATCTCTTCAGATTATGTTTTGTGTCCAGTGATTTCTTCAGGTTCTGTTGGGTGTTGGGTGTACTCTCCGGGTTCTGTTGTGTGTTCAGTGCACACTCCTGGTTTTATTGTGTGTTCAGTGATCTCCCCGGGTTCTGTTGTGTTTCCAGTGATCTCCAAGTTCCATTGTGTGTTCAGTGATATCTCCAAGTGACTGGATAAAGGCCGTGGTATGTGATGTCCTGTCTGGGGAAGTGCATATAAAAGATACCTTGCTGCATTAGGAAAATGTAGTGGGTTTCCTCTGATGACCGAGTCATAATTACCAAATGTTTGACATCCAATAGCCGATGATTAATTAATCAGTGTGCTCTAGTGGTGTTGCTAAACAAAACAAACAAATAAATTGTCGCAAGTGCTATGTCACATTCATTTTCTATGGTGATTATTTCCTCATGTTCAGCTTTTTGCTATGTTATGTTCAGGTCCTGTTGTCATTGATGTGCCAAGTTCTGTTGTGTATGCTATATATCATGTTCATGTCCTGTTGTGTGTGCTATGTTATGTTCATGGCCTGTTGTGTGTGCTATGTCATGTTCAGCTTCTGTTGTGCGTGCTATGTCATGTTCAGCTTCTGTTGTGCGTGCTATGTTGTGCTAATGTTTTGGTGTGTGTGTTGTGTCATGTTCACGTTCAACATTCTGTTGCTTACCTTAGCTTAGTAACAGTTACTGATCTATCGTGTCCATAGTCCATATACCACTGGGGTTTCAAACACGCCTATCCCGAGTCCGGCCTCCGATAGGATCGGGTGTCTTAACTCAGGACAGGGATATTCTGTTGCAGATATTTGTTAACTGTATAGTTAATCAACGTTCATCGATCTTGCTATCGTTTATGTTAGGTCACATTCACTTTATTTGCCTTTTAACCTTACGTCTGATTACACTGTCTTTTGTTACTGGACTTTGTCCTGGATAACTTACAATGACGTTTTTATGTGCAATATTGTTAATCCATAATGCCTACATTAGGGCAATCCTGTAGATCTTCAGAAGTAGCTGAAAGGCGGAACTTGATCACCGTAACATATATTTAAATACAGGTACATCCAAAACCAGTGTGACTATGCTTGCATTTTGGTCGTATATGCCACATACAACATTATTATGAATTAAACTTGTATCTATAGATACAAATTACATGTTGGAAACTTTGCTTCAATTAAAAACATTTCAAAATAGATATTTGTTTTTCAAGAAAATTCACCAAAACATGTTTATTATTATAGTTATGGTGCACATAAAATAGCAAACCATACAAACATTAATGTTACTGCAATTCCTATTTATATATACAGACACCATTCTTGTCTGTTGCCAAATGATTCGTTGCATGTAGTACCAAATGTTTTTTTTTTAAAACCGACCGGGCTCTCACAACGACAAAAGTCATATTTTTTGGATTCAAGCACATACAAATATTGACATGGATGTTCTGTTGTACTTCGCATTTGTAATTTCTATCACAGACCGATAACAAAGAATACATGTGTCGTATTTGGCATATACAGCCTATGTCAGACATAATTGTATAACGAACTGTATTTAAAAAGGGTGTATCTACCACACACGACGTGTCGTGTTCATATAATGGACAGCAAGCAAATCGGAGCAAAGTCGTATGTCTATTTTCGTGCAAATTGGTATCTGTGATTCACTTACGACTATTTAAATCCTTCTGTATAAGCGATGCAATTAGGGACACAGCTACGATGTTTTGTGACAATATGTAATCGTGGATGGCGATTCCGAATATGCAAAAAAGTCTGCCACTTACGACCTTTTAGCTCTCACGCGACGATTTTTACTTGTCCATATAGACGATTTGTTTTATTCAAGTACCAGGATGATGTTTTTGATTGCTCAAAATAAAATTGCTCTGAAAATTTCTACTTGTCCACTAGACAACCACTAAGGCACATTTTGCTTGTCCGAATAGATTTTCACTTGTTGGGACAAACGAACAAGTGCTTATTTCGAACACTATAAAATATTCCACAACATTTGGGAAGCAACATATTGACTATAATGGTATATGTAGAATTTACTTCCGGCATTTTATAATCAAACGTAGTAGCCAACTTACCAAAGTAACCAATGAGATCCGGCTTTGTGCACTGCCTTGGTTCTCCCATGTGTAAACGTTCTGGCGGTGGTCCGTGCGTTTTATGTCTGAATATGTGTTTCATGTCTCAATTCCTAGATTGACAAGAAGTGTACATCCTGTGGAAATAATTCACAGACGTATCTCATGGTTTTAAACTGATGTGAAATCATTGACTGCTTTGAACGAGATGTGTTATCACAGAGTGTCATGTTGTTCTTGTAGACGAATTTCTCGCTCCAACCCGTGCACCACGACTGGTACATCGAATGCCGTGGTATGTGTTATCCTGTCTATGGGATGGTGCATAATAAAGATACCTTGCTGCTAATTGAAAAAGAGTAGCCCATGAAGTGAAGACAGCGGGTTTCCTCCCTCAATATCTGTGTGGTCCTTAACCATATGTCTGACGCCATATAACTTTAAATAAAATGTGTCGAGTCCGTCGTTAAATAAAACATTTCATTCATTCATTCTTTTAGATGAAGTCTGACACTGGACTCGGTTGTCTACACGAGTTGAACCGAGTTTCCCTGGTTATGGTGTTGTGTACATGTTTTTTGTTTTGTTTTGTTTTTTGTTGTTGTGTTGTTGTGTTTTGGGGTGTGCGTGGGCAATTCAAAGTGTGGGTTCACACCCGTCAATGATCTGAGCGACTTCTGCGCCAGCTGTGCTTCTTTTGTTTTACCGAAGCAGAGGGATTATGTGTGATTCCAATCATCTCAAAATATTTGATTAATTAGTTCACTTCCTTATGAGTTTGGTCCATGACCATGATGGAGACATATGGGCTGGTTGTGAGGTTTTTTTTTTGTTGTGTTAACCTTTTCAAATTCCTCAGGAACTGTTGAAACTTGTTGTTACTGTTGCATCATATCTTTAATATTCATGGTTTGTATGATCTGTTGAAAACATCCACGACACTATCTCTTCAAGGCTGCGAACACAGAGCTTGAAGTCTACTTCACTTATAGAACGTACAACTGTATGACAAACAGTCAACTGTATACACATAAATCACGTGAATAGAACTAATAAATTACAGTTAATTCCTGTGGTACCTATTGTAAAAGATCTCCGCAAATAAAGACATCCATTACCAATAAGACTTTTCGTTGTTGCGTGGAATTTATTTTAACATAAACAAAGCTTCGAAATATGACTTGCAGTTCAACAGAACCTACCACGTCTGGACTCGAGTACTCGAGGGTCAAACTCGACCCGGGCCCGAGTACCCGACACTTACACTAGATGGTGATGAGATTAAGAAAGAAGTAAATTAGCATTATGCATCTTAATTCCAGCGCTGAATATGAAAGCCAAATCATGCCATTGTATTGCATTTAGAAACCGGTTGATATGTTCGGTGTTATGTTGGACGGATGGACGGCCAGTTTAAAAAGAAAAACTAGCGCATGATCATATAGTTATTGTGTAACATATGTCGTTGATTATCTACTCAGAGAGGAAACCCATTGTCACCACTTCATGGGCTACTCTTTTCGTTTAGCAGCAAGGGGTCTTTTATATGCACCATCCCACAGACAGAGTAGTACATACCACGGCCTTTGATATACCAGTTGTGGTGCACTGGCTGGAACGAGAAATAGTCCAAGGGTACCACCGACGAGGATCGATCCGAGACTGACAGCGCATCACGCGAACGCTTTTCCACTGGGCTACGTTAAGTCGGGACGTTAATTCGGATACTGTAACGAACGGTGTGGTCTTTTGTAAAGATGAGAACCTGAATACATGGTACAAACATGGTCTTTAGTAAGCTGCTCAAAGGGGCTGGATACCATCTGAAAGCAGCGGTGGACTGTAGGTCCAAGGATACTGGAAAGTAGATAAACCGAATACACTACCACCAGCAGGATGATACAGTGTGGGATGTGGTTGAAATCCACTCCATTGTTGGCAGTCTGCAGAGGGTAAAGGAATGTTTAGTGTCTGAAGCCGGGAGATGTCACCATGCGGTTGGAATGGGTTGTGATATTGTACACTAGTAGGGTGACAATATGGAAGCTGGGTTTGCTGAGTCTGAGGCGAACTGCTTGGAGAAGCCTGCTGAGAGTTTACTGTTGGAGCGACCTGGTGAGAATTTATTGCTGGGGTCTGGTAGGCCGAATGGTTGTTTTGGGTCTCGTTCTGCGAGTTTCTTGCATTTGTAGCTGGATTTTTGGGAATCTGTCCATCACATTTGGCTGTACAAAATGGCTACCTTTTTCTGGTTCCGTTGTCTTTGGTGTCTGCCATTGAACCGTAAATGCGATGCCTTAGACAAGACGCATGCCAGTACACCTGTCCCTTTTTCATTTAGGTGTGTTGTGCCATTATACAGGTAATGTTTTGACATGTAGTTCTGTCCAGTAAACTATTTAACACAGACCCCAAGGCCTTTAATTGCACAATTGAGTTCATTGATACGGTCATAACAGGCATTGGAACTTTTTCCCATTCCTGGGTAGAATGGTACAGATGTGTAAGGTGGCATTTGAGAAAACTCACAAGTGCAGACATTTTTGTTAAGATTGTATTGATTGTGTCATCTGTGCAACAGTCATTTCAGTCAATGAGTAGAGTAACATCATTGGTTTCTACATGTACTGTTTGGTGCGTTGAAAATATTTGCAATAGGTCATTGATGATAGCCTCATGTTATGTTCTTCCTGTGTTTTTCCAGACCTATCAAGCTGTTTTGGATTCAGCCCTTTCAACATCGAACTGCCTATTATAACCTTTTAGCATGGATAGTCAGAGGCGGATCGGGGGGGGGGGGGGGGGGGGCGACAGTTATAATTTTATTATATATTAATTTTCATTTTTTCACGATCCCCTCCAAACCTACCCCAAAGTTCCATTGGCATTCCGCCTCATGTCATTGGGGCCCCCCTAAATGGATTTTCTGGATCCGCCACTGATATTGATGGAACGAAAGATGCTTGGGTCTCCTCTGTTTTGTTCCACTGCTGTCGTGTGTTGTTTTAACGTCAGTGTGTTGATCCCGTTTGACCTGTTGATGATCCTGAGAATAGTCTGATGTTTGAGAGCTGTGCCTGTTGGTAAGGGCAATGTCTGTTAACATTTGCGAATGTTCATCCTCTGCAGGAATCCTGAACCTGGTTCTCTGTCACATCATCTACCTGGCTTGGTACTTATAACACTTTTAGAGCCTGGACTCGAGACTGTAATAGAGTCTACACTCTAAACGTTTTATGCCTAGTGATTATAAAACTTTTAGAATCTAGACTCGAGACTAATGGAAAGAAAGAAAGAAAGAAATGCTTTATTTAACGACACACTCAACACATTTTATTTACGGTTATATGGCGTCAGACATATGGTTAAGGACCACACAGATTTTGAGAGGAAACCCGCTGTCGCCACTTCATGTGCTACTCTTTCCGATTATCTTTTATTTGCGCTTGCCACAGGCAGGATAGCACAAACCATGGCCTTTGTTGAACCAGTTATAGATCACTGGTCGGTGCAAGTGGTTTACACCTACCCATTGAGCCTTGCGGAGCACTCACTCAGGGTTTGGAGTCGATATCTGGATTAAAAATCCCATGCCTCGACTGGGATCCGAACCCAGTACCTACCAGCCTGTAGACCGATGGCCTAACCACGACGCCACCGAGGCCGGTCCGAGACTAATGGAGTTTGATACAGTAATGTCATGACAACGTCATACAAACTGTATGCGTGTGACGTCATTAGAGATGTATGGGGCGGACGTAGCTCAGTGGTACAGCGCTCGCCTGATCTAGGATCGATTGCCGTCGGTGGGCCCATTGGGCTATTTCTCGTTACAAAGGCCGTGGTATGTACTATCCTGTCTGTGGGATGGTGCATATAAAAAAAATCCTTCGCTGCTAATCGACAAAAGTAGCCCATGAAGTGGCGACAGCGAGTTTCCTCTCTCATATCTGTGTGGTCCTTAACCATATGTCCAACGCCATATAACCGTAATATAAGTAAAAGTGTTGAGTGCGTCATTAAAGGGACATTCCCGAGTTTGCTGCATTGTAAGATGTTAACGACTAATAAAATATTTCTACGATTAAACTTACATATTAAATATAGTTTCCCGTTTAGAATATCAGTGTCTGTATATTCAATGTGTTTCTGGTCGTCTTAATATTTGTAAGAAGCCCAAACTGGACTTTGTCTTCAAATAATTTCGTACGTACGAAAAAATTATATTTTAGGAAATAAAATGAAATTTAACTTAGCACAAATATTAGAACGATCAGAAACACGTTTAATATGCAGCCACTAATATTGTATACAGAAAAATATATTTGATATGTAATTACAATCGATAAAAAGTCTCTGTTAGTCGATAACATCTTAAAAATTGCAGCAAACTCAGGAATGTCCCTTTAAATAAAACATTTCTTTCTTTTTCTTTCTATAAAAAGGCAAAATGGCAGCGAAATCAATATAGGTGATACAGTTACCATCTAGTACGTGCAATCTGTCATTGTAATGTAGGGTTGTTGTTTTTTTCAAGATTTTTATCTGGACAAAATTTTTATTTGGGTAAAGTCAAACGAAAATAAAGGTAGGAGAGCAATTTGTCGCAGTTGTTAACAATTTGGTTCGGATTTAGGTCACATAAGTGACAGCAGGATGCCGAAAGTCGAACAACTAAGATAAATTATCTCATACCTTTAATTACTTAAATTTCCCCCACATTTTGTCCAGGCATAAATGATGAAAGAACATTTTACATTGACAAAGATTGCACATACTAGATGCTAACCACGTCACTTATATCGACTTCTGTCAGTGGGCCCATTGGGCTATTTCTCGCTCTAGCCAGTGCACCACGACTGGTGCATCAAAGGCCGTGGTATGTGCTATCCTGCCTATGGGGTGGTGCATATAAAAGATTCCTTGCTGCCAATCGAAAAAGAGTAGCCCATATGAAGTGGCAACAGTGGGTTTTCTCTCTCAATATCAGTGTGGTCCTTAACCATATGTCTGACGCCATATAGCCGTAAACAAAATGTGTTGAGTGCGTCGTTAAATAAAACATTTCCTTACTTCCTCCCTTATAACGACTTCGTTGAAATCTCCTACGACAAAAGGCATGTACATTTCTGCCGTCTGCCATTTTGCTTTTTTTTGCGTTGAATATCCTTACATAAAATTCGCATAACAAGCAATAGCCAATGATTAATATGCTCTAGTGGTGTTGTTAAACAAATCATTAATAAATCAAGGTCCTCTAGTGGTGTCGTTAAAACCCCC
Source organism: Gigantopelta aegis (assembly GCF_016097555.1). Classification (NCBI taxonomy): domain Eukaryota; kingdom Metazoa; phylum Mollusca; class Gastropoda; order Neomphalida; family Peltospiridae; genus Gigantopelta; species Gigantopelta aegis. The sequence continues at coordinate 11,132,632 of NC_054705.1, forward strand.
AAAAACTTTACGTTATTAGTTGACCAGCTACGTAGATCACCTTTTTACGATAACAACAATTCCGAAAATCACTTAATTGGTGCTAATTCAGCTCTGTTTCCGTTATCGTCCAATTATCGGCGTTCATACTTTCTGTAAATAGAGTAATGAGTCATAAGCCTGCCCCGATGACTCTTACTTTATCATTCGGGGATAGTATACAGAACAACAAAAGAAATACGTTTAATGAATATATATACAAATTATTATGTTTCCATGTTAAAATGAATTTGGAAAATGGACTGTCAAAAATTTAATGCTCAAAATAAATTTAATTTGATTACCCCCCCCCCTTCCCCCCAAAAACAACAACAAAAAAACACACCCAACAAACCATTCGTGTTTCTCTCTTCTGATATTTTTCTTCTTCGCCGTACGCGCAGACAGGGACCCCAGTGGCTCGAACAAAATCTGCTGTATTCCGTAGGAGACAGAAGGGAGAGGGGCAGGTGTAGCAACCCCCAAACTGATTGGGGGTTTTCTCGTTCCAACCAGTGCATCACAATTGGCTAACGGCCGTGGTATGTGCTTTTCTGTCTGTGCATATAAAAGATCCCTTGCAGCATTAGGAAAAATGTAGCGGGTTTCCTCTTATGACTACGTGTCAGAATTACCAAATGTTTGACATCCAATAGCCGGTGATTAATTAATCAATGTGTTCCAGTGGTGTCGTTAAAAAAAAAACATCCCCACCCCAATACTGCTCTTTACACTGTGCTTTTGCATATGTGAAGGGATCACGGATAGAACCCGTGATGTCACGTTTTTAGTACGGTGATAGTTTTGAATTTTAACGTTTACAACTCGGCAATTGTTGAATATTATTTGACCACATGTTTGATGTCCAATAGCCGATGATAAGATAAAAATCAATGTGCTCTAGAGGCGTTCTTAAATAAAACAAACTTTACTATCTTTTTTGTTAAATATTTATGCCTAAGAAAGCATAATTTACTAACTACTATCAGGGCCGTAGCTGATGTTATCGACTAACAGACACTTTTTGACGATTGTAATTACATATCAAATATATTTTTCTGCATAAAATATTTGTGGCTGTATATTAAACGTGTTTCTCATCGTTCTAATATTTGTACAAGGTTAAATTTCATTTTATTTCCTAAAAATGTTTTTTTCGTTCGTACGAAATTATTTAAAATCCAGTTTAGGCTTCTTGCAAATATTAAGACGACCAGAAACACATTGAATATACAGACACTAATATTCTAAACAAGAAAACATATTTAATATGTAAGTTTAATCGTAGAAATATTTTATTAGTCGGAAACATATTACAATGCAGCAAACTCAGGAATGTCCCTTTAATCTGCACAAAGTATGATTGGATAAAATATAAGACATTTGTTGTGGATCTTTAGCAGTTATAAAACCAGCCCATAATTCTATACATTTAATGCATCCAATGTAAATAGTCGTGTTCGTGCTCTAACGTCCGTTTCAGCCGATGTGTAGTTTTGTGCTGGGGTGTCTTTAAACAGTCATTCACGCATTCAGTCATTCATTGCAAGCGCTCCACTGATGCGCGATCGATCTAGGATCGATTTCTGTCGGTGGGCCCATTGGACTATTTCTCGTTACAGCCAGTGCTCCACAATTGGTGTAACAAAGACTGAAGGAAATGTTTTATTTAACGACACACTCATCACATTTTATTTACGGTTATATGGCGTCAGACATATGGTTAAGGACCACATAGATATTGAGAAAGGAAACCCGATGTCCCCACTTCATGGGCTACTCCTTTTGATTAGCAGCAAGTAATCTTTTATATGCACCATCCCACAGACATGATATTACATACCACAGCCTTTGTTAAACCCTGGCTGGACCTTTAACAGATCTAATATCAATCAACTAGACGATAATTTTGCAGTAATGTCTGGCCACTTAATTTCACTATGTGGGACATTTCATTAGATTAGTACCCCCCTGCGTGTGCTGTAACCTCACCGTGGTGCAGGGGTGTAACATTCTCTTTGAGAATGGCCAATACAGCACAAAATTGAAGTTTTGAGTAAAATTCAGTATCCGTAAACTTCTGTGATATTTGTGTTTTTGCACAGTTCTTTACACTGTTTTTGAATTTTTATATTGATGTTGATCATCACTTTATTTATTTGCATTACCATAGTTTGACACCCAATAGCCGATGTATTTTTCGTGCTGGGGTGTCGTTAAACATTCATTCATTCATTCATTCATTCATTAGATTAGTACCAACATATTGCAGTAATAGGCACAATATTTGTGATATTATAATCTAACCGTAACGTTGGTAGTTTGACTGGAAACATTTTTAAACGGACAGACTCTAGTTTTTAAACACTAAAGCATAATGTTCACCTAGACTCTAGTTTCAACCCGTAAAAATGGACACTAAGTTTGGTTAATTTACAAACCTGTAACACATTTGGATACAACAGAGTGAAACAAGAGTCTGTGACGTTGAAATACCCTTAAAAATATAGACTAAAATGCGATTCCATAACAGTTACTTCTCAGACGCACGTGCGT
>NC_054705.1:11140205-11212705 GCF_016097555.1 Gigantopelta aegis
TGGGTAGTTTTACCCGATACATATCGCTTACAATCAAAGTGCTCGCGTACTTTCGAAAGTTACGTTGACATTTCAAAAATTGCATTGGGAATATTCGATCAACCGAAAACGCATAACACAGTAGGCGACAAAAGGCAGGCATTATATGATTGATATATATATATATATATATATATATATATATATAGATATATAGATATAGATATATATATATATATATATATATATATATATATATATATAGATATATATATATATATATATATATATATATATCAATCATATAATGCCTGTCTTTTGTCGCCTACTGTGTTATGCGTTTTCGGTTGATCGAATATTCCCAATGCAATTTTTGAAATGTCAACGTAACTTTCGAAAGTACGCGAGCACTTTGATTGTAAGCGATATGTATCGGGTAAAACTACCCAGACGTCAGTGTCATTGTATTAACTTCTCGCATGCACGTACGAAGTCATAAATATTGAAATATCCTCTCATGAAAAAGGAAATGTACAATGCTTGTTGGGTGATTTTTTTTAAATGATTTTTTTTTGGTGCTTGTTTGCTTTTGTGGGTCTTTTATGAAGGAAGGAAGGAAGGAAATGTTTTATTTAACGACGCAGTCAGCACATTTAATTTACGGTTATATGGTGTCAGACATATGGCTAAGGACCACACAGATATTAAGAGTGGAAACCCGCTGTCGCCACTTCATGGGCTACTCTTTTTCGATTAGCAGTAAGGGATCTTTTACATGCACCATCCCACAGACAGGATAGTACATACCACGGTCTTTGTTACACCAGTTGTGGAGCACTGGCTGGAACAAGAAATAGCCCAATGGGTCCACCGACGGGAATCGCGCGCGTGTGTTTGTGTGTGGGTTTTTTTTCTAAATCCATATATATTACACTTTTACACATTATAACGATGTTCACATCATGAACGCTGTATACACTGGGTGTAGGATGAAGGAGTTTTAATGTAAAACGTTGCCAATATTATGACTAATGCTAGGAACAGACTACCAACTGCCTGCACCGAGTTGGCCAGCTTTCTGCTATCACGACTTCTACAACCGCCCAGTTGCTAGTCTAAGCGCTGTTACAGGGTGTATACTACCAAATTAAATCCCATAGACAACAATAGTAACACATGTGGCTAAATCTCCTACCTGCAGCGTATCAATCGACATAAACACCACGGATATAAATATTACCACCCCTCACCCTTACAGTGAATCAGAAAAAAAGCTGCCTAGTTCAGAGATAACGGGTAGCGTCTATGACTACCCTAATTCCGCACAAACGTTTAGTACTTTGTTTTACAGGTACCCATACATGTTTCAATCACAAGGCTACATGACACAGTGGTATTTGATGAAATAAAATTGTATACATTTTTTGCCCAACGAACTGACATTTATCACCAATCACAGGACTTGTGGTGTTAACGTCTCTATCAAAAGTTGAGTGCACCTCGAACTTTGACCCAGCCGGAAGTTATTTGGTTTAGTACTATCTACAACTCGATTCTCGTTGTAACACAATTGTTGTTTATCTGAACGAACCCGGGAAGTCGGGAAGAAGAAGAAGAAGAAGTTAGTTTTGTTTAACGACACCAGTGGAGCACATTGATTAATTAATTTTTTCGGCTGTTGGATGTCAAACATTTGGTAATTCTGATTCGTGGTCATCAGAGGAAATCCGCTACATTTTTTTCTAATGCAGCAAGGGATCTTTTATATGCACTTTCCCACAGACAGGAAAGCACATACCACGGCCTTTGTCCAGTTGTGGTGCACTGGTTGGAATAAGAATAGAAACACAACCAGTTGAATGGATCCACCGATGTGGTTCGATCCTGCGACGCAAGCACCTCAAGCACCTCAAGCGAGCACACAGCCGACTGAGCTAAATCCCGTAAGTCTGGAGAGAGATTACCACGCAGCCGTCGAGTTGACCTCACTCCGTCGTGACGGTTGGCAGTCTGACGCTAGCATTAGCTGACATGCCTTAAAACGATCGACCATGTACGTACACACACATACACATTCGTCCTTTCCTGGATAATGAACTCAAGGGTAGTTCACCTGTCACGCACTGTAAACTGATATTCACTGGTGGTTTATGGATGGTGGGTGTGTCCTCGGGCAGAAACAATCGCAGAAACAATCGCAACTTTGTCAATGACGTTGCGACTGCCTCGAGCGGAAATATGATTTTAATCACGATAGCGGTTATATGTGGATCAGATTGGTGTCCCCGGCGGCACTGGCATACCCCCACCCACCCCCACCCACCCGCCTTCCCCCAATGGCATATGAAGGCGCATCGAGCAAACGCTTTACCACAGGGTTACGTGTCTCGCCACCGACTACTGGGTGTCACAAAAGGCAAGAATATGAAAATAATAATAATAATAATAATAATAATGATGTACGGTCACAGAGAGTATCAACACTAGAACTAGGATAGCAATTTGTGTGCGGCAGAATTTCAGTGAAACACGCTTCCAGTTGTGTCTGAAACCAGCAGCTTAATCCACCAGACCGGCCTCCGTGGGTACTGGGTTCGAAGCCCGGTACCGGCTCCCACCCAGAGCGAGTTTTAACGACTCAATGGATAGGTAGATGTAAGACCACTACACCCTCTTCTCTCTCACTAACAACTAACAACTAACCCAATGTACTGGGCAGACAGTCCAGATAGCTGAGGACAGCGTGTTTGAACCTTAATTGGATATATTAAGCACGAACATGAGTTGAAATGAAATAATCCCCAAGTTTGATTTTCTGATTTACTTTGAGTGTGAGGGTTGGTAGTATTCATATGCAAGCATGCACTAGACAATTTATTTATCATAATACAAGCACAAATACTCCTATGTACATAAATATTTTTAACATTCAAGGAGAACCTGGTTCATTGTAAATAAGTAGGATTTTGAAAAAATAAATAAATGGGGCACCCGGCAAATCGTCCGGTAATGCCCGAAAGGGAAAAAAAAAAAAAGTATTCATATGCATGATGTATATGTCGATTGATACGCTGCGTGCAGCAGTTTTAGCCACACATGTTACTATTTGCATCTATTGATTTTCTGGTACAGCCTATGGTGTCGATCCGGGAAGTGGAATAAAACCTTTTCTGGGTAGTACCGGTAAGCTGAATAATAAATGTCCGGGGAATTAGAAAATCCTGTTTTCGGTAGTACTGGTAAGCTGAATAATAAATGTCCGGGGAATTAGAAAATCCTGTTTTCGGTAGTACTGGTAAACCATTCACACACACATACCACCCCAGTAGTATATTTTGTACGTAGCGGGGACAACAAAGGAAATACAATGGAGTCGCCTCCAATACAATGGATATGCACCTCCGGAACAATGGGTCCCCAATCCGGAACAATGGATGTGCACCTATTGTCTTTCCGGTTCAGTGGAGCGTATAATTGTTTTTTCCGGTTCAGTGGAGCGTATAATTGGGTTTTCCGGTTCAGTGGAGCGAATAATGGATTTTTGAACAAAAGAAGTGCACCTATTGTGCTGAGTGGATGACTGGCATTTTTTAAAAAGGATGACTGGCATTTTTTCAAATTTTGGGCGGGAACGTCCGCGTTTTCAATGGGAACTAAAGTGGTGTTATTTATAGATAGTCTGAGTCAGTCTTTTGTGTTTGCTTGGTTTTTAGTTGTGACAAGGGTGATGGGTACAAAGACCTTTGTCTAAATATGCTTTGAAAGGTTTATTGTTAGCAATGATGAAATAATATTTTTTGAATAGAAAACCAGTTGAAAACGGTTTATTTGTTATTACTATTATCCAATCGCAACAGTCGTTTTAAACATTGCATTTGAATATATGTTATAACATAAAAGAGAAGTGAAATTATTTATTATTTGTAACGATTGCGTTCAAAGATGAACTATAACGACAAGAAACAGGCTCTTTACTTCAGCTGGAAATATGTTTTACGATCAGAATGCAGTTTTAATGAATCAATAGTGAAAAAATCAACTTGTTGGTTTAAGAGTCGTACTGAATGTGAGATGGATGCCAAACGCTCCTTCTGCGATTTGACTACCAGTACCAAGCTAATAATAATCAAGAAAATACGACCAACTCGTGTGCTCGTGGATGAAGTAGATACAGTTGATAACAGAAAATGCTTGGAAAATTTGTTAACTCTGAGTTATGCCTTTGAAGTGTGTAAACTGGTTCAGCGATTCTGTAAAGAAATGTGTATGGGATGCATGTTCGACGAGGAGAAAACTCACACCTGTAAAACACTGAATCACGAGGATATGCTCGAACGCTATTACACAACTGCATGGGTTGAACTGAACGAAGATGTAGTTGCTGACAGGTGGTTACGTCTTGTTTATGCAGATCCAGTTTTATTAAACACTCCAGGATTTGTTTTGTGTCAGTATCAATGCAAAGACTATTTGGATATGAACGTTAAAACTGTAGAGTGGATGAACATTTTAAAAGAACAAGTACTTAAAATACTACGTTTAGAAGATCGTATGCGAGTATAAATTAATGACACAGAATACATTAGTTCAGTCATGTCATCCAGAGTGAACCCTAACACTGAAAAGAATGAACGTAACAAGAAAGGACTTGAAAAATATTATACAAAACCGAGAGACGCTGGAGCTTTCTACGGACCAAAGAAGTTTCACGACGCTCTGAAGAGACGTGGTTTACAAACGTACAAGTTAAAAGCGGTAACACAGTGGTTGAACGACGAAGATGCGTACAGTCTTCACAAACCAGTGAACCGTTCATTCAAGCGTCTCCGAGTACGGGTTAACAAAAAAGATGAGATGTTTGACATGGATTTAATGGACGTCAGCCGCCATTCAAAAGACAACGATGGAGTTAGGTACCTGCTTATAGCTATTGACATTCTTTCGAGATACCTGTGGGCCATACCCCTTGTAAACAAGAAACCGGAGACGGTGTTAGAAGGCTTCAAAACAATTTTAAAAGACAAACGCATACCCAAGAAAGTTCGGGTAGACAAAGGTACAGAGTTCGCAGGTGTATTCAAGCAGTTTCTATCAAAAGAAAACATTAAACTGATTGTCACGCAGAATGAAGATATCAAAAGTAATTTCGCAGAAAGAAGTATTAGGACGCTTCGGGGTCTTATCGCGCGTTTTACGACTTACAACAATACACACAAATACATAGACGTTTTAGCAGATCTAGTACACAATTATAACAATACAGTTCACTCGTCACTGGGACTGTGGGCACCGGTTGATGTAAATAAAGCGAACGAAATTAAAGTGTGGAGTCATCTGTACGTCGAGCCCATGGTTAAGAAACTTAAAGTAAAGAAACCATTGGCAAACTTTTTATTTAAAGTGGGTGATTTAACGAGAATCAGCTATTTGCGTAAATCATTCACAAAGGAGCAGGACTTGAGGTGGACAGAAGAGTTGTTTAAAATACATTCTAGAAGAAGACGACAAAGTATTCCAGTGTACAGACTGAGAGATTTTCACGACGAAGTGTTGAAAGGTATATTTTATACGGCCGAACTTCAGAAAGTAAATAAAAATCAAGACATTCTGTGGAAAATCGAAAAAGTGTTAAAAAAGAAGAAGGAGAAGGGGAAAGTGTACTATTTGGTTCGGTGGTTAGGGTGGCCACCTAGCTTCGATTCGTACATAGAAGAAGGAGAACTGAAAACTGTGTGAAGCATGGAGAAGTACGTTATTTTGAAGAGCTCGGATTCTAAATCAGTGTTTCCTGACAACAACCCCTATCACTTTCGAGTAAAGTTAAACAAGAGGTTAACTTTTGAAGGTGTGTGGATTGTGTCTCTCGTGGATTTGAATTTTGGAGAAATTGACCTTCATGGTATGAACGATTTACAAGTAGATGTGTTGTGTAATTTGTGTGGCAGCAGTCTAGTAGGTGATAGTTTTGTACCTCTACTGAGACGTGTGGATTTACGAGACGGTCCACGTTACGAGTTTAACACACTGTGGAATATACCAGTTGTAGTGACAGAGAGTTCATATGTCGAAATACGTATAAAAGCAACATCAGGCGTTCCGGTTTCATTTATCAAAGAGAGCACGAGTGTGACACTACTATTACGACATTATCGTTTTTAGAGTAAATTAACATGGATCGAAAACTTTACGTACCTGATGTTAATAAATGGTTAAAGTATTTTGATAAACGAACAAAGAATGTTGTTCAGTCAAATAAGCAGGTTGGATCTGGAGTTGGGAATTACAAGCATAAGTGGTTTTCTTATATGATTCCAATGATTCCGAGACATGTAAACAGTGACGGGAACAACAAGCACAAACCTAAAATAGAAGTAACGTCACAAACACAAGATGTTGTAGAAAGGGCCGAAGCTGAACAGGAACGTACCAGGGCTATAAAACATAAATCTGGTGATCGAATTGTCAGAAGCAAAAAAGTCAGACGCATGACAGTACAGAAAAAACGAGCTCCTACATCGAAGTACAAATCAGCTGTTAATGAAAAAGATATATTTGTATAAACGACAACAACAACAACAAACAATATGTCACTCCTTACAGACAAAGACTTTGTGGAAGGTTTACCCAGTGCTTTGGATCTGTTTACTATGCCCCCATACCAAACGAGTGTGTTTCAACATTACTACGTCGATGTTAGACCTGTTAGTCAAATTACAGATTCGTCACCGGTAGAATTTCAAATTGCAAATAGTGGAAGTGACTACGTGGATTTGAAACGAAGTCGTTTACATGTTAAATTGAAAGTGAGTCATTCCGATGGAACAGTTTTGGGTAAGGACGAACACGTGGCCCCAGTAAATTTATTCATGCAAGCTCTGTGGTCGCAAGTCGCTGTGTACTTACAAGGTCAGCTGGTGAGTTCGGCGAACAATCATTATCCCTACAAAGCATACATTCAAACCTTACTGAACTATGGAGTAGAAGCTAAACAATCGCAACTCCAGTCTCAACTGTTTTACAAGGACGTCGGAGAGACACAAGCAGATATCGAAAGCACCGATCCTATCACTGGCACTAATTCTGGAGTATCGGATCGAGGAGCACACATCGCTGACAGCAAAACTGTTACCATGGAAGGGCCCCTGTGTGAAGATATTTTTAACATGGGCAGATATATGGTGAATGGGGTTGATATGACAGTTAAGTTATTTCGGAGCTCCATACCCTTTTGTTTGATGTCTGGGAAGTCCGGTCAGGAGTACAAGATCGAACTCTTAGATATTTACTTCAAGATATGTAAACTGAAAATGAACAGTGCACTTATTTTAACACATAACAAGATGTTTGAAAAGTCTAACGCCTTGTACCCATTCGCTAAAACCGAAGTTAAAATGAGTAGTATTCCGGCCTCTCAACAGAGTTACGTGTGGGACAGTGTGTACCAGTCGCAGTGTCCAAACAGGCTAATTGTTGGTTTTGTCGACGGTGACGGAGTGAGTGGATCATACACAAAGAACCCGTTTAACTTCCAGAGTTCATTCGTGAAAACGGTGGGCTTATATTTGGATGGTGTCAGTGTACCCGGTCGACCAGTCGAAGCAGATGACGTCAGTGCCTACGTGAATTTGTTTGAAGGTGTTAATAGCTGGAACCTGGATTGTGGAAATTATATTGAAAGAACTGAATTTTCTTTGGGAAATGGTCTGTTTGTGTTCAACCTTGAACCCGTTTTCGTGGACTCTGATTATTTAAGTTTATTAAAAAACGGTAACTTAAGGTTAGAAGTGCAGTTTAAATCTGCATTAACAAAGACAGTGAGTTGTATAGTGTATGGTGAATTCCCCAGCTTGATTGAAATTGATCAAACCAGGAACGTGTTTGTCAAATAGATCATGAATGGTAAACAGATTCAGTGTGCGATCGACTGTGACACATGTTTACGTTTACACATTGTAGGTGTTTACTCAAGCGATACACTACCACGTTTGAAACGGCGGAGCCCTTGGGGGTGTATTGTAAACACAGACCCATCTCACCTACCTGGTTATCACTGGGTGGCGTTCTATTTTGATAATAATAATACAGCAGAGTTTTTCGATAGTTTTGGTAAACCACCCAAACATTACAATGCAATGTTTGTAGATTTTTTAAAGAGACATTCTTCATCTTACGTGTACAATAACAAATCCGTTCAAACTATGAACGCTAAAACGTGTGGATTCTATTGTTTGTATTACTTGTTACAAAAATGTAAAACTGATCTGATGATGAGCGATATTGTGAATCAGTTTAGTAAAGATACATTACAGAATGATGTATTCGTGTATAACTTTATATGTAAATATTTTAGATATTGTAGCCCGCCTTGTATTTCCTGCTCATACTAATATTAAATAGTGTACACAATCATGTATCCACTTTATGTGTTGTTATACAAACGTTTTGAAATAAATAGTTGTGTCACAAAACGCTGGTTTGTTATATTTTTAAACATTAGTCTTATACTAGTTTACTAGATAGCAGTATAATTGTATACCCACAGGTAATTCTGGTTATACCTCTTTATATATCTAACAAAACATTGTAAGAAATATTTTAATTTTTTATTTGCATGAACTAGGGTGTTTCCTGGTACATATTCAGAGTAGGTATTCCAAATATAAAATCACGGCAGTAGGTAATCATGGGTGGATACGGCAAAGTAATGCACCATAGTGAAAACACTGAAAAGTAGACAATTCTGACAACTGTGAATTGGTAAAACATTTGTTTAAAACGTTAACAAATTTTATTTAAATTGAAAAATAATTGTTAAAACATGAACAAATTTTATTTAAATTGAAAAATAATTTTTGAAACATTAACAAATTTTGTTTAAATTCATAAATAATTTTTAAAACATTAACAAATTTATTTAAATTGGAAAATACCTTTTAAAAATGTTATTTAAAATGTTATTTTTAAAATAGTGAAAAAGGTTTATGTAATTTTAATTTAAATACCATTTGGCAAAATTATTTTCTCACCCAGAGCTGGCCCTGTAACTCCTACCTTTATAATACGTATTACTTATACACTGCAAGATTAATTTAATTCGTTACTTCTTTATTGGCATTATTTGTGATGTAACTAGAGTGTAATCCGATATAATAATACACAGATAATACAGTATGTATTCCAAATTGAAACAACAGTAGGTAATCCAAATTGAAATAACAATATATAATCCAAATTGAAACAACAGTAGGTAATCCAAATTGAAACAACAGTAGGTAATCCAAATTGAAACAACAGTAGGTAATCCAAATTGAACAAACATTAGGTACGCCCGTATAAAATCCAAATAAGGCACAGTAGGTGATTCAAATAATTTTCTTGAAAAGATATCTACACGACAATCTAATGTTAAAATTAAGAATGGCAAATACTAGTTTATCCTTATTTGCTTAAGATACTGAAAATTATATACTGTGCTGTGAAAATACTTGCGTTCCCCAGTTTTGTTGGAAACGGTTAACAATAACTAATAACTTCAAAATTATTGACAGGTTACTATTGACCAATGGGATTTAACTTTAAACCGGTACCCACGAGTTACTTGCTTGACATTTTTTTTTCGTTATGTGGACTATTAGCATACATTAATGATTTAAAAATTGCCATGTCATGGTTAAGTTTCTATTCACTATAGAAATCACAGCTGATATCTGAATCTCAAATATTTGTTTTTTAATTTCAGTGATGGGAGTATATTTCTTTGTCAAAGTACTTTTGGATTAAACGCTTACTTTCCAAATATAAAACACATTCTGAATTTTCAACCATGCGAGACTATTTTAACGCGATACCATAGAAACTCCAGATTTCGTGGAGTCTGTGAGAGATTGTTTACCTATAGAAATAACAGGTGTCATCTATGCCCTTAAGTAATATAATTTCAATCAGGAGAGTATGTTTCTTTGCAAGTACGCACTGACCACAGTACAAATACTTCAAACATAAAACCTATTCTGTTGAGTGTGTCAAGCGAGACTCTTTGCTACATTTATGTACAAACAGTACTTTGTTCGCATTTTACTATGTCTTACTTTTAAAGGATGAACTACTTGTGGTAAATTGAAAACTCAGAGTGCGTGACACTAGCTTACTTTAAAGAATATTTTAACTTATAGATATTAGTGATTTTTATATATTAACACAAAGTACATTGAAGTGTACAAGGAATGGTTGCCTATATAAAACAAATTAATGACTAAATTATAGTCTTTTTGACATTTAAAGACCATAACTCGCAATACATTTCTGAACAGAGCAAAATACCTTTAAATGAATGTAGTGTAGGGTTAAAAAAAAAAAAATCCTCGAGGGCAATAATACATTGTCCAAATGTGGGTAGCGTTTGGTAAGAGAAAACTGTTGTATCATTAAGTTTGTCACATTGCTCACGGAATTTTTAGGTCATACTAATACTTAACACTAAAACGTATTCAGTTTAGTCTACCGTGCGTGATTATTTGCTATATTTCTGTTCGACTGATGTTTTATACTCTAAAGGAAAGAAAATACATTTAGAAAGTATTAACCTAGAAACGTAAAGTACATTTCCCTAGTGAGTGGGTAGTTTCTGTTCTGATTACAATTCTGTTTACAGAGAAATCGGAGTTACTAAGAACGTCTGTATCACACAACGTGTAGAGAATACTAAAATAATACTAATACTACTACTACTAATAATAATAATTAAATTATTATTATTATTATTATAATTTAAAAAAAAAAATGAAAATCATGGTACTTGAAAATATAACCTGAACTTTTTTCTCTCTTTTTTTTTTTTTTAAAACGGGAGGGGACCCTCGCAATTGGTTGAACGCTTGCTGTAGGTGTACTCAGGTTTAAGAATCTGCATTCGATAACAGAATTAACACAAAAATGCATTTAAGTTGTACGTATTCTTTATTGCAGAGTATTTGTAAAAACACCACAAAAGACATGTTACATTTGATCATGTACATCAACAAACGTTCATATTGTGTTAGTATTTTGGAAGTAACTTCTTCCCAGGTGGTCCAAGGTCTGCCCGTCCTTTCACAAACAAAACGACTGGTTTCTTCTGTTCACTTTTCATCATGACTGGATGTGATTTGATTATGTGAATCAGGTTTGATCGCTTCCTCTTCACAGCCATACTGATAAGTTTAGGGGTTTTAACGTCCGGTCTGATCTATGCTCAATGCAAATGTGAACATAAAAATGTATTGCTTAAACTTAAGTATTCTATTCCTGCTCACAATCGTTTCAGAAACATCTGAATGATCAGATTCCGATTCACTTTCTTCCGTCAGGTCTACATACGGTATTATTTCTTTCATGATGGGCTTCAGCAGTAGCTTGATTTTGTCCTTTATTAGCATTTGATCTGTGTTAGGGTCAGTTTTGTTTAAACTATCCAGTATAGATCGAAATAAAGGTGCTTCTGAAAACTACTTTGTAAATTCAATAACAATACTTAGTGTTTTAAGCAATTCGTTTTCCCACAGTCGCTGTAGTTTTCTGTCTATCCACTCTTGTGTCTTCCCTTGCTGTATATATTTCTTACGTCTGCTTTTCATGTCTTCTATATGCATGGTACGAACACGACCCCATACTCGCTGTAAGCCAACATTCTGCCATTCTACAGTCAGTTCGTGTTCTCTTTTATCATACATGCGCTTTTCTCCTCCTTTCTGCGTGTCAAAAATGTCTTCTTCATCTATCTTAGCGCGTTTTCTGGAGGGCATAAATCCGTTCTCTGGGCACCATGATTTAATATGGCGTTGTAGATCCGTCATATTTCCAAATAAAACGCCGCAGTCGGTACAAGCAGTAGCCATAACAAAGGGATCTGCTTCGTCACTGGATTCGCCCGCGTCTTCGGCTGTATATTCCACTTCCAAATTGTTTTTGGTTTCAGAATCCACGGGAGCAACAGTGTCCACGGGTCGGGTGCCTGAATGTATCTGAGAATCGGTCGGCGACGGCACGTTATTTAAAGCATTATTGTTATTATAACTATTTTTATGGTCTGTAGATTGAGTGGGCTGCCTTCGTTGGATTTCTGATGGGCAATCTAAAACATTGGGTTTAAGTCTCTCATTCTCGTGAGTTGATGGTCGCAAGTCTATGGTAAGATTCCCATAAGGTCTCTGAACAGCAGTCTCATAAACCGACATAAAACGATCACTGTTATTTGGATAGATTCTTCTCCCAAACAAGTTTACTTGATGTCTATCAATGGGCGAATTAAACAAGGTCACGTAGTGAGAGTTGAGAGCAATATCACGTGACTCCTTGCCTCTTGGAAACAGGTTTTGTAACAGCAGGAAGTTAGCTACATTCTTGTGGTGCGAAGTTCTTGTAAATAACTGAGAAATACGTTTATCATCTTTGGCCTCGGTCATGTGATCATCCAGAATTAAAACATTGTTGTTGCGTGCATCAAAGAAGTTGTTGTCCTGTAGGTTGTAGGGGATACCTTTCACAAACTGGACTTGGGGCATTGTTTCACGAATAGCATCGTAAAGTGGCTGCCACTCGGTGTAACACCAAATTATGTTGTTAGGTTTAGGCTTGATGAGTCCTTTCTGGAGTATTTGGTACATAAACATAGTTTTCCCACATCCACTCGGACCCACTAAAACAGCATTAGATGGTATAGTAAATTTGAAAGGCTCTCCGTATTGTTCAGCTTGTAATCCCAAGGTTGCTGATTGTGTCACTGGCCTTTGAGGAGGAGGAAGAGGAGGAGGAGGAGGCGTATATGGGGAGAATTGAGGAGGAGGAGGAGGAGGAGGAGTATATGGGGACAATTGAGGAGGAGGAGGAGGAGTATATGGGGACAATTGAGGAGGAGGAGGAGGAGGAGGAGTATATGGGGACAATTGAGGAGGAGGAGGAGGAGGAGGAGGAGTATATGGGGACAATTGAGGAGGAGGAGGAGGAGGAGGAGGAGTATATGGGGACAATTGAGGAGGAGGAGGAGGAGGAGGAGTATATGGGGAGAAGGAGGAGGAGGAGGAGGAGGAGTATATGGGGACAATTGAGGAGGAGGAGGAGGAGGAGGAGGAGGAGGAGTATATGGGGAGAATTGAGGAGGAGGAGGAGGAGGAGGAGTATATGGGGACAATTGAGGAGGAGGAGGAGGAGGAGGAGTATATGGGGACAATTGAGGAGGAGGAGGAGGAGGAGGAGTATATGGGGAGAATTGAGGAGGAGGAGGAGGAGGAGGAGTATATGGGGACAATTGAGGAGGAGGAGGAGGAGGAGGAGTATATGGGGACAATTGAGGAGGAGGAGGAGGAGGAGGAGGAGTATATGGGGAGAATTGAGGAGGAGGAGGAGGAGGAGGAGTATATGGGGACAATTGAGGAGGAGGAGGAGTATATGGGGACAATTGAGGAGGAGGAGGAGGAGGAGGAGTATATGGGGACAATTGAGGAGGAGGAGGAGGAGGAGGAGTATATGGGGACAATTGAGGAGGAGGAGTATATGGGGACAATTGAGGAGGAGGAGGAGGAGGAGGAGTATATGGGGAGAATTGAGGAGGAGGAGGAGGAGGAGGAGGAGGAGGAGGGAGGGTGTTTGGTCGATGTATCTGTCTCCGGTGCCTTTGCATATTGTAATATCTGGAAAAAGTGTCCCCACACTCAGGGCATGATGTTGACCCCATCATGAATTTCATTCAGGTGTCGTTTTTATCAACGCCTTGGCCTTTTTGAGTGATGCTTGAATCAATACAACCGTCTTCGGTTTATAGTTCCATCCTTAAGAAGGGAAAAATAACTCACAGTTTTGTTAATCAAGTCTGTCATAATTTACAACGTACGCTGATCGACTTACTATAAAATAGTACGGGCCTCCCCAACAATCTGGAATGTCAACACCACGAGCTATAACACGTTTGAGTGAGTCGACAGCTTCAGACTTGCTTTCATACCACTGAGAATCGTCCGATAACACTCTCTCTGGTTCACGTCGTGGGTGTGCCACAATGATCCACGAATACTGTTTGCTCATCTCGAATGCATTTACACAAATGAAGATTACTATATGCAAGAGGAAGCTTTATACTAGCTGCTGGGTGGAATAAAACCGATAAGTTAGGCTACATTCAAAAGCGTTCGTTGAAATGCGAGATTGCGATTGGCTAAAACGACTGGAACCGGTTTCGACTGGTTTATATTCAAAAAATATTATTTCATCATTGCTAACAATAAACCTTTCAAAGCATATTTAGACAAAGGTCTTTGTACCCATCACCCTTGTCACAACTAAAAACCAAGCAAACACAAAAGACTGACTCAGACTATCTATAAATAATACCACTTTAGTTCCCATTGAAAACGCGGACGTTGCCGCCCAAAATTTGAAAAAATGCCAGTCATCCTTTTTAAAAAATGCCAGTCATCCACTCGGCACAATAGGTGCACTTCTTTTGTTCAAAATCCATTATTCGCTCCACTGAACCGGAAAACCCAATTATACGCTCCACTGAACCGGAAAAACCAATTATACGCTCCACTGAACCGGAAAGACAATAGGTGCACATCCATTGTTCCGGATTGGGGACCCATTGTTCCGGAAGTGCATATCCATTGTATTGGAGGCCACTCCATTGTATTTCCTTTGTTGTCCCCGCTACGTACAAAATATACTACTCAACCCCCACCCCCACCCCCCCACCCCCCCACCCCCCGCGCCCCCCGTTAAACTAGTTATCTATCTATCTAATTTCTTTTTGCCCGCCCAATCTAATCTAACGACCAAATTTAATGAGTAGATTTTATTTTTATTAATTATATTAATTAGAGATGCGCATACAAATTTTAAAGCCCCACTATGTAATTGCTGGATGTAAATTTCAAAATTTCATTTTTTCTGTCCCGGAGCAAGTCACTGGCTATCCAGAGACAGGCCCCGGGACGGACATGCTCGAAACTCTAGTGGTATATGAGCATGTAAAAATGATTCGCACTCGCATGTTTTACATTGCTGTATGCGCCGTGGTTTCTTTAACAAAGGGCGTGACATAGGCCAGTGGTAAAGCGCTCGCTTGATGCGCGATCGGTCTGGGATCGATCCCTGTCGGTGGGCCCATTGGGCTATTTCTCGTCACAGCCAGTGCACCACGACTGGTATATTAAAGGCCGCGCTATGTGCTTTCCTGTCTGTGGGAAAGTGCATATAAAAGATCCCTTGCTGCATTAGAAAAAAATGTAGCGGGTTTCCTCAGACTATATGTCAAAATTACCAAATGTTTGACATCCAATAGCCGATAATTAATGAATCAATGTGCTCTAGTGGTGTCGTTAAACAAAACAAACTTCTTCTTTAACAACGAAACGAGGAAGCGTATTCGCATACGGTTGTTTTTGTTTGTTTGTTTGTTTGTTTGTTTGTATATATACTGAACAAAATAAGAAACTTCCGCTAACTTTGCTTGAACATAACTTGATGAAAACAAACCGGGGGAATAATTGTTATATATGAGTTTAAAGTGTTCCATGATGCATCGTTTGGTGCAAAAATCATGGCCATAGGTTAACAGAAACTGGAAGAAATTTTGACCAAGTGTGGTAGGGGATAAAAATAAAAATACCCACTTAATAACGGGTATGACCACCTCTTGAATTGACCACTGCAGTGCATCGCAGGCGCATAGAATTGACTAAAATGTTGATTTCTGCCGGTGGAATATTGTTCCATTCCTGAATGAGCGCTTGTCGAAGTTAGTTGATGTTAGCGGGTGGGTTGGGACGACGCCTCAATCGTCTGTCCAGACTATCCCAGACATGCTCGATGGGGTTGAGATCAGGACTTTTAGCGGGCCAGTCATCAATGAAATCAATGTTATTTGTCCTAAGAAAATTTACAGTGTCTCTAGCTGTATGAGAGGTGGCATTATCATGCTGAAAAATCGAGATGTTGGCGTTGTTATGGAACAGAGGAATGACGTGATGAGCGAGAATGTCATCGCGGTAACGTTGAGTATTTAAATTGCCATCAATGACGACTAGTGGGGAACGATAACCATGGGCAATGGCTGCCCAGACCATGACAGAACCCCCACCCGCGAAACGATCTCGCTCAAGAACACAACAGTCAGCATAACGTTTATTTCTCCTACGGTAGACGCGCACCCTGCCATCACCACGTTGTAAAGAAAATCTGGATTCATCCGAAAAAAGAACGGTTTTCCAGCGACGCCGTATACAACGAGTGTGTACACGTGCCCAATTAAGACGATTTAGACGATAACGTTGCGTTAAAACGCATCCGACGTAAGGACGTCGTGCATGTAAACCGTTCTCCTGCTGACGATTACGAACAGTTTGCCCACTGATTCGGTTATTATGAAGCCCAGGTGTGTTAGCAGCAGCAGAAATGGCAGTTCTGAATCGATTGCGCAAATGCGTGTTCATGATATAGCGGTCTTGACCACGCGTTGTAACACGCGGACGTCCACGACGTGGCAAGTCGTTGGTGCTTCCTGTCGTTCGAAATCTTACGCGAAGATTTCGTATCACTCGACTAGAACTCCCAACATGTCTTGCAACGTCTTCTGTCGACATGCCAGCATCAAGCATGCCAATCGCCCGTTCGCGTAAATTATTGGGTATTCTTGGCATACTAAAAATGCTACAATGTAAAAAAACGTTAATGTTTTTACAAATTTTGAAGCGTTTTCGTTCACTTGACAACAATGTCAGTAAGACAAGCAAAACAAATTGACCGAATACTACACGGGACGTCGAACCATGCATGCACGTGCAAATTGAATTTCACGTTGTCGACGATTAACAGTGCAAAAATAATCGATAAAATTAATGAATCCTGATAATACAGCTCAAGGCTAATACTACCTATATAATTTCATTACACAATGAATTCTTTAACACAACAAATACTATACTCTTCAAAAGAAGAAACGCAAAACCACATTGTCGTAACATTTGGAGAATTGATTTAATTATTGAATGGTGAGCCCGATAATTACCAAATGTTGCAGGATTGTTCACAATTCACTCTAGTCCATTGTGAGTAAGTGATAGGACACACCACCAAGGTCAAGGTCATCTGGAGTCAATACCGGGTGTGGCCTCCGCGTGCAAGGTCTGGGGCTGTGGTTGTCGCTGTCGGAGGCGTCGGTCCAACTCGTCCCATAGATGCTCATTTGGGTTCAAATCCGGTGATATCGATGGCCAAGGAAGGACATTAATGTTGTTGTTCTGTAGGAAAGCCGTTGTGAGACGTGCTGTGTGAGGCCTGGCGTTGTCATGTTGGAACACTGCGTTGGCGTTGGCCATAACTGGAACGATGTGTGGCCGGAGGATCTGGTCAATGTAGCCCTGTGCATTCAGGTTGCCCTGCACGTGGACAAGGTCAGTTCTGCCAGTTTGTGAGATGGCTGCCCACACCATGACACTACCCCCGTCGAATCTGTCCACTTCCTGCACGCAGTTTGCCGCATAACGTTCACCACGACTCCTATACACGCGACATCTTCCATCATGACGTCGGAGCAGAAATCGGGACTCGTCACTGAACCACACCTGTCTCCATCGCAGTTGAGGCCATTGTCGATGAATCTGGCACCACTGCAGTCGGAGTCGACGGTGTTGTGGTGTTAAGATGACACCTCGAACTGGACGTCTGGCACGAATTCCTACCTCACGTAGGCGGTTCCGTACGGTCTGGTCGGATATCCTGCGCAAACCTGGTATTGCTGCGGCTGTGGAGGTGGCAGTAGTCAATCGTTCCCGAAGGTGGCGTACCCGGATGTAGCGGTCCTGCCCGGGGGTAGTGACCCGTGGTCGACCGGATCTAGGGAGGTCACGTGTTGATCCATGTTGCTGGTAACGGTCCCACAGTCTGGAGATGGTGCTTGGGGACACATGGAATGCCTTGGCAACGGCCGTTCTGGATTCGCCTGCGTCTAGTCGGCCGATGGCATTGTTTCTCTGCGGTTCACTGAGACGTGGCATGTCCTGGATTGTCAACTGTCGGCCAGATACAGAGGCCAGGCAAGCGAACACCCTGCACTTTTATACTGTCGGTGTTCATGTTGCACGTGCAGACAACGCACGTGCAGTGGTGACATGGTTTGCACGTGGCTGCGTTTTTGCGAATATTCACATTTTGAAACTTTATTTTACAGTAGCTGCGTTTTATCGAATGTAACCGTGGGAATGTGTTTGGGACATGCAATGACCTTATATTCACAAAGCATGAACCGGTAGGAAACATAAAATCGGAGTTATAACCCATTTGTACCCTTTTGCGTTTCTTTTTTTGAAGAGTATATATGTACAAATCGGAAGTTTCTTTTTTTGTTCAGTATATGTGCATGTTGTATTTTCTTTTCTTTGTTTTTTCTTTCATTAAATTGCTCTATTATTTCTTACTGCAACTAATTCGGTGTAGCTTTTGAACCACAAAACCACATGTGGGTGTTTATCAGCTCAGTTATCATATAATGTTCTGTAGAGGTCACTGGACAAATGTTCGAACAACCGAAAATTGTCGTAGAGAGAATGGAGATGTTATAATGTGTGTTAAAATAAATAGTCATGCATTGTCTGACGTCATGCCATTGTTATGACACTGCGTGTCAAACATGGGAAAATACTGTGTAGTTTGTACAATGTTTTCTTTTTATTTGTATTTTGTAATATATGTGTGTAAACATTACCATTGGCAATACCAAAAAATAAAAATAAATAAATACATAAATAAATTAAAAATATATATATATGAAAAATCATGTTGTGTGTTAAATGTAATGCAGGAATTGTTTTATTTTGTTCTATTTTTAAAGGAACATACCCTAGTTTCAACCCGTGAAAATTAACACTAAGTTTAGTTAATCTGCAAACCTGTTACACATTTGGATAAAGTTACCAGTTAGTGAAACGTGAGTCTGTGACTTTTAAATTATCAAATACCCTCTAAAAATAGACTAAAACTCGACACCAGGATGACCAAAAAGACTTCGAATGTACGGAAATTGATACTCTAAACAATAAAATCTAGTAAAAAATATGCGTTAGTGTTTAAAAACTAGGGTATGCCCCTTTAATCTCCATGCTGAGTTTACGACAGTGTTTATAAACAGTTAAAATGACAAACAAATACGTACACACTAAGGCGCAACCTAGCCCGAGTACTCTGCGATCGAGAGCCTGGCGGACATTTGGACAGTTATAATCGCTATATAGGGCCAACAGGCGGGACCTAGCCCGTTTACTCTGCGATCGAGAGCCTGACGGACATTTGGACAGTTATAATCGCTATCTAGGGTCAACAGGCGGGACCTAGCCCGAGTACTATGCGATCGAGAGCCTGGCGGACATTTGGACAGTTATAATCGCTATCTAGGGTCAACAGGCGGGACCTAGCCCGAGTACTCTGCGATCGAGAGCCTGGCGGACATTTGGACAGTTATAATCGCTATCTAGGGCCAACAGGCGGGACCTAGCCCGTTTACTCTGCGATCGAGAGCCTGGCGGACATTTGGACAGTTATAATCGCTATCTAGGGTCAACAGGCGGGACCTAGCCCGAGTACTCTGCGATCGAGAGCCTGGCGAACATTTGGACAGTTATAATCGCTATCTAGGGTCAACAGGCGGGACCTAGCCCGAGTACTCTGCGATCGAGAGCCTGGCGGACATTTGGACAGTTATAATCGCTATCTAGGGTCAACAGGCGGGACCTAGCCCGAGTACTCTGCGATCGAGAGCCTGGCGGACATTTGGACAGTTATAGTCGCTATCTAGGGTCAACAGGTGGGACCTAGCCCGAGTACTCTGCGATCGAGAGCCTGGCGGACATTTGGACAGTTATAATCGCTATCTAGGGTCAACAGGTGGGACCTAGCCCGAGTACTCTGCGATCGAGAGCCTGGCGGACATTTGGACAGTTATAATCGCTATCTAGGGTCAACAGGTCGGACCTAGCCCGAGTACTCTGCGATCGAGAGCCTGGCGGACATTTGGACAGTTATAATCGCTATCTAGGGTCAACAGGTCGGACCTAGCCCGAGTACTCTGCGATCGAGAGCCTGGCGGACATTTGGACAGTTATAATCGCTATCTAGGGTCAACAGGCGGGACCTAGCCCGAGTACTCTGCGATCGAGAGCCTGGCGGACATTTGGACAGTTATAATCGCTATCTAGGGTCAACAGGCTGGACCTAGCCCGAGTACTCTGCGATCGAGAGCCTGGCGGACATTTGGACAGTTATAATCGCTATCTAGGGTCAACAGGTCGGACCTAGCCCGAGTACTCTGCGATCGAGAGCCTGGCGGACATTTGGACAGTTATAATCGCTATCTAGGGTCAACAGGTGGGACCTAGCCCGAGTACTCTGCGATCGAGAGCCTGGCGGACATTTGGACAGTTATAATCGCTATCTAGGGTCAACAGGTCGGACCTAGCCCGAGTACTCTGCGATCGAGAGCCTGGCGGACATTTGGACAGTTATAATCGCTATCTAGGGTCAACAGGCGGGACCTAGCCCAGTGGTAAAGCGCTTGCTCGATGCGCGATCGTCCTGGGATCGATCCCCGTCGGTGAGCCCATTGGGCTATTTCTCGTTCCAGCCAGTGCTGCATGAATGAATGAATGAATGAATGAATGAATGTTTAACGACACCCCAGCACGAAAAATACATCGGCTATTGGGTGTCAAACTATGGTAAAGGCACCAGTGCTGCATGGCTGGTATATCAAAGGCCGTGGTTTGTACTACCCTGCCTGTGGGATGGTGCATATAAAAGATCCTTTGCTGCTAATAAAAAAAGTAGCCCATGTAGTGGCGGCAGCGGGTTTCATCTCTCAATATCTGTGTGGCCCGTAACCATATGTCTGACGTCATATAACCGTAAATAAAATGTGTTAAATTAAACATTTCCTTCCTATCTATGGTCAAAGACAATTCTGTATCGAAAACTCGGCATTTCTCCCTACCGTCGAACAAACAATGATTCCCGCTTTATTACAACAATAACCCTATGTTTGACGTTAAATACCTTTACATTGGCAATCACTATATTCGAGTTCGCTGATAAGAAAATATATTACATGTTAATCATCCATACACACACTACTGGACGATAGCAGACAAACATCAACGAATTTGACTGAAACATTGTTGAAAGGGGTGTTGTTGGGTTTGTTCCTGTAGTGTTGTATCAGTGATTAATCTGTGCAATATGTTGTCAGCAAACTCGAAAAATTCATTGTAACGGTATTTAACGTCAAACACAACATAATTGTTGTATTAGAGCGGGAATGTTTGCCTACTCGACGGCATTAACGTACGATGCAGGCGGGTAATGGGGGCAACTGTCCCCCTCCACCCACCCCACCACCTCTATTGGAGCAAATCTTCAAAATCGGGCAAGAACGATAGAGATATTCTGGCAAAATTATCTAACCTGAAGCTTCTTTACCATGAGAGATCGGGAGAGAGAGAGGAGAAACACTCGCACCACACCCCACACACAGAGAGAGAGAGCGAGAGAGAGAAGAGAGAGAGAGAGAGAGAGAGAGACGGAGAGCGAGAGAGAGAGAGAGAGAGAGAGAGAGAGAGGGGAGGGGGAGGGAGGGGAGAAAGATACAGACAGACACGAATACAGAGAGAGAGGAGAGAGGAGAATGAGAATAGGAGAGGATGGGAAGCAGGGGGGATTGAGAAGCGATAAGGACAGACAGATACAAGACAGAAAACAGATACAGAGAGAGAGAGAGATGGAGAGAGAGAGAGAGAGAGGAGAGTTGGAGGAGTGAGGGAAGTATGGAGGGAGAGATGTATTAGGGAGAGAGAGATATATAGAGCGAGAGAGAGATAGAGAGAGTGAGGGATGGAGGGAGGAGAGAACGATCCAGACAGACAGATACAGAGAGATAGAGAGATAGGAAGAGCGTGGAAGGATGGAGGAGAGAGGATAAGACAGACAGATAAGCGATAGAGAGAGAGAGAGAGAGAGAGAGGTGGAGGTGGAGTGGGTGCGGGAGTGAATGATAACAAGACAGACATACAGATACAGAGAGAGAGAGAGAGGAGAAGAGAGAGAGAGAGAGAGAGAGAGAGAGAGGGGAGGGAGGGAGAGCGTACCAGACGAGAGATCGAGGAGAGAGCCGAGAGAGGGGGGAATGGGAGGGAGGGATGAGGGAGAAGAGATACAGACAGAGAGAGAGAGAGAGAGATACAGACAGAGAGAGAGAGAGAGAGAGAGAGAGAGAGAGAGAGAGAGAGAGAGAGAGAGAAGACAGGTAGAGAGATCAGAGATGATGGGATGATAACAAACTACCTGTTCTCACAGAGATGTATTTCTACATTGTATTGTGTACAATGTATTTCCTTACTATCTATTTCAGGATGGCCGCTGGTACGCTTGGGGAATACGCCGCTGTCTATATCTGCAAGGCAAACAGAAAACAGACACTAACCATTATAAATATCACGTGTGCAAGCAGCAACATAAACAGTGTACCCGTGACCTGTTTCAGGATATACGACGGGTATCTGTGACGTAAATCAGTGTGTAATATCCGCCACGCATAACCTACCACGGGTATCGACGACCTAAGGCTCCGCATAATACAAGTGTCCGTGAATTAGCTACACAACTGAGGACATTTCAGAAACACGTTCTTGACAATTATAAATTGTGGACTCTCTATTTGACCTACAACATATAATGGATAATTCGTTATTTTCCGAGGTACTAAGTAGTATATGATGGCTATTACATTCCTAAAACAGAAATTTCTTTATTGAAGACCTTGCCAGAGATTGAGCATGGGATGGACGTGCCTGAACCTTTATTGGACATCAAGTTAATAACGTCAATTGGACTTGGATGTATTCCAGTATTTCCGTGATATCATAAAAATGGGAAAGTCTATGTGCTATATAAGACTGTGCAGTATTAGAATCACAAGGCTGTTCAAGCTGGTGCTTCTGTGTGTTCTAGTGACCGTCCTGTTGCTGCTGCTGCTGCTGCTGCTGAGGCTGCTGGTTCCTGCGCCATGGCAGCACGCAGACAGCTACTACGTGTTCAGATTATTTATCGACAAGCAGGCATTTCCGGTAGAAGATGAACGCCCCCGCGTGATCAGCAGGAATATTTCAGTGCAAGTAGACAAAGCGAGTATTAAGACTCATCTCACAAACATGGGCTATCCGCCAGACAAAGAGGAGTTCCAAAAGGATTCACTTATTAAGCATTTCGTGCCGTTAATGACGATAGATGAGCGTGTTGGATTAATAAGCACCCTGGAGACCTTTGTGAGGGTCTGCGAACAGGAGAATCTGACCTACTTCCTGTGGAGCGGGACGATGCTCGGAGCTTACCGACACCACGGAGCTATCCCGTGGGATGACGACCTGGACGTGGCAATGAATGGGTCGGACTGGAGAAGAGTTTACAGGGCACTGTCGCGTGTTCGCGGATACGGACTTCTGGCTCCGGGGGACTACCACTGGAAGTTTTACAAGGAGGATGCTTCCTCAGTTCCGGGACAGACGACGTTTAGGTGGCCATTCCTTGACATCTTCTTCTACACCGACGACGCCGCATACATGTGGGCACTGTCGTATGAAATAAAGAAGGAACTGGTCTATCCGATCAGCGACATATTCCCACTCCAGTTACGTCCCTTTGAAAACCTCCGTCTTGCGGTGCCCTGTAAGATGGAGGAAATCGTTCTACGTATGTACAGCCTGAACGACTGTTACTCGCCCAGCTGTACACACAAGGACGGCGTAGTGCACGATTCGGTATACGTTCCATGCCAACAGTTATACGACTTCTTTCCGTTTGTTTTCCGTAGCCGAAGCGGGAATTCAGGAACTGTTTTTGAAACACTGAAGCAAGGGAGCAAATTACTTAAACACGTATCAGTACCATATGAAGAGTGTGGTTGAAACAAATGACATCACATTGACAATCCGTCTCAGATAGAGAGAATACACGAGTACCCGTTGAAGACTATTGACCTTACGAGTGTTTGCCACATGTATCATTATGCTAGAATCAAACTGTCAACTGTCACGACGGAGTTGACCAACTCGAAATTTGCTTTGTAATTTCCCCTTCAGGCCACACGTCGGCTATCTGGGCTGTCTGTCCAGGACAGTGGATTAGTGGTTAGTGAGAGAAACGTAGGTGTACTGGTCTCATATCTACCCACTCAATCGTTAGAACTCACTCTGGGTGGGAGCCGATACCGGGTTGCGAACCCAGTACCTACCAGTCAAATAACAAGAGTGAGTGAGTGAGTGACTGCAGGCTATTTGAAGATGATAACTATGTTAATCGAGGACCAATTTCACAAAAGCCCACAAGCCATTTCTCTAAGTACATGTACGAACAGTAAAAATACTAAATTTGAAAATACATATTTATCAAAGGTTTTCTTTCTTTTGTGATCTGTGTTTCGTAATGGCGTAATCATTTCGTTTCAATTTATATTTTTTCGTTTTATATTCAATGAAGACTCAGCAGACTGTCCTGGGCACACACCTCAGCTATCTGGGGCTGTTCAGGACAGTAGAGTAAGGGTTTATGGTTAGATCCAGGGAAGAATGTTAGTGAGAGAGAAGTAGAAGAGAAGAGATGAGAGGAGAGCAAAGAGAGTGGAGAGAGGAGAGAGAGAGAGAGAGAAGAGAATGAGAGAGATGTGAGAGAGGAGAGAGATTGTGAAGAGAGAGGAGAGAGGTGTAGCGATCTTGCGAACCCAACTTACCTACCAGCCCTTATGTCCGATGGGCTTAACCACGGAGAGGTGTCCTTTGTCCCACCACCGAGGCCAGTAAATGGTGTGTCTTCGTTTCGCATATTACTCACCGGCCTCGGGTTGCGTCGTGGTTACGGCCATCGGTCTACAGGCTGGTAGGTACTGGGTTCGAATTCCCCAGTCGAGGCATGGGATTTGTAGGATCCCGAAACATACGCCGACTCCAAGCCTGAGAACGGAGTGCTCCGCAGGGCTCAGTGGGTAGGTGGGCGTGTGCCTCCGCAAACCACTTGTAAACCCGACCAGTGATCCATAAAATGGTTCAAC
The DNA here is from genome assembly GCF_016097555.1 of Gigantopelta aegis. Taxonomy (NCBI): domain Eukaryota; kingdom Metazoa; phylum Mollusca; class Gastropoda; order Neomphalida; family Peltospiridae; genus Gigantopelta; species Gigantopelta aegis. The sequence goes on from NC_054705.1 coordinate 11,165,296, forward strand.
AAAGGCCATTATGGTTTGTTGCTATCCTGCCTGTGGGAAGCGCATCGATAAAAGATCCCTTGCTGCTACAAGAAAAAAAAAAAGAGTAGTAGCCATGAAGAAGTGCGACAGCGGTTTTCCTTCTCAAAATCCGTCTGGTCCTTAACCATAATGTCTGAAAGCCATTTTATAACCGTAAAATAAAATGTGTTGAGTGCGTCGTTAAATAAAACATCTTTGTTTTCTTTCGTTTCGCGTCAAATATATTCTAATATATATACATGCATAAACGTACCACAGGGTAACCAAATACGTACACTTAGATGCTTTGCAGGGCTTCTACATTATGGTAGCCCCACTCCCTTGGCTAGTGATATTCAGTGTTGGGCTAGTCAATAAATACTATTGCCATGGCCGACGGCTAGTGAATTTAAAACAATTTTGTTTTTTTTGGTCAACTGTTGCAGTTGTCTATTTTGTAAATATGAATACCCTGTCGCCACCCCAAGTCCCCAATATTAGTGTTTTAACCTCTATCTCCCTCTTTAGGCGACATATCTGATTATTACTATTATTTAGTAAAATAGTATTAACTTAAAGTAAAGTAGGGCTAGTAAATGTTTTAAATCACTGATCCCATGTGGCTAGTGGATTTTATAAAACATTCTACAAGCTCTGCTTTGTTTAAAGGGACATTCCAGAGTTTACTGCAATTTTTATTATGTTATCGACTAACGGAGACTGTTTAACGATTGCAATTACATATCAAATATATATTCCTACATAACATATTAGTGACTGTATATTAAACGTGTTTCTGATCGTTCTAATATTTGTACTAGCGTAAATTTCATTTTATTTCTTAAAATAAAAAAAATTCGTAAGAAATTATTTGAAGACAAAATCCAGTTTGGGCTTCTTAGAAATATTAAGACGACCAGAAACACATTGAATATACAGACACTGATATTCTAAACAAGAAAATATATTTAATATATAAGTTTAATCGTAGAAATATTTTATTAGTCGGAAACATGCAGCAAACTCGGGAATGTCCCTTTAATCGGCTTCAAACAACCAGACATACCGGTGTTAACAGGCGTACGGGCTCTCATGTGTGTATAGGCCTGGCTTCTTGTTGGCTGAATTACTAGTAGACAAATATGCCTGAATCTGGGTTACAGTATTTGTGTTCATGACTGCCAAAGAGCTATATATAGGTTTTCAAAAGAACCGCCACGCATGTTTACATAGATTAAAATTAAATATTGATGGAAATACATACTGCCCAAATTTCTTTATCGTGTTGGCCTGTGCGAGACTTGGTAGCCCAGTGGTAAAGCGCTCGCTTGATGCGTAGTCGGTTTTGGGGATCGATCCTCGCCGGTGGGCCCATTGGGCTATTTCTTGTTCCTACTAGTACACCATGACTGGTATATCAAAGGCCGTGGTATGTACTATCATTTATGTGGGCTGGTGCATATAAAAGATTCTTGGCTAGTAATGAAAAAAAAGTAGCGTGTTTCCTCTCTACGACTAAATGTCAAAATGTTTGACATCCAATAGCCTATGATTAATAATCAATGTGCTCTAGTGGTGTCGTTAAAAAAGAGAAAAAACATTTATTATGTCAGCCCGAATTTGATTATTTTCTTCAAGACTCGGGGTGGGTGGGAATTGCCCTCCCCTTCCCCATCTTGTACGCTTATGTTGATAACATTCAGTTGATAAATGGTTATTGAAACATCAAACATGGTGGGCCAGTCTATTATTGTTTTAGTAGCCTATGTACAAATGATGTTGTATAGCATTTCACTTATATAGATTTCAATTGTGTAGTTTTTTTTACATCACGTTTTGTATCACACGCCTAAAGGGAAAAAAATGTTTTGTTTAACGACACCACTGGAGCACATTGATTAATTAATCATCAGCTATTGAATATCAGACCTTTGGTAATTCTGACGCGTAGTCATCAGAGGATCTTTTATATGCACATACCACGGTATTTGTCCAGTCGCGGTGCACTGGCTGGAACGAGAAAAAAAGCACAATCAGCTGAATGGATCCGCCGAGGTGGTTCGATCCTGCAACGCACCTCAAGCGAGCACTCAACCGACTGGGCTAAATCCCGCCTCCGCCTAAAGGAAGACCTATGTCATTGTCACGGTACATGCTCTTAATTTGTTTCGCCTGTGGCGATTTTAATTGTGTTAGAGGGCCGTGTGCAGTTTATTGCCCGTAGCCCAGATGGGCAACTTGTTACGTAATACTTCGCACGATCGGACATTCCAATACACACCCTCAGCCAGCTGCGGAGGCCATGTGGCTAGTAGTTACGTAATATCTCCGGTAGTGCTGTTTATGGCCAGGAGATTGCTCGCGGTTGGCGACAGCCAGACTGACGATCAGAGAGAAATATACCGAGGTAGAATATGAGATGATACGTGAGGTACCGCCTTGTATCCCCAGGCAAAATCCTGATTTATAATAAATAGCTAGAATTTAGAGATATCTGAAAGAACGAATTAGGAAGCTTCCTGGGAACGTAGTCCGTTAGGACTTGGTTAATATCATTTCTGCTCTGTGTATAACCTTGATGTGATTGATGTGACTTTAAATATTTTAATACTGTATTATACCAATATTCTTTAGACAGTGTCTTCGGTCATCTGACGAAGTAAATCGTAGACTTTTTGTTCTAACATTATATGGGAGTATTTGGTAATATAAAGCTTAGCCAGTTCATCCTAGAAGACCCTAGGTAAACTGTAGGTATTGTCTTTATTGTGATAGATACCAGTATTAATTTTGTGTTACAGATTACTGAAAGAGTAGTTAAGGGTTTAATTAAAAAATTAACCCGTTAGGGAATAGAGCTGTAATTTCTTTATTAATTAAGTTCCCCAAGAAGCCGTTTTTCTCATTATCACACGTTACTGACGAGAGTAGTAAGGGTTAATTAAAAAATTCAAAACCAGTTAGGAATGGTGTTGTATTCCTTTATTAATTAACTTCTCCCTGGAAGCGTTTCTCAATTATCACACGTGTGGGTGTGGTGTAACGGTGAAGTGATTCGCATATTGTGTAACTAGACACCTAGAGATTAACTAATTAAGTGATCAGTTCTGGGTTGTTATTATTGCTGTTATTAATTTACCACTACGGCTGTACATTTGTCAGCGTAGGATAATACAGATTCCAAAGTGTATTGTGTTTTTGTTGTGTTTTCTAGAGAACTAACGTGCTATATTAATATATACTTTATATAAGATCGTATCTCTGATCATACCTAGAGACGAGCCATACTAGGGTTAACAGCCTGTTACAGAGAGATCTAAAAGATATACAAGTAGGAGAGACATTTTGATAATCGTGTTTTATTCGGTTACGGGAATTATAGAATCCCCGTGACAGTCATAATAAAAACCGTATACAATACAATAAACTGGTTTTATGCTAAATGTCACTAAACTCCATTGCACACCTTTTCCTCGATTCAACTTTAACACGACTGATATATCATTCAATATTGTATGCGGCATGTGCTATCCTGTCTGTGGGATGGTGCATATAAAATACCCCTTCCTATTAATGGGGAAAAAAATCTGGACAGAGGAACCGGGCAAGGTTGGCGCCTGTGCCCACGACAGGCGTGCGCTACAACAGCTTGCTCCAAAGGTGCGCGTAAAACCCTATGACCTCACCTGACCTAACGGAAAAAATGTAGCGGCTTTCCTCTCGAAGACTATGTCAGAATTACCAAATGTTTGATATCAAATAGCCGATGATTACTAAATCAATGTGCTCCAGTGGTGTCGTTAAATAAAAACAAGCTTTAACTTTAAACTGCGAATATCGGCGAAAGACTTTCACGCCTGTTAAACTCTTCTAACAATTTATACTAATTATTTTGTGATATTTCACTGCCGAATATCCGCGAAAGACAGCTTTGTTTGTGAACACTTTCATGCCTGTCAAACTCTTCTAAAAATGTATACTAATTATTTTGTGATATTTCACTGCCGAATATCCGCGAAAGACAGCTTTGTTTGTGAACACTTTCACGCCTGTTAAACTCTTCTAAAAATGTATACTAATTATTTTGTGATATTTCACTGCCGAATATCCGCGAAAGACAGCTTTGTTTGTGAACACTTTCACGCCTGTTAAACTCTTCTAAAAATGTATACTAATTATTTTGTAATATTTCACTGCCGAATATTTTTAATTTTTTTAACTTCTACGTTTAAAGTGACAGACCCTAGTTTCTCTATTAGAGCAATTTTTGGTAATTTAAATTAGACGTTAATTGCATTTTATTGTTCAGATCATCCAAGGCGTTTGAGGTCATTCTAGTGTTTCTACAACCGCCAAATGCACTTTTCCCTTCTAAAACGTAGAGAATCTGGGGGGAGGGGGGAGGGGGGAGGGGGGCAGGGGCCCGCCCCCTAAATTTTGCGACAGTTATAATTTTATCATATATTAATTTTTGTTTTTGTTTTACGATCCCCTTCAAACCTCCCCCAAAGTTCCATTAGCATTTCGCCTTGCCCCTCATCCCACCCACCCCACCCCACCCACCCCTAAATGGATTTTCTGGATTCGTCACTGAAACGCACGTACCTCTGAGAAGTAGTGATTATGGAGACGAGCTCTATCTTATTTTTAGTGGGTGTTTTCCCCGTTTCAACTCTAGTTTAGCTTTAGAGTTTAGCTTTAGTCAGACGTGTCACAGGTTTATAGATCAACCAAATTTAGTGTCCGTGGGTTCGCGATTTTAAGTTTACGTACGTGCGTTGAAACGGACATTTGTGTTTGGGAATATCGCTGGCAAATAAATGGAAGTTCGTTTCGCTGGGTCACCTTTTGTTGCCACCTGCCCCTGGTTATCACAAGCCCTGGCCTAGTTCATTGCCAAAGAAAACAAAGTTTTTGAACACGAGTACAGTGCAAAGGATGTGTAGTCTATGTTACTTGCCAACACATCGATCGTTAGGGGTGAAAGGCCAACAACGGTACCGTGACATGATTGTAGTCGTTTGTAGTCCTAATGATTACGTCAGTCGTACTACACACTTTGATTGAGTAGTCAACTACACACAGACAGACAAACACACACACACAAACACACACACATACACACACACACACAGCGAGAGAGAGAGCGAGCGAGAGAGAGGACACACAAACACACACCCCCAATCACACACATAGAGGAGAGAGAGATGAGAGAGAGAGGAGAGAGAAGAGAGGAGAGGAGGAGAGGAGAGAGAGAGAGAGAGAGAGAGAGATGTAGAGAGAGGGCACACACCCACACAACAGCTACAGACAGAGATAGATACAGAGAGAGAGACCCACATACCCACACAGAGAGAGAGAGAGAGAGAGAGAGAGAGAGGAGAGAGAGAGAGGAGAGAGAGAGAGGGAGGGAGACACACATGTCCACACACACACATAGAGAGAGGAGAGCGAGAAGGAGAGAGAGACACACACAAACACACACACAGATACAGGACAGAGTAGAGTAAACCAAGATAGAGAGAGAGGCGAGAGAGAGAGAGAGAGAGAGCCGATGGAGAGAGAGCGATGAGAGAGAGAGAGAGAGAGAGAGAGGCAAAAAATGGAAGGGAGAGAGAGATACTGGAGAGACGAGAGAGGGGAGAGAGAGGAGGGAGGGAGAGAGAGAGAGAGAGGCCAAGGAGGAGGAGAGAAAAAGAAGCAGCAAAGAAAGAGAAGGAGAAGGAGAAAAGAGAGAGCAAGAAACATGGGTTTTGAGGAAAAAAACAAAAGAGTGAGGGGGGGAAAAAGAGAGAGGGACGAGGGGATAAAGAGAGGAGATATATAAAAACTATAGTAGGAGGCAAAAAGGGGGAGAGAGATGAGAGAGGGAGAGGGGGAAAGGAGAGATGAGATAGGAGTGGAAGGACAGGGAGAGACTTGGGGGAGGGAGCAGGAGAGAAGGGGCTCCAAAGCGGAATTGTGAGCGGAGGGAGGACAGAAGGGATAGTCCGAGGAAAAGTGAAGGTGGAGAGGAGGAGAGAGAAGAGGGGGGGGAGGGGGGGGAGCAGAATGGAGGAGTAAAATAGAGAAGAGTGGAGATAGACAGGAGAAAAAGGGAGGGGAAGGGGGGGAAGGAAAGGGGAGAGAAAATAAGGAGAAGGCAGGAAGGGGATAGGGAAAGTCAAATGAGAGGAAACGGAGGAATTATAATTTGGTTTTTAGAGGGGGGGGGCTGAAAAGGAATCGACAAATTGCTAGGGGGGGGAACGCTAAAGAAAAAAAACGAAGTTCTTGTAAAATACGAGAAAGAAAAGAGAACCCACATGAAAAAAAAGGGGTGGAAGCCCCAGGGGATAGAAAGGACGGAAGGAAAATGTTTTTACGAAAAAGGACGCACTCAACAAATTTTATTACGGTTATATGGCGTCAGGGACTATGATAGAGGACCACAGGAGATAAAAGAGAGAAAACCACTGTGGCCAGGAAAAGGGAAACTCTTTTTGATTAGGAGCAAGGGTTTTTATTTGTACCATCCCACAGACAGGATAGAGACATACCACGGCCTTGATACTGACCAGTCGTGGGTGCAGTGGTCATTATGGAAAGTCTCTGTAAACATAGGGAATTCGATAATGCTGTCCTCTGTTGTGTTGTTGGGGCCTGTTGTTGGCGTTGTTGTTGCTACTGGGTACAAACGTTGTTGCTGCTGTTGTTGGAGCAAGGGTGTTGTTTGAGGAGAAGCCTGCTGGAAGGGGTTGTTGTTGCTGAAGGTAAGGGTGGGGTGTTGTTGTTGAAGCTGTTGTTGTCGTAAGTTGGGTTGCTGCTGCTGTTGTTGTTGCTGCTGTTGTTATCGTTGTTGTTTTGCTGCTGTTGTTGTCGGTGTTGTTGCTGCTGTTGTTTTGTTGTGTCAAATGTTTTTCTTACATGCCAACAGCCTATACTCCAGGTCCCTAGTGAATTATTTTCTGTTCGCATCACTGGGAGGGAACGGGAGCCGGGAAAGAGGAAAGCGCCGCGTGGTGTGCGGTCGGGCACTGGGATCTATCCCCGTCAGTGGGCCCATTTGGGCTAAGTTCTCGTTGCAGCCAGTGCACCAGGACAGATATATCAAAGGCCGTGGTATGTGTATTCTGTCTGTTGGTTGTTGTTGGCATTACGGAAATCATACCGGTATTTTCTTTTGGCTTCACTGCCGTGAAGAAGGGAGGGAAGAGGGGGGAAAAGAACTGGAAGTTGCTTAGGAGCACCCCTACGCAGTCAACGCATACGAGTCTGACGCCCCTCTCATAGGACGAAGCTAATCAATTAACGATGAACAAATGCTAGATGTGAAAAGTAATCATTGTTGCTTATGGTTCTAATAGACCAAATCAATTCCTATTGCCGACAATGTTAATGTTTACTAATAAACGTGATATAAGCACACCCAGGTAGTACAGCAATAAAAAGTGTGGCACATCACACCTAATCTACCTGCAAAAAAATGGGAGGTCACATACCATTTAAGAAATGTAATTAATGTTTTTATTAGCAACCGTCATTTTGCAGTTCGATTTTGGGGGGTACCCCGCATTAGTTTCAACCTCTGGTATATACTGCATAACAACTGTATAATAAATAAAAGTGTATTTATTTATTGTCAATGGATAATAGCATTTGCAAAAATAATCAATGTCACATATTGCTTCCAATCATACCCACAGCTGCTTTTACTCTGTTATGGCAGTCGTCACTCCATTCAAATGAGTCATAATTTACACAATTTATACATAGATGTACAAAAGTAGTTGTAGTTGGTTTTATTTCGTGGGTGGGGTGGGGTCGAATCGGGTAGGGGTGAGGGGTGAGGTTGGGTCTCGACCAGTGGTAAAGCACTTGCCTGACAGGCGGTCGGTCTAGGATCGATCCCCTTTGGTTGGCGCCCTGAGGTGAATAAAACATTTCTTTCTTTAATTACTTTATCCGTTTCTCAAAGCCTGTTTGTTTGCCCATTGGGCGATTTCTCGTTCCAACCAGTGGGCCACAACTGGTACACCAAATGCGGTGATATCATGTCTGTGAGATGGTGCATATAAAAGAACCCTTGCTACCAATGGGAAGAAAAAAAATCACAATTGCAATTAATATACACAATTGCGCCGAGTCTCCCCTGGGTTGTCATGCCACGATCAGAAGCGATCAGACCCTTTCTAAGGGCCCTATGGGCAACCTAGGGAGACACCTCATCATCCGCAGGTCTTAACTACGAGCTACTCTTGGCCTACTAAAATCCAAACTCGTACGTAGCTCCCTACCTTTTATTTTTTAGAACGACCATCAAAATTGCGCCAAACTTCCTTCATCAAAATGCGCACCCATTTCCCTTTGGCTTAATCCTACGGGACATTCCAAATTACATAGCACCATATCACCTCCCGCCTGTTACCAACTACGGTTGGATTGCTGGTGCTCCCTTGTACCTGCCAGTGCAGGCGGTCCCTCCTTCACCCTCCCCAACCCTTTCCTGTCCTGGACGGAGGAACCGGTTGAGGCCGGTACTTGTGCCCAGGACAGCCGTGCGCTACAACAGCTTGCTCTGAATGTGCACGTTAACCTTTTTGGAATTGGAATTGGAATGGAAAAATGTGGCGGGTTTTCTCTCTAAGACTATATGTCAAAGCTACCAAAAGTTTGACATCCAATAGCCGATGATTAATAAATCAGTGTGCTCTAGTAGTGTCGTTAAAAATAAAAATGTAAAAAAAATAAACATTAAATTTTTTTTCAAGAGCGTGAGATTTATGCCATGTGCATGATACTATATCTTCTTTTTTTTAGTATTTATCAGATATGCAGTATCTGAGAAACGTAAAGTCAGATTATATGAGAAAATCTGGCAATATCGACACGACGTATCTCTGCGGCATGTTTATTCTGCTTGTATACATGTACGACAATTACAGGTAGATATGTTACATATTTCTAACATGAGGGTGTGCCTTCAGGGATAAATTAAAAAACGTTTACCTGAACCTAATAATCTATATTTATACCTCATTTGTGTGTGTGTGTGTGTGTGTGTGTGTGTGGTGTGTGTGTGTGTGTGTGTGTGTGTGGGTGTGTTCTATATAAAGATAAGAGAGAGAGAGAGAGAGAGAGAGAGAGAGAGCCACAGAGAGAGAGAGAGAGAGAGACAGACAGACAGACAGACAGATACAGAGAGACAGATATATATATATATATATATATATATAATATATATATATAGAGAGAGAGAGAGAGAGAGAGAGAGAGAGAGAGAGAGAGAGAGAGAGAGAGAGAGAGAGAGAGAGAGAGAGAGACAGACAGACAGACAGACAGATACAGGACGAGTCCAGATATATATATTATATATATATATATATATAGAGTAGGAACTATATATATAGAGAGAGATGAGAGAGAGAGAGAGAGAGAGAGAGAGAGAGAGAGAGAGAGAGAGAGAGAGAGAGAGAGAGAGAGAGAAAGAGTGGTGGGGGGGGGGGGAGGAACCTGTGGATATATATAAAGCAATATTAATAGTACATGTGCTATTATTAACTAACATATTACATGGGTTTCATTTCACAGGTCTTCTAGCGATACAAGATTCTCGTTTCAGGTAAGGGAAAAGTAATTTTAAAAATAAACAAATTAAGTAAATACGACATTAAAAAAACAAAGTAAACGAAATATTTTAAATGTTATTTGAATATAAGCATGAAAATCATATGAAATAAAGAACATTCACGCATTCATTAATTCACGCAGGCATTCATGTCATATTTTTCATTCTTTCTATTAACATATATTCATTATTCACTCCATTTGTAACTCAGTAGTATAATAAAAGTCGTAGTATGTTCTATCTATATGTTGGGCCCCATGCTACTGATGGAAAAAAATATAGCAGGTTTCCTCTCTAAGAATATATGTCGGAATTACCAAATGTTTGATATCCGATCATTAATAAATGAATGTGCTCTAGTGGTGTCGTTAAACAAAACAAACTTCTTTTTTTCAATAGCCGATGATTAATAAATCAAAGTGCTCTAGTGATGTCGTTAAACAAAACAAACTTCTTTTTTTCAATAGCCGATGATTAATAAATCAAAGTGCTCTAGTGGTGTCGTTAAACAAAACAAACTTCTTTTTTTCAATAGCCGATGATTAATAAATCAAAGTGCTCTAGTGTTGTTAAACGAAACTAACGTTACTCCATTTTATATTTCTTCCTAGTCCAGTGAAATACGACTTGCCAAACGAAGACCGACCATCTCATCCGACGTCACTTCCGGCTGGCTTCAAACTCAAATATGTCGACGCTTCCGGTGTAATCCACCGATCCAAACCTTCAGTAGATGCTGTGGAGGTGGCTGCGAGTCCGAACGTCACAGAGCAGGGACATTATGACGTAAGAGATGCAGTTGTTTCGATGTAGGGTGTTCACCACCAAATCAAATCCCATAGACGACAATAGTAACATGTGGCTAAAGGAAGGAAATGTTTTATTTAACGACGCACTCAACACATTTTATTTACGGTTATATATTAGCCTAGCTTAGTAACTGTCTTAACGTGTCCATATACCACTTGGGTTTCGAACACGCCTGTCCCGAGTCCGGATATTTACGGAAACCCGCTGTCGCCACTTCATGGGCTACGCTTTTCGATTAGCAGCAAGGGATCTTTTATATGCACCTTCCCACAGACAGAATAGCACATGCCACGGCCTTTGATGTACCAGTCGTGATGCACTGACTGGATATGTGGCTAAAACTCCTACATGCAGCGTTACAGTCGACATATACACCATGGATACAAATACTACCACCTCTCACCCTTAAAATAAATCAGACTAAAATTGGGTGTTAAGGTTTAGACATTTTAGAAATAACGGGTAGCGTCTATGATTATTTTAGTTCCGCACACAAAATGTTATACTATTTTTAGTAGGACCCCGCAAATTTTAGGCACAATGGTAGTTGGTACGTTGACACTAATTGAAACTAAACTACGGGAATGTACTGGCCAGATGAACCAGCATTTTAGGCACAATGGTAGTTGGTACGTTGACACTAATTGAAACTAAACTACGGGAATGTACTGGCCAGATGAACCAGCATTTTAGGCACAATGGTAGTTGGTACGTTGACACTATTGAAAACTAAACTACGGGAATGTACTGGCCAGATGAACCAGCATTTTAGGCACAATGGTAGTTGGTACGTTGACACTAATTGAAACTAAACTACGGGAATGTACTGGCCAGATGAACCAGCATTTTAGGCACAATGGTAGTTGGTACGTTGACACTAATTGAAACTAAACTACGGAATGTACTGGCCAGATGAACCAGCATTTTAGGCACAATGGTAGTTGGTACGTTGACACTAATTGAAACTAAACTACGGAATGTACTGGCCAGATGAACCAGCATTTTAGGCACAATGGTAGTTGGTACGTTGACACTAATTGAAACTAAACTACGGAATGTACTGGCCAGATGAACCAGCATTTTAGGCACAATGGTAGTTGGTACGTTGACACTAATTGAAACTAAACTACGGAATGTACTGGCCAGATGAACCAGCATTTTAGGCACAATGGTAGTTGGTACGTTGACACTAATTGAAACTAAACTACGGGAATGTACTGGCCAGATGAACCAGCATTTTAGGCACAATGGTAGTTGGTACGTTGACACTAATTGAAACTAAACTACGGAATGTACTGGCCAGATGAACCAGCATTTTAGGCACAATGGTAGTTGGTACGTTGACACTAATTGAAACTAAACTACGGAATGTACTGGCCAGATGAACCAGCATTTTAGGCACAATGGTAGTTGGTACGTTGACACTAATTGAAACTAAACTACGGAATGTACTGGCCAGATGAACCAGCATTTTAGGCACAATGGTAGTTGGTACGTTGACACTAATTGAAACTAAACTACGGGAATGTACTGGCCAGATGAACCAGCATTTTAGGCACAATGGTAGTTGGTACGTTGACACTAATTGAAACTAACTACGGAATGTACTGGCCAGATGAACCATCATTTTAGGCACAATGGTAGTTGGTACGTTGACACTAATTGAAACTAAACTACGGGAATGTACTGGCCAGATGAACCAGCATTTTAGGCACAATGGTAGTTGGTACGTTGACACTAATTGAAACTAAACTACGGGAATGTACTGGCCAGATGAACCAGCATTTTAGGCACAATGGTAGTTGGTACGTTGACACTAATTGAAACTAAACTACGGGAATGTACTGGCCAATGAACCAGCATTTTAGGCACAATGGTAGTTGGTACGTTGACACTAATTGAAACTAAACTACGGGAATGTACTGGCCAGATGAACCAGCATTTTAGGCACAATGGTAGTTGGTACGTTGACACTAATTGAAACTAAACTACGGAATGTACTGGCCAGATGAACCAGCATTTTAGGCACAATGGTAGTTGGTACGTTGACACTAATTGAAACTAAACTACGGAATGTACTGGCCAGATGAACCAGCATTTTAGGCACAATGGTAGTTGGTACGTTGACACTAATTGAAACTAAACTACGGAATGTACTGGCCAGATGAACCAGCATTTTAGGCACAATGGTAGTTGGTACGTTGACACTAATTGAAACTAAACTACGGAATGTACTGGCCAGATGAACCAGCATTTTAGGCACAATGGTAGTTGGTACGTTGACACTAATTGAAACTAAACTACGGAATGTACTGGCCAGATGAACCAGCATTTTAGGCACAATGGTAGTTGGTACGTTGACACTAATTGAAACTAAACTACGGGAATGTACTGGCCAGATGAACCAGCATTTTAGGCACAATGGTAGTTGGTACGTTGACACTAATTGAAACTAAACTACGGGAATGTACTGGCCAGATGAACCAGCATTTTAGGCACAATGGTAGTTGGTACGTTGACACTAATTGAAACTAAACTACGGAATGTACTGGCCAGATGAACCAGCATTTTAGGCACAATGGTAGTTGGTACGTTGACACTAATTGAAACTAAACTACGGGAATGTACTGGCCAGATGAACCAGCATTTTAGGCACAATGGTAGTTGGTACGTTGACACTAATTGAAACTAAACTACGGAATGTACTGGCCAGATGAACCAGCATTTTAGGCACAATGGTAGTTGGTACGTTGACACTAATTGAAACTAAACTACGGGAATGTACTGGCCAGATGAACCAGCATTTTAGGCACAATGGTAGTTGGTACGTTGACACTAATTGAAACTAAACTACGGGAATGTACTGGCCAGATGAACCAGCATTTTAGGCACAATGGTAGTTGGTACGTTGACACTAATTGAAACTAAACTACGGGAATGTACTGGCCAGATGAACCAGCATTTTAGGCACAATGGTAGTTGGTACGTTGACACTAATTGAAACTAAACTACGGGAATGTACTGGCCAGATGAACCAGCATTTTAGGCACAATGGTAGTTGGTACGTTGACACTAATTGAAACTAAACTACGGGAATGTACTGGCCAGATGAACCAGCATTTTAGGCACAATGGTAGTTGGTACGTTGACACTAATTGAAACTAAACTACGGAATGTACTGGCCAGATGAACCAGCATTTTAGGCACAATGGTAGTTGGTACGTTGACACTAATTGAAACTAAACTACGGGAATGTACTGGCCAGATGAACCAGCATTTTAGGCACAATGGTAGTTGGTACGTTGACACTAATTGAAACTAAACTACCGGAATGTACTGGCCAGATGAACCAGCATTTTAGGCACAATGGTAGTTGGTACGTTGACACTAATTGAAACTAAACTACGGGAATGTACTGGCCAGATGAACCAGCATTTTAGGCACAATGGTAGTTGGTACGTTGACACTAATTGAAACTAAACTACGGAATGTACTGGCCAGATGAACCAGCATTTTAGGCACAATGGTAGTTGGTACGTTGACACTAATTGAAACTAAACTACGGGAATGTACTGGCCAGATGAACCAGCATTTTAGGCACAATGGTAGTTGGTACGTTGACACTAATTGAAACTAAACTACGGAATGTACTGGCCAGATGAACCAGCATTTTAGGCACAATGGTAGTTGGTACGTTGACACTAATTGAAACTAAACTACGGAATGTACTGGCCAGATGAACCAGCATTTTAGGCACAATGGTAGTTGGTACGTTGACACTAATTGAAACTAAACTACGGGAATGTACTGGCCAGATGAACCAGCATTTTAGGCACAATGGTAGTTGGTACGTTGACACTAATTGAAACTAAACTACGGAATGTACTGGCCAGATGAACCAGCATTTTAGGCACAATGGTAGTTGGTACGTTGACACTAATTGAAACTAAACTACGGGAATGTACTGACCAGATGAACCAGCATTTTAGGCACAATGGTAGTTGGTACGTTGACACTAATTGAAACTAAACTACGGAATGTACTGGCCAGATGAACCAGCATTTTATCACAATAAACACTGCCACATTTATCACTAATGGCAGGACTTGTGATATTAACTGCTCTATCAAAAGTTACGTCCACGCCCAACTTTAACCCAGCCGGATGCTATTTGGTTTAGTTCTACCTTTATTCCTAAACACGCTGGCCAATGTCAATCGTGGCGCTAAACCTTGCGAAACACAACATATTACTTTCACACAAAACCCCCCCCCCCCCCCCCCCCCCCCCCCCCTTAACACACAACAACATTATCTCCTTTTTGTAGGCATGTCACTGCGCTTTATTTTTGGGGGGTTGTTTTTTCTTTTGTTGTTGTTATTGATTTTTCTTTGGGTTGAGGAAAATGCCGAATATATGTACCGGATCTTAACATATTTAGTTGATTATATTTGTAGGCGGCGCTGATAGTGAGCCGGATGGTACGTCACATGGCGTCAAACATCTTCACCCGTCTGTCAACTCGTCAAAAAGTGGGCGTGTTCACACTGTCGGAAACACTGACCGTCTTCCCAGAATACCACAGCTGGGTCGATACCCCTGAATGTCACAGTAAGCTAAATAACGCATACATACCCAGGGCAACCGCCAGGGCAAGGGCACACACATAAACAAACATGCGTGCACGCACGCAAACACACATATACATTCAAGCACGTACGCACACCCACACAAACACTACCGTCCATTGACCGTTTCTTTAAGCAGTGAAAGAAGAATACAATTTGATTTTTCAATGTTTTAATATTTTGAAGATGGCAATGACATGAACGATAATTCAGTAACAGAGTTAAATAAATAAATAAAAGCACGGCGGAGCAGGGAGAATGGGGCGGGTGGGATGGGGTGGGGTGGGTGGGTGGGGCTCTGGACATCGTTTTCACCATTTAACGTGTGAGCATACCCCAACCCCCCCCCCCCCCCCCCCCCCATAGAAACTGGGGCGGGACGTAGCTCAGTGGTACAGCGCTCGCTCGATGCGCGGTCTGTCTGGGATCGATTCCTGTCGGTGGGCCCATTGGGCTATTTCTCGTCACAGCCAGTGCACCACGACTGGTATATAAAAGGCCGTGGTATGTGCTATCCTGTCTGTGAGATGGTGCATATAAAAGATCCCTTGCTGCTAATCGGAAAGAGTAGCCCATGAGGTGGCGACAGCGGGTTTCCTCTCTAAATATCTGTGTGGTCCTTAACCATATGTCTGACGCCATATAACCGTAATTAAAATGTGTTGAGAGCGTCGTTAAATAAAACATTTCTTTCTTCTTTTTTTTCCATAGAAATTTTGCTTTGCGCCCTGTCAGTTAGCCCACCACCAGTGTCTACTTGAGAGAGAGAGAGAGAGAGAGAGAGAGAGAGAGAGAGAGAGAGAGAGAGAGAGAGAGAGAGAGAGAGAGAGAGAGAGAGAGAGAGAGAGAGAGAGAGGGAGGGTATGGGGAGGTATCCATCATGGTGATGTATTCGCTGTGTTTCTACAACGTACACGTATATATAAAACTCCAGTAGGATACACATTTTGCTACTTGACTAGTTCATCGTTCGAGGTTTAACTTGATGAACTACCGGGAAATGAATCACAGAAAGTGGGGGCTCAAGTTGCTGGTTTCCGAGATTACATCCTTGACAACCGTGCAGTCCCGCAAAAAAAAACAATCCAGCCATCGTATTTGTATGACATTCCACCTTTCTTTCAAGCATAGAGTCACCTGGTACACCAACACTGCTTCAAATCTAATCAGAGGACTTTAATCGCAGCTTAAATAACACTTTATTACAACATATCCTGCCACATGTCGCCAGTGGTATTCAAGGTACTATAAAGTTCTGCATGAAATGTTGGGTGCGCCTCCAACTTCAACCTGGACGAGTTGCTAGTTCACTCCCTCCAGAATTCCGCGGCAATTTGTTTTTTTTAATTCCACGGTAAAATGTGACATATTCTGATAAATTCTGTAGCAAATTCTACAATATATAAAACTAAAAAATAACACTTATAAATTAAAATTAGATGTTCAAATAGTTACATAACATTTATTTTCAACCTGTTTCAGTACATGAGTAACTCGTTACGGTGCAACGTCCCCTGGTTGAAGGCCTACAAGTTCATCAAAAAACTTGTCGTATTTGAGTCTTTCATTGTGGTACAGGAAAACCAAAGCTCTGATTGTCTCTGGGATTTAAAGATCTTCGTCTTCCTGTTGAGACCAAATTATATAAAGAGAAACTCCGTTCAGCATCAATTGAACTGGTCACAGCATAACGCTTTATGCTTCTATTTATTACTGTATGGAAAGTAAACACTATTAAAATTGCATGTTTAATGTTACAATTCATAAACATCGAACATTTTGCAATGATTAAGACAAATTTCCATGCCCTGAAATTTTAGGGGGGTGGGGGAGGAGGGGGGGGGGGGTTGCTGGTTGGTAGATTACTAGCCCGTGTACCGTTACAATCGCTCTCAGTCAAACACAGAATTTCTGCCTACATCCGGGTAAGCAAGGATTCCCTCTCTAATACAACGATACCCCTATATTTGACGTTAAATACCTTTACATTGATCAGTTTCGAATTATTAAACAAATATGTGACATATTAATCACAAACACACACACACACACTACAGGAAGAAACACCTAGATGTCTTTAACCTAAATATTTTTGAAACTGGGTGATGTCGGGTTTTTCCTATAGTGCATGTATACGAAGTATTTGTTATCGACGAACTAAACTGGTGTAGTTCGCCTACTGGGTGGTAAACAGAGATTCCGTGTTTTCGTTATAGAGCTATCTCTGACTGAGAGAGCAACAACAACTGTCCAAATGTCTGTTTCATTTTCATTTCAACTTATTTTCGTGCTTATATCCAATTACGGTTCAAGCACGTTGTCCTGGGCATACACCTCAGTTATCTGGGCTGTCTGTCCAGGACAGTAGGTTAGTTGTTAGTTTGTTAGTGGTTAGTGAGAGAAGCGAGGGTGTAGTGGCCTTACACCTATCCACTGAGCCCTTAACTCGCTCTGGGTTGAGGCCGATACCGGGCTTCGAACCCTGTACCTACCAGCCTTTAGTCCGATGGCTTAACCACTGTGCCACAGAGGCCGGTAATGTCCGTTTAGCTTTCGAACAGCAGAGTACTCGGTTTAGTAGACTACTAGATATTGACCTTAAGACAATCAAAAATACACCAGGAGTCAAATAAAATAATATTCTAAGCAGAAATCTGTAAGTTTATAGGAAAAGGGTGCAATATTTCAGAAAGGACGCCTACAGTATTATATGCTAAATACATCTTTTTTGTTTAACATATCAGTTATCATCATGTTTGTAGTAGCCCAAACAGGAATTTACCTTCCAATAATTTCGAATGTACGAAAACATATTATATTCCTAAACAAATATTAGCACAGGACCACAGACACACTGGATAAACAGACACTGATATCCTAAACAAGAAAATATATTTAAATCCTAGTTTTATTTACCTAAAGGGTGTATACCACCAAATCAAATCTCATAGAAGACAATAGTAACTCCTACCAGCAACGTATCAATCGACATAAACGCCACGGATATAAATACTACCATCCCTCACCCTTTAATTGAATCAGAAGAAAAATGGGGATCAAACTGCTCATTTTACAGATAACGGGTAGCATCTATGACTACCCTAATTCCGCACAAAATTTGATTATATATATATATATATATATATATATATATATATATATATATATATATATTATTTTATTTTATTTTTATTTTTTTTACAGGTACCCCATATATATTTCAAGCACAAGGCTACTTGACACAGCTTTACTAGATGAAATAAAACTACATGCATTTTTTTCCCAGATGAAACTAATTTTTTTACAACAAACACACACATTTATTACCAATCACCGTACACATCGAACTTTGACCCAGGCGGAAGTTATTTGGTTTAGTACTACCTACAAGGTATCATAATACCCCCCCCCCCCCCCCAAAAAAAAAAAAAAAAAAAAAAAAAAACAGGCGGGACGTAGCCCAGTGGTGATGTGCTCGCTTGATGCGCGGTCGGTCTAGGATCGATCCCCATCGGTTGGCCTATTGGGCTGTTTCTCTTTCCAGCCAGTGCACCACGACTGGTATATCAAAGGCCGTGGTATGTGCTATCCTGTCTGTGGGATGGTGCATATAAAAGATCCCTTGCTGCTAATCGAAAAAGAGTAGCCCATGAAGTGGCGACAGCGGTTTTCTCTCTCAATATCGGTGTGATCCTTAACCATATGTCTGACGCCATATAACTGTAAATAAAATGTGTTGAGTGCGTCGTTAAATAAAACATTTCCTTCCGTCCCCCGAAACACCACACTGACCAAGATAGTGCATTACTCTGTTAAATACTGAAGTTTTCGGGGCACTGTGTAATTGCAGTAGGATGCAGGGGCGGGTCCAAGGCGAGTGCCAATGGGACCCGCCACCCCACCCTCTCCCCAATTATATTCAAGAGTCTTAATGTTTTTTGCATTAAAGGGACATTCCCGAGTTTGCTGCATTGTAAGATGTTTCCGACTAATAAAGTATTTCTACAATTAAACTTACATATTAAATAGCAGTGTCTGTATATTCAATGTGTTTCTGGTCGTCTTCATATTTGTAAGAAGCCCAAACTGGATTTTGTCTTCAAATAATTTCGGACGTACGAAAACATTTATTTTAGGAAATAACATGACATTTAACCTAGTACAAATATTAGAACAATCAGAAACACGTTTAATATACAACCACTAATATATTATGCAGAAAAATATATTTGATATGTAATTACAATCGTTAAAAGGTTTCTGTTAGTCGATAACATCTTAAAAATTGCAGCAATCTCAGGAATGTCCCTTTAAGAAAAAAAAATGTGCGATGCCCTTTTTACGAATTGGTCCATGTACTCTTTTCGCCTTAATTCACCTCCATTCCTTTGCCACTCCCGGGAGGGGTAGGGACATCCCTAACACCGTCCTCGTGGATCGGCGCTAGAAGATTTATCTCGGTTTAGGATCGATCCCCGTCGGTGGTACCATTGAGCTATTTCTCGTTAATTAAATTAATAAAAAATACAGTAAATTAACAAATACAGTTTAAAAAAAAAAGTTTGATTGGGGGATGGGCATGGCCGCCGTACAGCCCCCCCCCCCCCCAAACACACACACACCTTCCTGCGCGCCACTGAATGTGCTTGTTCCCATCGTTCTAGATCGCTGTGACGGGAGTTGTCAGCACACGTGCACGTCAGACGGGCGAAAGTTCGAGTCCCTGGACGGAATTGGCGGGAAAAGAGTCGTCGTCGCCGAGGAAAACGTCAGGTGCTCGTCACGTGACCCCTTCCGGAACCGCGGCGAAAACATTTTGGTGCACGAGTTTGGACACGCGGTTCATTCCGCGTTCAACTCAACCATGCAGGCCAAGGTAATCGTCGTACAGTTCTGTAATCGTCGTATAGTTCTGTAATCGTCGTATAATGCTGTAATCGTCGTATAATTCTGTAATCGTTCTATAATTCTATAATCGTCGTACAATTCTGTAATCGTGGAATAATATAATCGTGCCATTATGCTGCAATCGTTGTATAATGCTGTAATCGTCAACATGTAATCGTTGTATGCTGTAATCGTTGTATAATGCTGTAATCGTGGAATAATATAATCGTGCCATTACGCTGCACTCGTTGTATAATACTGTAGTCGTAATGAATCGTTGTATGCTGTAATCGTGGCATTATGCTGTAATCGTTGTATAATACTGTAGTCGTCGTAATGAATCGTTGTATGCTGTAATCGTGGCATTATGCTGTAATCGTGGAATAATATAATCGTGCCATAATGCTGTAATCGTTGTATAATACTGTAATCGTGAGATAATGTTGTAATCGTTGTATAACACTGTAATCGTCATATAATGCTATAGTCGTTGTATAATGAAATAATGTATAATGCTGTAATCGTTGCATAATTATATAATCGTGGCATCATGTTGTAATCGTTGTCCAATTCTGTAATCGAGTCAGTATGTTGTAATCGTTGTCCAATTCTGTAATCGAGTCAGTATGTTGTAATCGTTGTCCAATTCTGTAATCGAGTCAGTATGTTGTAATCGTTGTCCAATTCTGTAATCGAGTCAGTATGTTGTAATCGTTGTCCAATTCTATAATCGAGTCAGTATGCTGTAATCGTTGTCCATGTACTTTGCACTATCAAAATCAAAGGACAACTATCTATCAACCGAATGTAAACTGAAAATGTTATACTCAATGGTTTTAATGATGAAAATACATGACAAAAAAGGTATCGAGTTAGCACATTTTGGCCGAATATCTGTATCGTTTTGGTTCTAATTTGAGGATTTGCTCCAGCGCTAGGGGTGGAAGTTGCACCCTCCCTGCCCCTGTCTCGTACGATTATGCTAATAGACCCTGTTAGTGGGAAACACTTTACAATGGCTGCTAACTCAGGACAGACCCTTTTAAGTAAAGTCTGACAGTGGCGGATCCAGAAAATCCATTTAGGGGCGGCCCCAATGACACAAACGTTTCCGAAGGGATTCCTCGGATTCTCCAACGTAAAACAAACAATATAATATAAAAAAAAAATAACTGTCGCAAAATGTAGGGTGGCGTGGGGGCGGGCCCCTGGGGACTTAGATCCGCCACTGTTTAATATACCACAATCTTATCTTGCTTTTATTATTGGTTTTATTTTGTTTGTTTTAATTTAAAAGCTAATAGCAACGTACAACAACGCCAAGTCAAACCGTCTTTGGGTAACCTACGCCTATGGGATGAGAAATTTTGCGGAATATTTTGTATAGCCACAACGGTATGGCATAACGTGAATCAGAAGCCCAGCGCCGCCCACATGAACTGGTGAGTACTTCCCCTGTGTGGTCACAGACCACAATTATTTACGTTATATGTTTCTATAATATAATAGCGTTTGTGGCTATTGCAGTTTTATTAATATCAGTAGGCTTTGGGCAACATACACTGAAAAGGACAAGCCCTGTTGTCCAGATCTTTCTTACAGGATATTGGTTTAAACAAACATACCCTCTGAACTTGGCCGGAATACACCCATTTTACACGAAAAGTATTACATTCGCATGGACTAAAAATACCAGTTACATACCACAAAAAAAGTCTTCAATATTAAGTTAAACATGTTTGCAAACGGCATGCTCTCCCCTGTCAACGTCAGTCTAACAGTTGCCACTTTGATGTTTTCTGCCATGAAATAACCAATCAAACATCAGACTACTTGCCCGAAAAAAAATATTTCCAACCAATTGGGAAGATAACTCTGATCTCTGGCGACATACATTCACGGTTTGTGAGAAAATATAGGTCATTGTGAGGGCCGGTACCAGGATTCGAACCTAGTACCTTTTCAACTTGATGCTTGACAACTATACTACTTAGACCAGCCGCCTTTAACAAATTACGTTACTAAAAATACCATAAACCGTATTAAGAGGTCTCGTTAATGAAACACTTTGTTTCGTTTCTTTCAGGTGTGATAATTCGCACTACTGCACCTCGGAAACCGAGGCCAGGAATCACATTCGATCACGTGACCCACAGCTGTACGACATGCTCAACCACGTTTACAACAACGGCGACGCCTCCTTACCGGGGGAGATAATCATATGCATAGAAAAGTCACAATAAAGTGTATAATATATCTAATATATCTATATCTATATCTATCTATGTATCTATCTATATATATATATATATATATATATATATATATATATATATATATATATATACCGTGGACTCTTTCTAAACCGGATTCTGTGTAATCCGGATCTCTGCGTAAACCGGTCCATTTCTAAAGACCCGTCCAGCTACTGTTTATCTCTTAGGTATAAATCTCTGCCTAATCCGCACTCTGTCTACTCCGGACTCCGGATCAAAAATCAAGAACGAAAGAACCGTTCATGCATTAATTACCTCTGTCTACACCGGATTGGGATTTGACTAAACGACAGGACGCTTAAAGGGACATTCCCGAGTTTGCTGCAATTTTTAAGATGTTATCGACTATCAATGACTTTTTAACGATTATTATTACATACCAAATATA
The DNA here is from genome assembly GCF_016097555.1 of Gigantopelta aegis. Classification (NCBI taxonomy): domain Eukaryota; kingdom Metazoa; phylum Mollusca; class Gastropoda; order Neomphalida; family Peltospiridae; genus Gigantopelta; species Gigantopelta aegis. Next base: position 11,187,892 of record NC_054705.1, read on the forward strand.
TTTTTCTGCATGAAGTATTAGTGGCTGTATATTAAACGTGTTTCTTATCGTTCTAATATATGTACTAGGTTAAATTTTATTTTATTTCCTAAAATACAATTTGTTCGTACGTACGCAATTATTTGAAGACAAAATCCAGTTTGGGCTTCTTACAAATATTAAGACGACCAGAAACACACTGAATATACAGACACTGATATTCTAAACCAAAAAATATATTTTATATGTAAGTTTAATCGTAAAAATATTTATTAGTCTGAAACATATTACAATGCAGCAAACTCAGGAATGTCCCTTTTATTAGTTGAACAGTGATAGTCAATTGCCAAGTAAACAGGACGCCGTCGCAAGATCAAATACAAAATGTAATCACACCCGTGTGAAGTTTACTCTTATTGCAATAAGCCGTTAGATCAATCGGATTAATATATGTGTGTGTGTGTGTGTGTTGTGTTGTCTTATTTCATTTATAATGGCGAAGCGACCCAAAAAACGGCAACGTATCGAAGTTTCGTTACAAACTAAAGTCAAATTAATACAAGAATTTGATTCAAATCCATAGTCAAAGCAGAAAGATTTAGCACAAAATTTTTAATTCGTACATACGAATAAATAATGTTTTAGGAAATAAAATGAAATTTAATCTAGTACACATATTAGAACGACCAGAAACACATTTAAAGTTCTGCCACTAATATTTTATGCAGAAAAATATATTTGATATGTAATTACAATCGTTAAAAAGTCTCTGTTAGTCGATAACATCTTTAAAATTGCAGCAAACTCAGGAATGTCCCTTTAAGTATATTTTTTATGTCTGTGAAATAATCGATTGCAAGTCCGGCTTGTGTGATTGTGTATCCTAACCATCCATGGGTTCAATTGTCATTGTTGATCGCGAGTTGTCGAACATTCAAGAACCATAATATAACTTTGGATGAACTCTTGTCTAAACCGGTCCACTATGTAAACCGGACTATTTCGACGATACGAAGTGAGTCCGGTTTATTGTTATTTTATAGAATGAACGCACACGCACGCACCCAGTCTCGTGTGCAGGAAATTATCCAGGGTGATAGGGCGGGGGGGGGGGGGGGGGGGGGTGGTGGCGGTGGCTTTCTCGATTGTGGCGAATGAAGTTCTGAAGGCGGTCGGATCTTCAGGTCTGGTCATAGGGTTTAACGTGCACATTCAGAGCTAGCTGTTTTAGCGCACACTTAGTCCGAACACAGATGTCGGCATCGGCCGGTTCCTTCGTCCAGGACAGGAAAGGGTTGGGGTGGGTGGTTGAGGGGATCGCCTACACTGGCAGGTGCAAGAGAGCACCAGCAGCCCGACCGTGGTCGGTAACAGGCAGGGGGTGGGGGTGGGGTTGCAGGTGGTGGTGGTGGTGGTGTGTGTGTGTGTGGGGGGGGGGGGGGGTGGTGCTATGGAATTTGGATGTCCCGTAGGATCAATGCCAGAGAAAAGGGTGCGCAATTTGAATGAAGGAAGTTTCGCGCATTTTTCAACGGTCCGCCGAAATGGAAAGGGAGAGCTATGTATATTTTTGAACTTAGTATGCCGAGAGTAGCTCGTTACTGGCACCTAGCGTGTTCAGTTTTGGTTGCTGTTGTTGAGATGTCTCCCTAGGTGTCACATAGTGTCCCTTAAAAAGGTCTGTGCCCAATTTCACAAAACATCGTAAGCCTAGTTTTGCATGTGAACGTAAATCTACGGCTAAACCACAGTTCTTATTATTATTATAATACAACAAATATAGTTAGAAGAGCACATATTTCATTTTATTTTGTCTTTAAAAACACTCCAGCTTCCGTAATGATGTAATTTTCTGCGTGAAATTGATGCCAAACATATATAGACGTACAACCGGTATAACTGCTAGTAGCAGACGTAAACTTACGATGTTTAGTGAAATCGGCTCCTGTATTGTGCAGACGTAAACTTACGATGTTTAGTGAAATCGGCTCCTGTATTGTGCAGACGTAAACTTACGATGTTTAGTGAAATCGGCACTTGATCTGTTCAGATCGGTCGGATGATGCTCACCCGGAAAATATATTGAAAACAAAAATCGCTTAGAACAGGAAGCAGTGTCGACTCCGCACACGCTCCTAGCATCCGGACCCATAATAATACATATACATAACCATGCACGTATTAATGGTCCACGTTTATGGCACATTATTAATATAAAACAAATACATAAACATTACAGTATTAAGAATAAAAAAAAAAAAACAATAATGCACATGTATTAAGATGAAAAGTTACATTCTGTTTTGTTTAACGACACCACTAGAGCATATTGATTTGTTATTTCATCGGCTATTATATGTCAAATATTTGGTAATTTTTACATTTAGTCTCAGAGACGAAACCCGCTACATTTTATCATTAGTAGATATGCACCTTCCGATAGACAGGATAGAACATACCATGACATTTGATATACCAGTCGTGGTAGACTGGCTGGGACGAGAAATAGTTCAATGGGCCCACCGACAGGGATCGATCCCAGATTGACCGCGCATCAATCGAGCGCTATATCACTGCGTTACGTCCATCCCATATTAACGGTAGACTAAACTCCAACAAGAGCCTTATGTGTTGGAAAGATGCATACCTGGACCACCAACACATGCTGACACTTTAACAAATGAAAAACGCGTAATTTTAGAATTAATAAAAAAAACCCGTGATTATTCCTGCTAACAGGGGGCAGCCATTTTGTTTCGTTTTTGTGACGTCCGGTGGTATAGCTTGGGGCGAAGTGACGTCTGCTCAGGTCCAACTTCTCTATTATGCACAATTTTCACAAATTTGAACGAAGAAGAAGAAGAAGAAGAAGATAACTTTGCAAGTTAGATGTAAATTAATCGAGGTCACGGCACTAGGTTTATTGACATTTAAGCAAACGTACTAGGGTGACACTCCATAATTGACGTATGCATTCATAGTCATCAAATAAAAACATTTCAAGAGCAATTTTACATTGAAATCTGCCCAGCGTTCAGAAAACAAAAAACGTTATTCACTAGTTTATTTTGATGTAAGGACATCCAAAATGACGTCATTCAAGTTAGACGTCATTTCCATTCAAAAAGACATTTGAATATCTAGTAATGGCGCACTGGAATTAAAGTTGCGTGTACAGTTTACAAAAACACCTTGTATTTAGCTTGAGATTATATGATAAATAGATTATTACCCTCGTGTGTTTTGGTATCGTCAATATCATACATTAGGAAAATAATGTATTATGCTCGACAGAAGCTGGCGTAAGACAATGTTTATTCCTTGTGACGGTACATGCTCTTAAATTTGTTTCGCCTGTGGCGATTTTAATTGTGTTAGAGGGCCGTGTGCAGTTTCATTGCACTTAAGCCCAGATGGGCAACTTGTTACGTAATACTTCTGCGCGACGGTCCTCGATCGGTACGCCTAATACACACCCAGCCAAGTGCGGAGGCCATGTGGCTAGTAGTTACGTAATATCTCCGGTAGTGCTGTTTATGGCCAGGAGATTGCTCGCGGTTGGCGACAGCCAGACTGACGATCAGAGAGAAATATACCGACTCTAGTAGAGGTAGAATATGAGATGATACGTGAGGTACCGCCTTGTACCCCCAGGCAAAATCCTGATTTATAATAAATAGCTAGTGTTTTAGAGATATCGAGGAGAAACGAAAAGGAAGCTTCCCGGGAACGTTAGTCCGTTTGGACTTTGGTAAATATCATTTCTGCTCTGTGTATAACCTTGATGTGATTGATGTGACTTTAAATATTTTGATACTGTATTATACCAATATTCTTTAGACAGTGTCTTCGGTCATCTGACGAAGTAAATCGTAGACTTTTTGTTCTAACATTATACGAGTATTTGGTAATATAAAGCTTAGCCAGTCATCCTAGACGACCTAGGTAAACTGTAGGTTATTGTCTTTATTGTGATAGGTACCAATATTAATTCTGTGTCACAAGGTTACTGAATGAGTAGTTAGGGTTAATTAAAAATTAACCCGTTAGGAATAGAGCTGTAATTCCTTTATTAATTAAGTTCCCCTGGAAGCGTTCCTAAATTATCACACTTTTTACTGAACGAGTAGTAAGGGTTAATTAAACATTAACCAGTTAGGAATGGTGTTGTAATTCCTTTATTAATTAACTTCTCCTGGAAGCGTTTCTCAATTATCACACGTGTGGGTGTGGTGTAACGGTGAAGTGATTCGCATATTGTGTAACTAGACACCTAGAGATTAACTAATTAAGTGATCAGTTCTGGGTTGTTATTATTGCTGTTATTAATTAACTACTACGGCTGTACATTTGTCAGCGTAAATTAATACAGATTCCAAAGTGTATTGTGTTTTTGTTGTGTTTCTAGAGAACTAACGTGCTATATTAATATATACTTTATATAAGATCGTATCTCTGATCATACCTAGACGAGCCATACTAGGGTTTAACCGCCTGTTACAGAGAGATCTAATAGATATACAGTTAGGAGAGATATTTTGATAATCGTGTTTTATTCAGTTACGGGAATTATAGAATCCCCTGACATTCCTAATATATGATACTGGCGATACCGAAACACACAAGGGTAATAACACACATATACACATTTTTCCATTAGAAGCAAGCGATCTTTATATGCACCATCCTACAGACAGGATAGCACATAGCACGGCCTTTGATATAAGAACTGGCCCAATGTGCCCACCGAAGGCAATCGATCTCAAACCGACCGCGCATCAAGCGACGCTTTACCGCTGGGCTACGACCCGTCCCCGCAGTTTAAAATGTACCGAGCTAAAATTTAAAGTTACCATCTCGGGTTCCCAGCCACTGTAAAGTGTTTCCGACTATAGCTAGTACTAAACCAAATAACTTCCGGCTGGGTCAAAGTTTGAGGTTCACTGAATTTTTGATAGAGAGGTTAACACCACAAGTCCTCTCTCAATATCTGTGTGGTCCTTAACCATATGTCCGTGGCCATAAAACCGTAAATATAATGTGCTGAGTGCGTCGTTATATAAACCATTTCTTTCTTTCTTTCGTCTAACTTACGACGGGTGGGCTCAGATTAACAGCTAGTGGGTTATACGACGATAATCGAGTGTAAAAGCACTCAGCCAGTGGCGTAGCGTGCGTTGCCACCGCCCAGGGCAAGGCAAGTATTCAGCCCCCAACCAGTGGACCGTTAGCACTCCCCGAGTCCCTTCCACCAGCCTAGAATTTTGCACTCAGTGCAACCGCCCCGGTGGCCCCGTCCACACTAAGCTACTCGCTCAGCCTAGCAACTGGACAGTCCTAGAAGTCGTGACAGCAGAAAGTTGGCCAACTTTGTACTGGCAGTTGGTAGTCTGAGACTAGCATTACAATGGCAGCAATCTGAGGATAGCCCATTTAAATCAATATGTCTTACCTTTCCGTTCATTCAACCTAACTATGTCACAGCTTACATACTGTACAGATAATAGGTTACTGCATGTAGGCCATATTTGTTAAAAGAGCGTGAGAATAATAGCTCATGTGTGAGAATTGCCAGATACGTAACCTCAGGTAAACCTAAAGTGTGATTATATATGAAAATCTGACTAGCGTAACAACCTGTATATCTCCAGAATGTGGATTGTTGTTGTCTGTGCTATCTTTACAGGTAATTATGTTTTAGCATTGTAACATGAATGTGTACCATTGGAACCATATCAATGATGACTTCATAGCTCACTCCATTTTGTTTTTACCTGGTTATTGTTTATATGTTGTGATGGTGTGTCAGTTGTTATAAGTTTGATAAGCCCACAATGGCTGTAGAACCTTGATATATAGACACACATACATCGAGCGAGAGAGAGAGAGAGAGAGAGAGAGAGAGAGAGAGAGAGAGAGAGAGAGAGAGAGAGAGAGAGAGAGAGAGAGAGAGAGAGAGAGAGAGAGAGAGAGATTGAGGGAGAAAGAAAGAATGAGAGAGAAACAATAGAGGGGAGACATTTATGGAGAAGAGGGAGAAAGCGATCGAGAGAGACAAAACAATACAAAGACAGATCCACAGAGAGACGGAAAGGCAGAAAGAAACGGTAGAAATTCAGAGAGAGAGAGAGAGAGAGAGAGAGAGAGAGAGAGAGAGAGAGAGAGAGAGAAGAAAGAGATACAGAGGAAAGACATACACGGAGAGAGAGAGAGAGAGAGAGAGAGAGAGAGAGAGAGAGAGAGAGAGAGAGAGAGAGAGAGAGAGAGAGAGAGAGAGAGAGTAATAACACGGTTTTCTATACTAACGCTGATATTATGTTTCATTTCCTAGGTATTCTAGCGATACCAAAAGAACATCTGAGGTAAGATGAGAATAATAATTCAGAAATAATAATAATTGTATGCATATAAACACTTAAAAAATATTTTTAATGTTTTGGGATAGTAGCACAAAAACAAACTAAACTGAATTTTATAAAGCAAAACAAAACAAAAAATAAACAATAACAGTGTTCAATGACATACTATGGAATGAAAGAAATTTCCTCCTACTTACTTACTCAATCAAACATTTATCCAATCACACACTATATGCTGTTCTGAGTGTGGTATGTGAATAGAAAAGATCCTTTGCTACTTAATGGTACTACTTGAGAAATACCACGTTGTTGACGTCCAAAAGCCGACGGTTAATAAATCAATGTACTCTAGTGGTGTCCTTAAATAAAGCAAACAAACTTTATCTTTATTGCCCATTTACTTTCATATCCAGGTCTTTACTTACTTATTGATGTGTCTGTCTATATTTATTATATTTTGCTTTACGTCGTAGTCCATTGGACCTTGAGTCTCTAGAAGATTTCGCATACCATATGACGCCACTTCCGGCTGGATTCAAATACAAATATGTCGGCGCTTCCGGTGTGATCCACAAGTCGAAGCCTTCTGGAAACGCCGTCGAGGTGGCTGCGAGTCCCAAAGTATCGGAGAAAGGACATTATGACGTAAGATCTAGTTCTTTTTACTATGTACTCACAAAACGAGAAACAGGCTGGCACGGGCAAGGAAGTGCAGAACGACTGGTATATCAACGGTCGTGGTATGTGCTATCCTGTCTGTGGGAGTGGTGCATATGAAAAATCCCTTGCTACTAATAGTAAAATGTAGCGGGTTTCCTCTCAAAGACTAAATGTCAAAATTACCAAATGTTTGACATCAAATAACCGATGATTAATAAAGCAATGTGCTCTGGTGGTGTCGTTAAACAAAACATAGTTTAGCTTTAACCACTGTTATTTGTTTGTAGGCGGCGCTGATCGTGAGCCGGATGACACGTCACATGCCGTCAGACATCTTCAACCGTCTGTCAAATCATCGACGAGTGGGCGTGTTCACTCTGTCGGAAACACTGACCATATACCCGGAGTTCCACGCATATATCGACAGACCCGAATGTCACAGTAAGCTAAATACACACCCGAATGTCACAGTAAGCTAAATACACACTCGAATGTCACAGTAAGCTAAATACACACCCGCATGTCACAGTAAGCTAAATACATACCTGAATATCACAGTAAGCTAAATACTCTGCTTGATGTCACAGTAAACTAAATACTTTCCTGGATGTCACAATACGCAAAATACACACCTGGATGTCACAGTAATCTAAATACTTTCCTGGATGTCACAGTAATCTAAATACACACCTGAATGCCACAGTAAGCTAAATGCACACCTGAGTGTCACAGTAAGCTAAATACACACCTGAATGTCACAGTAAGCTAAATACACACCTGAATGTCACAGGGTGCATTTATGTCATTTCCAGAAGGATTCGAGATCGGGTTGATCATCCCGCGGAAAATGTTCAAAACGCGATGTTCTAAAATGTAATTGTCGGCTTTCTACAAGTAAAATTCACCAGGGCAAATGCCAATATGTTAAATGTGTAACGCTAACTTACACTTTAACTGACATATTTCAGTATTAAAAAAAATATAGGACAGGTCTAAATCCAGGGACGCGCAAGTGCCTCCCTTGTCCTCCGCTGATGGTGGTGGGTGGATGGATGGTGTGGGTGATCATATAGAATAAAGAGGAAGGAAGGAAGGAACTATTTTATTTAACAACGCACTCAACACATTTTATTTACGGCTGTATGGCGTCAAATATATGGTTAAGGACCACACATATATTGAGAGAGAAAACCTGCTTCGATTAGCAGCAAGGGAACTTTTATATGTACTATCCTACAGACCGGATAGTACATATCACTGCCTTTATTACACCAGGTGTGGAGCACTGGCTGGAAAGAGAAATAGCCCAATAGGTCCACTGACGGGGATCGATCCTGGACCGACCGCACACCAAGCCACTGGGCTACGTCCCGCCCCTAGAATAAAGAGGAGATTCTACGACTAAGAGGAAACATTTAGGGATAGACGGATGAACACGATCTTAGGAGGATTCTACGACTAAGAGGAATCATTTAGGGATAGACGGATGAACACGATCTTAGGAGGATTCTACGACTAAGAGGAAACATTTAGGGATAGACGGATGAACACGATCTTAGGAGGATTCTACGACTAAGAGGAAACATTTAGGGATAGACGGATGAACACGATCTTAAGAGGATTCTACGACTAACAGAAAACATTTAGGGATAGACGGATGAACACGATCTTAGGAGGATTCTACGACTAAGAGGAATCATTTAGGGATAGACGGATGAACACGATCTTAGGAGGATTCTACGACTAAGAGGAAACATTTAGGGATAGACGGATGAACACGATCTTAGGAGGATTCTGCGACTTAGTAGAAAACATTTAGGGATAGACGGATGAACACGATCTTAGGAGGATTCTGCGACTTAGTTGAAAACATTTAGGGATAGGCGGCTAAACATGAGCTGGAGCGGTGGGCGGGGAGGGGGAGGGTGCAGATGGATCTGGCATAAAGAGCAGATTCTACTACTTAGTGGAAAGTGGAATTTCGTTTTTTTGCCCCCCCCCCCCCCCCCCCCCCCCCTTCCGCATAAAATCTGGCGCCCATATAACATTGTTTTAGAAAGTAAAACCGATCGACGCCTATGCCTGAGATTATCTAGATATAAACGTAAAGAGATCCACTTTTGAAAAACATGGGCCGACGGCTTAACCACTACGCCACCGAGGCCGGCTTCGAAAGTTGTAGTCGCTCCCTGTCTAGCCTTGGAAAGGCAGACAACTCTGGCCAGCATACATGCTGAGAAGGCCACCGAACAAACCTTCACGTCCTTTTCGTTTCTCTCGCTACAGAGCGGTGTGACGGAAGTTGTCATAGCACGTGCACGTCCGACGGGAGGAAGTGGGAGTCGCTGGACGGGATTGCCGGTATAAGGGCGGTAATCGCCGAGGAAAATATCCTGTGCTCGGCGAGTGATCCTTTTCGGAACCGGGGCGAAAACATCTTGGTCCACGAGTTTGGGCACGCGGTCCTGTCTGGGTTAAACACGACCATGTTCGCCAAGGTAAGCGTGTTTTAGGCTATCATGGACACACACATGTATAAGTATATTAAAACCATCGCTGCTTGTACAAAGTGTGTGTGTGGGTAGGGTTGGCATGCGCTTCTTGGCCACCCCCCACTTCCTACGCCAGTGACTGTTATGACATTGAAGGGACGAAACCCTTCCCCGCTGAAGCAATTTTTTCTAAAAACAATTTCGGGGTGGGGTGGGGTGGGGGTGGGGGGTGGGGGGGATCAGTTCAAGACATGGTTTTACGTGCACATTCAGTGGTGTCGTTAAACAATACAAACCTGTGTCTATACCTGTCTGACAATCGCAGGTCTCGAAATAGCGGCCAGCAAAAACCGAAATTTGACGTTTGTTTTTGTTTAATAGCAACACCACTAGAGCACATTGATTAATTTATCATCTGTTATTTGATGTCCAACATTTGGTAATTCTGACTCGTAGTCATCAAAGGAAACTCGCTACATTTTTCCTAATGCAGCAAGGGATGTTTTATATGCACTTTCTCCACAGACAGGAAATCACATACCACGGCCTTTGACCAGTTGTGGTGCACTGGTTAGAATGAGAAAAACCCCAATCAGCTGAATGGATCCATCGAGGTGGTTCGACCCTTCGACGCAAGCACCTCAGGCGAGCACTCAACCGACTGAGCTAAATTCCGCCTCACGAAAACAGAAAAGCAGTCCGTGTTTTAGACCTAACGTGAAATCTAAATTCACCTGCTAAAATTACCAACAACATCGCAGGTAATTTTAACAACAGGGCCGTACCCTGGTCAAAATCCTTGGGGGGGGGGGGGGGCACTCCTTTTTTTTACAAACAAATGAAATACCATACAAATTAAACCCTGAGATGTGTATGCTATTTTCTGGAGTAAAAAAAAAAGAAGAGATTCTCAGGGGCGCAACTGCCCCCCCCCTCCCCCCTGCCCCTTGGAGGGTACGACCCTGTACAACAGACAGATGTATGTACGATCATCTCAGCTTCAATATAGCTGAGGCTGAGCTCTTGATTCTGTTACATTTTAATTTTATAATGCTCTAAAATACACCTCATAGGTCCTAACTTCCCACACACTGTCTCAAACCCTACATTCACCCTGTGCGGTCTTATTTTCAGCAGGCCATATTTTGTTTTTTAGCAGGCCATATTTTTTTTGGCCTGCTATATTAAAAACAAAAATAACAGCAGGCCATATTTTAGTTCCTATTTCGAGCCCTAAATGTGTTCTATATCTACCTCCTATCTATTTATCCACCTATCTGCCTGTCAGTCTATGTCTGTCTGTCTGTATGTCTGCCTGTCTCTCCACCCACCCATTCATTTCTATCTTCTTTTAATTTTTTGCTTCCTTTTTAGTTTTTGTTTGCTTATTTTGTGGGGTGGTGCTGGGGTGGGAGAGGAGTGTCTGTGTTTTGTTTTGTTTGGGTTTATTTTGTTTTGTTTTGTTTTGTTTTGTTTTTGTTTTGTTTTTTGTTTTCTTTTTTTCTTTGTTTTCCCCTTTTCTCAAGGACGTTGTCGGGTTTTTTTTTGTGGTGGGTTGGGTTTGGGTTTTTGTTTGTTTGTCTTGCTGGCATCGGTGGTGTCGTGGTTAAGCCATCGAACATAAGGCTGGTAGGTATAGGGTTCGCACCCAAGTACAGGCTCCCACCCAGAGCGAGTGGGTAGGTGTAAGACCACTACACCCACTTCTCTCTCACTAACAACTAACAAGTAATAACTAACCCACTGTCCTGGAAAAGACAGCCCAAATAGTTGAGGTGTGCGCCCAGAACAGCGTGCAAAGACTGTAAATAACTTTTGGTTGAAAAAAAGATGTTACAATTTGCTTAAAAACTGGGTTTTTTTTAGGATATGTAAGAAATAGAATAATACACTCGTGTCCGTTAGATACCATTTATCTTACAACTCGTTCTTTAAATGGTATCAAACTCACTTTTGCTCGTTAGATACAGTTTAAAACAACTCATTGTGAGATAAATGGTATCCAACGGCCACTCGTGTATTATTCTCTAATATCCGTTTGACTGTTCTATGTTAAAAGTTCAAAGCCGTGTACAACAACGCCAAGTCAAACCGTCTTTGGGTGACGTACGCCTACGGGATGAGGAACTATTTGGAATTCTTCGCAGAAGCAACCTCGGTGTGGTTTAACGTCAATCGAAAGCCAAGCGCCGCCCACATGAACTGGTGAGTTACCTCCCTTTCCTTTTTTCGTTTTGTTTTAACGACACCACTAGATTTATTCATTATCGGCTATTGGATGTCAACCATTTGTTAAGTTTTACATATATATTCTTAGAGAAGAAACCCGCTACATCTTTCCATCAGAAGTACGGAATATTTTATATGCGCAATCCCGCAGACAGGATAGCACATACTACGGCCTTTGAACATACCAGTCGTGGTGCACTGGTTAAAACAAGAAATAGTCTAATGGGCCCACCGACGGGGATTGATCCCAGTCCGACCGCACATCAGGCGAACTCTTTACCATTGGGTTACCTCTCGCCCTTCACGGAGTAAAAACACTAGACCGTGTATTTTTTATAACCACCGACTGAAATACAAAATAATATGCTGTGTCCAGCAACGTACATTATTTCTCTGGAGGAAATGTTTGCTTTCGGGCAAAACGATGGAGATTTTCGGAAATATTAGCTGGCGTGAAACCTGTTCACCATGTACAGGTCTCCGAGATTTGAAAATCTGCGTGACCCATTTAACGGTTACGCAGAAATAAATCCAGGTAATCCATTTCCGTTTTCCGTAACCTGTTATTTTCAAGTAAATGTTGGTCCAAATTTTGCGAGAACGAAAAATAGGTTGCGCAAAATTAGATTTGCGTGAGCAACGCGTGAGGCCTGAGAATTTTCTAATAGAGGGGGCCCCAAAAGCTGTTCTTGTTTTTGAAAATAGAATTCAAAGGTTCTTGACAGATGATCGGGAACAGTTTGCATTTTTTGTGTATTCTGTAATATATATTGTTTGACCAAAAATTGGGGGGGGGGGGGGGGGGGGGGGGGCCTTTGGGCCTCCGCCTGAATCTGCGCCTGCCATCATTCTACCCACACGTGATTCGTTTGCAACCCTATTTAGCTGTTTGGTATTAATGCTAAAATAAATAAACGTTATTATCCAGTTTCGGGTATTTTCATTTAATCCCCACAAAAAAACCCACACAAAAAAAAAAAAAAAAAAACCCACAAAAAACAGCCTGCCCCTTCCTACCCCCAACAGATATGGTAGCCTGTATGTCAATGTTTTGTCTGATTAATAAACAGTGTGCCGAAGTCTCGTTAGTCAAACATTTTGTTTCGTTTCTTCCAGGTGTGATAACTCGCACTACTGCACCTCGGAAACCGAGGCCAGAGCTCACATTCGATCACGTGACCCACAGCTGTATGACATCCTCAACCTGCCCTATATAAATGAAGGTAAAAATATGCCCCCAAACCCAACTAGAGATTGGACAACTTTCAGTGTAACGTTGCTATTAGTAGTAGGTGAGTATGTTGAGCGTCACGTGACCCTTTCTGACTGGCTAACCTATAAGCGTGGGTGGCGTGGCCTAATGGCGTCACGGCGTGGGGACGCTGACCTCTAAGTGGACGTCGGTGCTAACTAGGTTAATGGCTTAGGCAGGTTTCAGGTGAAAACACCATGACCTCGGTGACCTGGGTTGATGGGTTTGGCAGCTGCAGAGGACCCTTTGATGTACAGGAACCAGTAGGAACCGACGTCGCTGATGGCGGGTTATCTGACTTTAGCAGCTGTATTTTTCATGTACAGGAAATAGATGGGGCAGAGGTCGTTAATGACTGGTAGAGGGGGTATCGGGTCACGAGAAAAGAGGCAGGTGCGAGCCTGGTAACCTGACCTCTAATCGTCGCTTTTTTAACTGGGTTAATGGCTTTGGCAACTGTTGGGTACAGAATGTCAGGGGAAAATTCCACGGTTGCGTCGAAAACGTGTCCATATATGGTGCTGTCCCGAGGTAGTGTGGGTACTCTATGGATGGCAAGTAATGGTTTTCGCAGCTGTACAAAGAATGTCAGAGGAAAATTCCACCAGGACGTCGACTTCTAAGCGTAGCGTCACGAATTTTGCAGCTGTAGGGGTGACCGTCTATACGCTATGGATGGTGTGGGGTGTGACGTCACAACACTTGTCTAGAAATGCCCCAGGCATTGCTTAAGATGTCTTTAAATCAATGATTTAAAACAAATAATAAACCCACATTATTATCGGCCTCGGTGGTGTAGTGGTTAAGCCATGGGACTTAAGACTGGTAGGTACTGGGTTCGCATCCTAGTACCACCTGGGTAGGTGTAAGGTCACTACAGCATGCTTGAATCTTAACTGGATAGAGGTGCGGAAAGAAATATAAACAGTGTTCCATGGTTTGATATTATACACTATTTATATTGTCTTGTCGAGCGTTCGCAAACAAAGAATTCGCCACTTGCCACAGAGGCTTAGCGCTATCAGATGCGTAGCTAGGTCTTAAATACAGAATAAATGAAATTATATTCTATCGTCTGCTAGAAATATGACAAACACGTGTGTACAGTGAAAGACTTCAGATACAAAGAAAGATTGTACGACATACGGCATACAACCTTTTAACAGCTGTGCGGTGTTTGCCTAGCAGAATAAGGATATACGATGCGCTGAAGTTGGTGTTGAAGGAAGGAAATGTTTTATTTAACGACGCACTCAACACATTTTATTTACAGCTATATGGCGTCAGACATATCGTTAAGAACCACAAAGATATTGAGAGAGGAAACGCGCTGTCGCCACTTCAAGGGCTACTCTTTTCGATTAGCAGCAAGGGATCTTTTATATGCACCATCCCACAGACAGAGTACTACATACCACGGCTTTGATATAACAGTTGTGGTGCACTAGATGAAACGAGAAATAGCCCAATGGGCCCACCGACGGGGATCGATCCCAACCGATCACGCATCGAGCGAGCGCTTTACTACTGGGCTACGTCCCGCACCCTTAGTGTCGAAACGTCTTTAAGCATACGATTGTTTTTCCCCCAAAGAAAAAAAACGTGTATTCATTTAATAAACAGTTGGGGAAGAAAGGAATGTGTGTGACACCCCAGCCCATTACTTTAAAAGCAGAAACTATTAAGTATTAAAATAAAAGAAAGGAATGTGTAGGTGCACTTAATCAGCGGATAGTAGGGAAAGAAAGGCATATTTCTTAAGGAACAGAAAGGAATGTTTGTTAAATAGAAGAAAGTAATGTTTGTTACGGGAAAAGAGGAATGTGTGTGACACGCCTGCCCATTGCTTTGAAAGCAGAAATTATAACATAAAATAAAGGAATGTGTACACACTTTAATCGGTGGTTAGTAGGGGAAGAAAGGAATGCTTGTTACACCCCAGCCCATTATTTATCTGTATCTATAGAAGAAATATTTAACGCGTGACTGCAACTCGAAATAACGCTTCAAACTAACATATGCCCAAGGGAAATAATCGCATTTTAAACAACAATATAGTTCGCTTTATGGTTCCAGGCCCGTGTAATATAAATTTACCAAATGGGTTTAAGAGTAACCGGCCTCGGTGGCGCGGTGGTTAAGCCATCGGACTACAGGCTGGTAGGTACAGGGTTCGCAGCCCGGTACTGGCTCCAACGCAGAGCGAGCTCTTAAGGGTCCAATGGGTAGGTATAGTTCTGTCTTACTAACCAACTAACAACTAACCCACTGTCTTGGACAGACAGCCCATATAGTTGAGGTGTATACCCAGGGCAGTGTGCTTAAGTTGAACTTAATGATTTTAAGAGTAATTACAGGGCCAGACGTAGGCCAGTTGTAGAGCGCTAGTGGCATGATGCACGGTCGACCAGTGCACCACGACTGATATGTGCTATGCTGTCTGTGGGATGAATTACCAAATACAAACCAGCGCACACAAAGGTATTTAAGTAAAATAAAGACAAATGGTCAGTTTTAAAAACGTGTACAGCTAAGAGTGATTTATTTAGTATGCAGACAAAGTCTTTTAGCATTGGAAGGAAGAACGAAATGTTTTATTAAACGACGCACTCAGCACATTTTATTTACGGTTATATGGCATCGGACATATGGTTAAGGACCACACAGATATTGAGAGAGGAAACCCGCTGTCGCCACTTCATGGACTACTCTTTTCGATTAGCAGCAAGTGATCATCTTTTATATGCACCATCCCACAGACAGGATAACACATACCACGGCCTTTGGTATACCAGTCGTGGTACATTGGCTGAAGCGAGAAATAGCCCAATGGGCCCACCGGCGGGGATCGATCCCAGACCGACCGCGCGTCAAGCGAACGCTTTACCACTGGGCTACGTCTCGCCCCGCATTGGAAGGAAGGAAATAGTTTGTTTACGACGCACTCAGCACATTTTATTTACGGTTATATGGCGTCGGACATATGGTTAAGGACCAAACAGATATTAAGGGAGGAAACCCGCTCTTTTCGATTAGCAGCAAGGGATCTTTTATATGCACCATCCAATAGATAGGATAGCACATACCACGGCCTTTGATGTACCAGTCGTGGTGCACTGGTTGGAGCGAGAAATAGCCCAATGGGCCCACCGGCGGGGATCGATCCTAGACCGACCGCGCGTCAAGCGATTGCTTTACCACTTAGCTACGTCCCGCCCCATTTAGCATTGGAAGATTCTCATTGACGGATTCGAAACATGCACACTAGAGGCTTCCGAGTGTGATTGAATACAACAACAACAACAACAACAACAACAGCAGTAGAGTAGAAATCCCCAAAACTAATGATGAACATGTATCAAAAGAGTATATGTCTAAAAGGAGCCACGTAGGTCAGATATCATTTTGCTTCGAGTCATTCAACAGCCAACATCATCAATGAGTGTCACATTTGTTCTAAAATGTAAGCATGACGTCACGATCTTACTCGTAACGTGCGAAATAAACATGGATTGCTGAAAACGAAACGTAGGTAGGTAACTAGTTTTTTGTGCTCATATACCACTGGGGTTTCGAGCACGCAAACAAGACATAACCCTTCCCAGTAGCAGCTGCAAAAACCAGAGCCGGAGCCGGAGCCGGAGCTGGAGCCAGCGCCGCTATTTCTGCTGTTTGCTTTTGTATATCAAAGGCCGTGGTATGTGCTATCCTGGTGCATATAAAAAATCCCTTGCTGCCAATTAAATAATGTTGCGGAATTCATCTCTAAAATTATATGTAAAAATCACCAAATGTTTGACATCCAATAACCAATGATTATTAAATCAATCATTATGTTTTCCATATATCCCTACAAAAGATTTCATTGCATTAATTAAAGCATTAATTAAAGAATCATACGTACTTGTGTTTTTTTTTTTATTTTTTTTCTGAAATCGAGATTGATAGAAGGTTTGTCACTTTTGTAACACGGGGTGCCCGAGAAATCGCAGTTGCTAGATTAGCGGATGATAAATATTAAAATAATTATTTTCTTATTTAAAATGTGAAAGCTCTAGTCATCAACTAATCAAAAATTATTACCGAACTAACGGCGTCTTGATATCGGCCGTCGCATACATGTAACAATGAGTGCATTAATAATAACTATACGCAATAGCCGATATCAAAACACTGACAAATATGCCTTAGTTCGGTCATACTTCGTTTAATTGATGAATTTTAGTTTTACTTTCAATTAAAAACTCGTGAAAAACAAATTATCATCCACTAATCGAGCAACTGTGAGAGAAATGGGTAGGTCCTACAGCTCCCTGTAGCATTCGAAATTTATATATTTTGTTTTTGCATTCGCAATATATCTGGTTTAGCAACGAGTTTAGAAAAAAGTATATGACCGAAATACTTGACATTTGCTATGCTAAAGCTAAATGTTCATTGTGGCATGTTAACATCACGGGGTACGTCTCACAGGTAGCACTAAATCAAACAATTTCCGCCTGGGTCAAATTTGGAGGTGCACCGAACTTTTGAAGTTAACACCACAAGTCCTGTGATTGGTGATAAATGTGAGTGTGTTGGTTATAAAAAACATTAGTTTGATCTGGCTAAAAATGTATGCATTTTTATTTCATCTAGTACCACTGTGTCAAGTAGCCTTGCGCTTTAAACATGTATGGGGTTCCTGTAAAAAAGTACTCAAATTTTGTACGAAACTAGGGATGTTGTAAAAATATCCAGTTATACCGAAAATGAGCCACGAAAGGACCATTTTCTTAGTTAATACTTTGAGGTAGAGGTTCTAGTACTGATATTTATGGGTCATAATGTGCTTGAAATATTGCATATAGTCTTTTTAAACACAAATGTTAACATGGTCGGCTATGGAATTTTATTTGTTATAGTCATACCTGACAATAGCCAGCGGAAGTACAATTCGACAATACGTTTGCTCAGTAATAAGAGTTCGCTTTCCAAGGGAGCTAACCTACTTTGGCTATGTCCTGTTCATCAGCCCAATCCAAACAACCTAATATTTTAAACGTCGTTACCAAGAGCTCAGTCTGATGTGCCGTTTGTTACGTTTTTATAATATATAATAATTATTATCGATTTAGTAACTCATTATAGGCACATGCTCCCCAATCAATTTTTTTTTTTTTTTTAAACTATTCAATTTTATAAAATTATCCTATAACCATCCCATAACACCTGTTATTAAAATATATTGTGGGTTTTCCCTCCCCCTCCCCAATATAAAATCGCTGATAATGGCCTTCATAACTGTATTTTAAAAAACTGCATTGTGAGATGTTTTTGACCAATAACATTTTTTGTAACGATTAGAATTAGGATAGAAGGAAATGTTTGGGGGGTTTTAACGACGCACTCAATACATTTTATTTACGGTTATATGGCGTCGGATATATGGTTAAGGACCACACAGATATTGAGGGAGGAAACCCGTTGTCGCCACTTCATGGGCTACTCTTCGATTAGCAGCAAGGGATCTTTTATATGCACCATCCCACAGACAGGGTAGTACATACCACGGCCTTTGGTATACCAGTCGTGGTGCACTGGGTGGAACGAGAAATAGCCCCATGAACCCACCGACGAGTATCGAACCCAGCGACTAAACGGACTGTCTCGAGTTGGCTGCATTGTAAGATGGTTCCGACTAATAACATCTGCAGCAAAATTGCAGCAAACTCGTGGCTCTCCCTTTAAGCATATTTCCTTGTTTTGAATATCAGTGTCTGTATATTCAAGGTGTTTCTGGTCGTCTTAATATCAGTGTCTGTATATACAAGGTGTTTCTGGTCGTCTTAATATCAGTGTCTGTATATTCAAGGTGTTTCTGGTCGTCTTAATATCAGTGTCTGTATATTCACGGTGTTTCTGGTCGTCTTAATATCAGTGTCTGTATATCCAAGGTGTTTCTGGTCGTCTTAATATCAGTGTCTGTATATTCACGGTGTTTCTGGTCGTCTTAATATCAGTGTCTGTATATTCAAGGTGTTTCTGGTCGTCTTAATATCAGTGTCTGTATATTCACGGTGTTTCTGGTCGTCTTAATATCAGTGTCTGTATATCCAAGGTGTTTCTGGTCGTCTTAATATCAGTGTCTGTATATTCACGGTGTTTCTGGTCGTCTTAATATCAGTGTCTGTATATCCAAGGTGTTTCTGGTCGTCTTAATATCAGTGTCTGTATATCCAAGGTGTTTCTGGTCGTCTTAATATCAGTGTCTGTATATTTACGGTGTTTCTGGTCGTCTTAATATCAGTGTCTGTATATTCAAGGTGTTTCTGGTCGTCTTAATATCAGTGTCTGTATATTCACGGTGTTTCTGGTCGTCTTAATATCAGTGTCTGTATATCCAAGGTGTTTCTGGTCGTCTTAATATCAGTGTCTGTATATTCACGGTGTTTCTGGTCGTCTTAATATCAGTGTCTGTATATCCAAGGTGTTTCTGGTCGTCTTAATATTCGTAAGAAGCCCAAACTGGAGTTGGTCTCCCAATAATATCGTACGTACGAAAAAAATAACACACACACACACACACACACACACACACACACACACACACACGCGCGCGCGCACACACACACACACACACACACACACACACACACATATATATATATATCAGAGACGGGGCGATTACTTGACAAAAGTAATCGATTACGATTATCATTACCTTAGAATGTCACGATTACGATTACGATTACACGATAATTGAAAGTAATCGATTACGATTGCGAATACATTGTCTAACAATCATGATTACAATCATGATTACATTTTCACAAATCTACACAAATAATGAAATGATGTTACCACCATGAAGTTATGCATTTTGTTTACAACCTAACCGATTTCATTCATTGAAAGACATAATGGATAATTTTGGATTATTTATTAAATTATTTCAAACATTTTTAAACGTATATATACTGCAGGGAGGGAATCTGTTTCCAAAGCCAGATTTATTATTCTTAAATTTGGATTATTGACGAAAAGGTACCCATAACCATAGGTATAATTATTGTATCAATACATAACACATATATTTTGTTATATTATTGAAATAAGCCATAATTAATTGCAAACTGTCTGATCACTATTACTCGGTTTTTTTATTGTTTGTAGAACGTATACCATTTAATAACATCCACAAATTAAAATAAATAATTATTTTAAAAAAATCTATAAATGAAGAAATAAAGAACGAAAGAAAAGAACAAACAAGTAAATAAATAATTAAATTGATATCTGCATACAAGTTGCTCATTGCATTTAATTGTTGACATTCTAAAAATGACTATTATTAATGAATCGATTTGCAGTCATGCTTGCTTTGTGCCATATTATAAGGATCCAATTGTATCGGTGAAAATTACAAGTATCTTTGTCTGGGTGTGTTTATTTTGGTATCATTACAAGGGCCGCGTTTCCTAGAACATCTATTAAAACCAGCGTTCGGGAATTTTTATCAGACGTATTAATATTTTAAGCTATTTTAAAGGAAAATAAACCAAGCTTTATCGTGATGGACTACTTTCAACTGGGTGTTTGCTTAATTAGTTACGTTATTTGTGGTTGTGTCTGCGACAGGGTGAGAATGACTGCCCATGGAATCAAGCTAACCATTAACGAAAGAAAAGAAAGTTTGCCACGGTACAATTGACTTTCACACCTGTGACAAAATGAGATATTGTCAAACGTTTCTTAGTTGAATTCAGACCCGTGGTAACGTTATATATGCATTCAGAGGAACGCAAGTAAACGTAAACACGATAGATACCATTATGTGAATGTGTGTCTTAATCCCCTGGATAACGTTTATTTGATAATCCAGACGTTGTGATCCCCTGTTCCTCAAGGCAAATAATAGTTCTACTATGAGAGTAGTAGACAATGGGAGATCAGTTCTACTGACTGACTAGTACTGCTTCTAACTATAGGCACTGTTACCCGGTACTGGAGTTGATGCTAAACACATCTAAGTTTAGTAAATAATTATGAGTAATCTTGAAAGTAATCGCTGATTACGATTACATTAGCAATGTAATCGATTACGATTGCGATTACATGACATTCTCAAACAATGTAATCGACTACGATTGCGATTACATGACATTCTCAAACCATGTAATCGACTACGATTGCGATTACATGACATTCTCAAACCATGTAATCGACTACGATTGCGATTACATGACATTCTCAAACCATGTAATCGACTACGATTGCGATTACATGACATTCTCAAACAATGTAATCGACTACGATTGCGATTACATGACATTCTCAAACAATGTAATCGACTACGATTGCGATTACATGAAAACATGTAATCGATTACAATCGATTACTGATTACGATTACCCTATCTCTGATATATATATATATATATACACACATATATATATATATATATATATATATATATATATATATATATATATATATATATATATATATATATATATATATATATGTGTGTGTGTGTGTGTGTGTGTGTGTATGTGTATGTATGTATATATAGTCTTCAAATAAAGTAAGGGAACTCTAATAAGAATTTACAATTGCCAAAATTGTAAGGTATATTAGCTGTGGAAAATGGTTATATGATAATAGTGAATTAATTGGACAAACATTACAACCAGTAGTTCAGTATTACAGTAGGTGTTATGACCACCAAAGATCTTGAAGAACACGATGATTAATGGACCTTCCTTGAAATTGTCAAAAGCGAGAATGACGCCCCACGCACGTGTACGGGGCAACTGCGTGATGCATGTGCAAATTATGGAATGTGTTTCGGTGTGTTGAAATAAAATGAATTTTAATCTAGTACAAACACCAGGACGATCAGAAAGACGTTTAATATACACCAACTGTTATTTTATTTGTGATTGTACAAATATATATTGTAAACAGTATACATAGTTTGCATCCAGTTATACTGTCGGTGGGCCCATTGGGCTATTTCTCGTTCCAGCCAGTGCTCTACGACTGGTATGTACTATCCTGTCTGTGGGATGGTGCATTTAAAAGATCCCTTGCTGCTAATCGAAAAGAGTAGCCCATGAAGTGGTGACAGCGGGTTTCCTTTATATATCTGTGGGATCCTTAACCATATGTCTGACGCCATATAACCGTAAATAAAATGTGTTGAGTGCGTCGTTAAATAAAACATCTCCTTCCTTCCAGTTATACTGGTACATGTAGATATTTATATGCATTATATATTCAATAAAGTTTACAAGCCCGTACGCAGAAATTTGTATGGGGGGAGTTGCTGGGCGGGGTGGGGTGGGGGTCCGGGGGCATGCCCCTCCGAAATTTTTTTAAATCTAGAATGCAGGAGATGCATTTTCCTGCATTCTGGGACGGACCTCGGCAGACTATGAGGGGTGCGTACACACCCCTCGCACCCCCCCCCCCCCCTTCGTACGGGCCTGGTTTACCGTATATAATTACAATCGTTTAAAAGTCTCTATTAGTCGACATCTTAACAGTTGCTATCCCCCCCCCCCCATTCCAAACTTATGGCATGCTGGGATATTATCAAGTAAATAACCTATAGGTGAAATGAAATCATTTATTTATAAAGCCTCCGTTGGGAGGTACATTTTTACTTTTTATACAAAATATAATGTCCCCCGTGATTTGTATATGAACACATTGACACATTAGGAAGATGAATTTTAAAGCACAACATTCACAGTATTTTGAGAAAAGCTTCTAATAAAATAGTGGAGGGATGCGGTACAGTCGTAGAAAGGGCGAGATTTAGCACAGTCGATTGAGTGCTCGCCTGAGGTGCTTGCGTCGCTCGATCGAACCACCTCGGTGGATCCATTGTTTGACACCCGATAGCCGATATCTTCTTTGTGCTGGAGTGTCATGAAACATAATTCATTCATTCATTCATTCACGGGGCGGGACGTAGCTCAGTGGTACAGCGCTCGCTTGATGCGCGGTCGGTTTGGGATCGATCCCCGTCGGTGAGCCCTTTGGGCTATTTCTCGTTCCAGCCAGTGCACAACGACTGGTATATCAAAGGCCGTAGTATGTGTTATCCTGTCTGTGGGATGGTGCATATAAAAGATCCCTTGCTGCTAATCGAAAAGAGTAGCCATGAAATGGCGACAGCGGGTTTCCTCTCTCAATATTTGTGTGGTCCTTAACCATATGTCTGACGCAATATAACCGTAAATAAAATGTGTTGAATGCGTCGTTAAATAAAACATTTCCTTCCTTCCTTCATTCACATGTCACCAGAGGCGGGATTTAGCTCAGTCGGTTGAGTGTTCGCTTGAGGTACTTGCGTCGCAAGATCGAACCACCTCGGTGGATCCATTCAACTGACTGTTTTTTTTTCTTTCCAAACATTGCACCACAACTGGTCAAAGGCTGATCCAACTGATCCCTTGCTACATTAGAAAAATGTAGCGGGTTTCCTCTGGTGACTACGTTTCAGAATTACCAAATGTCTGACATTCGACAGCCGATGATTAATTAATCAGTGTGCTCTAGTGGTGTCGTTAAACAAAACAAACTGTAACGTTTAACAGTGATAGAGCGCCCGATTGAGATACGGTGCCAGCGCGGATCCAGAATTTTGTAAAGTGGGTTACAACATTCTAAAAGGAGGAAGTTTGAGATTGCTGAAGGAAAACGGAGCGAGTTCTGTAGGGTTGTTCGGGAACATGCTCCTAGAATATATTTTGGAACCAAGTTGCTCAGAAACGCGTTTTCAGTTTGGTGGGGTTTTTTTCTTCTTCTTCTTGCTTTTGAATTTAATTATATTTATTAAAGGGACATTTCTGAGTTTGCTGCAATTATTAAGATGTTATCGACTAACAGACTTTTTAACGATTATAATTACATATCAAATATATTTTTTCTGCATAAAATATTAGTGGCTGTATATTAAACGTGTTTCTGATCGTTCTAATATTTGTACTAGGCTAAATTTCAATTTATTTCCTAAAATTTGTTTTTCGTACGTACTAAATTATTTGAAGACAAAATCCAGTTTGGGCTTCTTACAAATATTAAGACGACCAGAAACACACTGAATATACAGACACTGATATTCTAAACAAGAAAATATATTTAATATGTAAGTTTAATCGTAGAAACATTTTATTAGTCGGAAACATCTTACAATGCAGACAACTCAGGAATGTCCCTTTAAACCCGCTACATTTTTCCATTAGTAGCAAAGATTCAGTTATATGCACCATCCCACAGACAGGAGAGCTCATATCACGGCCTTTGATATACCAGTCGTGGTGCACTGGCTGAAACGAGAAATAGCCCATTTGGTCCACAGACGGGGGTCGATCCCAGACCGACCGCGCATCAAGGGAGCGCTTTACCACTGGACTACGTCCCACCCTACAGTTGTTCTAACATTAGTAAGTTTATACTCAAGGAGCAAATAATAAGACAAAATAGTATACATACTTAATTTGACATTCGTCATTCATTTTGTACAAATTAATTTTATATTAACGTATAACATTAAAATAATTTTAAAAATTTAGAAAGACTACTAAAGAACATTATCGGCTATCGGATGTCAAACAGATATCAAACATTTGGTCCAAGGAAACCCGTTAAATTTTTTACCACATTGGCAGCAAGACATCTTTTAGATGCTTTTTAAAAAAGAAAAGAAGAAAAAAAAAAAAAAAAAAAAAAAGAAAGAAAAAAAGAAGTGGTTTGATGTTGGATGATGAATTTTTAAAAGAGAGTTAGAGAAAAAAAGAAAGAAATAGAAACAAAAGTCATTAAAAAGATCACTTCAAACAAGCGGGGGT
>NC_054705.1:11217705-11290205 GCF_016097555.1 Gigantopelta aegis
ATTCTGGGAGGACCGCCGCTCGCCTAGAAG
The DNA here is from genome assembly GCF_016097555.1 of Gigantopelta aegis. NCBI lineage: Eukaryota > Metazoa > Mollusca > Gastropoda > Neomphalida > Peltospiridae > Gigantopelta > Gigantopelta aegis. Next base: position 11,217,736 of record NC_054705.1, read on the forward strand.
ATCCGTGACAGGATCGTTCATCGCGTTTGCACCGCATGTATCAGGACTGCCACTCCCACAACTAGCTTAGAAAACACAAACTTGCACCGGAGACAGCTCAATTGAATAAATACAGCTGTGATTGCTTGCACTCATGAATCACTATAAAAACAGTGATGATATCAGATGTTCACGAAAGTTGAGCATACTCACAGCTGGCATCTGCCATGAGCACAACCTACAGCCATGACGTCCACAGTTGAAACAGAATAACATATACCACCGCTGGCACTCGCCATGAGCACAACCTACAGCCATGACGTCCACAGTTGAAACAGAATAACATATACCACCGCTGGCACTCGCCATGAGCACAACCTACAGCCATGACGTCCACAGTTGAAACAGAATAACATATACCACCGCTGGCACTCACCATGAGCACAACCTACAGCCATGACGTCCACAGTTGAAACAGAATAACATATACCACCGCTGGCACTCGCCATGAGCACAACCTACAGCCATGACGTCCACAGTTGAAACAGAATAACATATACCACCGCTGGCACTCACCATGAGCACAACCTACAGCCATGACGTCCACAGTTGAAACAGAATAACATATACCACCGCTGGCACTCACCATGAGCACAACCTACAGCCATGACGTCCACAGTTGAAACAGGATAACATATACCACCGCTGGCACTCGCCATGAGCACAACCTACAGCCATGACATGACGTCCACAGTTGAAACAGAATAACATATACCACCGCTGGCACTCACCATGAGCACAACCTACAGCCATGACGTCCACAGTTGAAACAGAATAACATATACCACCGCTGGCACTCACCATGAGCACAACCTACAGCCATGACGTCCACAGTTGAAACAGAATAACATATACCACCGCTGGCACTCGCCATGAGCACAACCTACAGCCATGACATGACGTCCACAGTTGAAACAGGATAGCATATACCACCGCTGGCACTCACCATGAGCACAACCTACAGCCATGACATGACGTCCACAGTTGAAACAGGATAACATATACCACCGCTGGCACTCGCCATGAGCACAACCTACAGCCATGACATGACGTCCACAGTTGAAACAGAATAACATATACCACCGCTGGCACTCACCATGAGCACAACCTACAGCCATGACGTCCACAGTTGAAACAGAATAACATATACCACCGCTGGCACTCACCATGAGCACAACCTACAGCCATGACGTCCACAGTTGAAACAGAATAACATATACCACCGCTGGCACTCGCCATGAGCACAACCTACAGCCATGACATGACGTCCACAGTTGAAACAGGATAACATATACCACCGCTGGCACTCGCCATGAGCACAACCTACAGCCATGACATGACGTCCACAGTTGAAACAGGATAACATATACCACCGCTGGCACTCGCCATGAGCACAACCTACAGCCATGACGTCCACAGTTGAAACAGGATAGCATATACCACCGCTGGCACTCGCCATGAGCACAACCTACAGCCATGACGTCCACAGTTGAAACAGAATAACATATACCACCGCTGGCACTCGCCATGAGCACAACCTACAGCCATGACGTCCACAGTTGAAACAGAATAACATATACCACCGCTGGCACTCGCCATGAGCACAACCTACAGCCATGACGTCCACAGTTGAAACAGGATAACATATACCACCGCTGGCACTCGCCATGAGCACAACCTACAGCCATGACGTCCACAGTTGAAACAGGATAGCATATACCACCGCTGGCACTCGCCATGAGCACAACCTACAGCCATGACGTCCACAGTTGAAACAGGATAACATATACCACCGCTGGCACTCGCCATGAGCACAACCTACAGCCATGACGTCCACAGTTGAAACAGGATAGCATATACCACCGCTGGCACTCGCCATGAGCACAACCTACAGCCATGACGTCCACAGTTGAAACAGAATAACATATACCACCGCTGGCACTCGCCATGAGCACAACCTACAGCCATGACGTCCACAGTTGAAACAGAATAACATATACCACCGCTGGCACTCGCCATGAGCACAACCTACAGCCATGACGTCCACAGTTGAAACAGGATAGCATATACCACCGCTGGCACTCGCCATGAGCACAACCTACAGCCATGACGTCCACAGTTGAAACAGAATAACATATACCACCGCTGGCACTCGCCATGAGCACAACCTACAGCCATGACGTCCACAGTTGAAACAGGATAACATATACCACCGCTGGCACTCACCATGAGCACAACCTACAGCCATGACATGACGTCCACAGTTGAAACAGAATAACATATACCACCGCTGGCACTCGCCATGAGCACAACCTACAGCCATGACGTCCACAGTTGAAACAGAATAACATATACCACCGCTGGCACTCGCCATGAGCACAACCTACAGCCATGACATGACGTCCACAGTTGAAACAGGATAACATATACCACCGCTGGCACTCGCCATGAGCACAACCTACAGCCATGACGTCCACAGTTGAAACAGGATAGCATATACCACCGCTGGCACTCGCCATGAGCACAACCTACAGCCATGACGTCCACAGTTGAAACAGGATAACATATACCACCGCTGGCACTCGCCATGAGCACAACCTACAGCCATGACGTCCACAGTTGAAACAGGATAACATATACCACCGCTGGCACTCACCATGAGCACAACCTACAGCCATGACATGACGTCCACAGTTGAAACAGAATAACATATACCACCGCTGGCACTCGCCATGAGCACAACCTACAGCCATGACATGACGTCCACAGTTGAAACAGGATAACATATACCACCGCTGGCACTCGCCATGAGCACAACCTACAGCCATGACATGACGTCCACAGTTGAAACAGAATAACATATACCACCGCTGGCACTCGCCATGAGCACAACCTACAGCCATGACGTCCACAGTTGAAACAGGATAGCATATACCACCGCTGGCACTCGCCATGAGCACAACCTACAGCCATGACGTCCACAGTTGAAACAGGATAGCATATACCACCGCTGGCACTCACCATGAGCACAACCTACAGCCATGACGTCCACAGTTGAAACAGGATAACATATACCACCGCTGGCACTCACCATGAGCACAACCTACAGCCATGACATGACGTCCACAGTTGAAACAGAATAACATATACCACCGCTGGCACTCACCATGAGCACAACCTACAGCCATGACGTCCACAGTTGAAACAGGATAACATATACCACCGCTGGCACTCGCCATGAGCACAACCTACAGCCATGACGTCCACAGTTGAAACAGGATAACATATACCACCGCTGGCACTCGCCATGAGCACAACCTACAGCCATGACATGACGTCCACAGTTGAAACAGGATAACATATACCACCGCTGGCACTCACCATGAGCACAACCTACAGCCATGACATGACGTCCACAGTTGAAACAGAATAACATATACCACCGCTGGCACTCACCATGAGCACAACCTACAGCCATGACGTCCACAGTTGAAACAGGATAACATATACCACCGCTGGCACTCGCCATGAGCACAACCTACAGCCATGACGTCCACAGTTGAAACAGGATAACATATACCACCGCTGGCACTCGCCATGAGCACAACCTACAGCCATGACATGACGTCCACAGTTGAAACAGGATAACATATACCACCGCTGGCACTCACCATGAGCACAACCTACAGCCATGACATGACGTCCACAGTTGAAACAGGATAGCATATACCACCGCTGGCACTCGCCATGAGCACAACCTACAGCCATGACGTCCACAGTTGAAACAGGATAACATATACCACCGCTGGCACTCACCATGAGCACAACCTACAGCCATGACGTCCACAGTTGAAACAGGATAACATATACCACCGCTGGCACTCACCATGAGCACAACCTACAGCCATGACGTCCACAGTTGAAACAGGATAACATATACCACCGCTGGCACTCGCCATGAGCACAACCTACAGCCATGACATGACGTCCACAGTTGAAACAGGATAACATATACCACCGCTGGCACTCGCCATGAGCACAACCTACAGCCATGACGTCCACAGTTGAAACAGGATAACATATACCACCGCTGGCACTCGCCATGAGCACAACCTACAGCCATGACATGACGTCCACAGTTGAAACAGGATAACATATACCACCGCTGGCACTCACCATGAGCACAACCTACAGCCATGACATGACGTCCACAGTTGAAACAGGATAGCATATACCACCGCTGGCACTCGCCATGAGCACAACCTACAGCCATGACGTCCACAGTTGAAACAGGATAACATATACCACCGCTGGCACTCACCATGAGCACAACCTACAGCCATGACGTCCACAGTTGAAACAGGATAACATATACCACCGCTGGCACTCACCATGAGCACAACCTACAGCCATGACATGACGTCCACAGTTGAAACAGGATAACATATACCACCGCTGGCACTCGCCATGAGCACAACCTACAGCCATGACATGACGTCCACAGTTGAAACAGGATAACATATACCACCGCTGGCACTCGCCATGAGCACAACCTACAGCCATGACATGACGTCCACAGTTGAAACAGGATAACATATACCACCGCTGGCACTCACCATGAGCACAACCTACAGCCATGACATGACGTCCACAGTTGAAACAGGATAACATATACCACCGCTGGCACTCACGATGAGCACAACCTACAGCCATGACATGACGTCCACAGTTGAAACAGGATAGCATATACCACGGCCTTTGATATACCAGTCGTGGTGCACTGGCTAGAACAAGAAATAGCCCAATGGGCCCACCGATGGGGATCGATCCCACACCGACAGCGCATCAAGTGAGCGCTTTACCACTGGGCTACGTTTAGCCCTGTGACTAATAGTGTCTTCGCTTCAGCCAGTGGTGTAGTTGAAAGAATGAAAGAAAGAAAGAAAGAAAGAAAGAAAGAAAAAAAACAAACAAAAAAACAACAAAAAACATACAACCAGTCGCATACATGTGTTGTGAGTCATTCATACACAAGATCGATCCCTGTCGGAGGACCCACTGGACTATTTCTCATTCCAGCCAGTGCACAACGACTGGTATATCAAAGGCCGTGGTATGTGCTATCCAGTCTGTGGGGTGGTGCATATAAAAATACCCGTTGCTGTAATGGAACAATTATAGCGGATTTCCTATCTAAGACTATATGTCAACATTGCCAAATGTTTGACATCCAATAACCGATGATTCAATAAATCAATGTGCTCTAATGGTGTCGTTAAACAAAACAAACTTTCTTTATTTTTCCAATATCCATTTTAGGTCGAAGCACACTCTCTATGCCACACAGCTGAGCTATCTGCACTACATGTACATGCCCAGGGTGGATTACGGATTATTTTTATCTTATTAAATAACAATTAAACCACGAAGTCTAGCATTAGCTCGTGTCAACCGGCTCCAATCTCATAATACCGACACGATTTCACTTAATCATCTGGAATTAATAACGCATTGTATAATACTCTGATTGCGTCAATACGTCCTGAAGACGGTAGACGAATCGGAAAGCACCAGCTAACCTCATGGCTTTATCGCCAAGCCAGTATATGCAGGGGAGAGCCGTGGAAGAGGGGGGGGGGGGGGGGGGGGGGTAATTTAATATGTGAGGATTAGCTAGAATCCTCTCCTCAATGATGACCAAAAATTAGTATTAATTAAATTATTTATATAATTAGATAATTGCTTACAATATTAGTCATGCAGTTGGCACGCAGATGTGTCCCATTCCTAATTAGCCAGTTGGGTTATTTCTAGTTCCAGCCAGTACACCACGACTGGTATATTAAAAGCCGTGGTGTGTGCTATCCTGTCTGTGGGATGGAACATATATAAGATTCCTTGCTAGTAATGGAAACATGTAGCGGCTATCCTCTCTACGACTGTCAAAATGACCAAATGTTTGATATCCAATAGCCGGTGATTAATAAATCAATGTGCTCTAGTGATGTCGTTAAACAATTTTTTGTTGTTTTTATTTTTATTTTTTACTACTAATAGAAAAATGTAGCGGGTTTTCTCTGTAACACTATATGCCTAAATCACCAAATGTTTGACATCCAATAGCCAAGAAATCAATGTGCTCTAGTGGTGTCGTTGAACAAAGCAAACTTTAACATTCCTAATTTGTAAACATCTAAAGGGTGAATACTTCAGAAAAACGGAGTGTCCTGAATTGCTGGAAGGAAGGAAGGAAGGAAGGAAGGATGGAAATGTTTTATCTAACGACACACTCAACGCATTTTATTTACGGTTATATGGCGTCAGACATATGGTTAAGGACCACTCAGATATATATAGAGAGAAAACCCGCTGTCGCCACTTCATGGGCTACTCTTTTTCGATTAGCAGCAAAGGATCTTTTATATACACCATCCCACAGACAGGATAGTACATGCCACGGCCTTTGTTACACCAGTTGTGAAGCACTGGCTGGAACGAGAAATAGCCCAAATGGGCTACCGATGGGGTTCGATCCTAAACCGACCGCGCACCAAGCGAACGCTTTACCACTGGGCTACGTTAGTACGAAAACATTAGATTAGATCAGGTGTTTAACGACATCAGTACGAAAACGTGTGTGTGTGTGTGTGTATATATATATATATATATATATATATATATATATAAGGAAAGAAAATGAGTTTTGACTTAGTACATACACTAGGATGATCAGAAACCCGTTTAATATACAACCAGTAGTATTTTATTTAGAAAAATAAGTTTAATATTTAATTATAATCGTTAAAAGGTCATCTTAGCAATTGCCGCAAACTCAGGACGGTCCCTTTAGGTCGTAATCATTATGCAGCCTAATTTCCTAAGCGTTAGCTCCCAGGTTTAAACAGCCTTTGTTTGGAGCCGAAGATACAGTTTGGCGTAGATCTGTCTGCAATTAGCCATGACTTCGCCCATCAATGTTTAATAAATAGCGACAGTTGTTGCGCCATACCATACACATTACTGATGTTTGTATAAAGGTCTACTGCAAAAGGATAATTGGAATTTTCCTATCAGTAGAGTGCTAGATGAGAGGCGTTTCGACCGGGAGGTATGAGGTTCGAGTCTTCTCGGTGGTTATTTGTCACATTCCAGTGCTCCGAGTGTGAATCAACTCTTCAGAGCTGTAGGAAGTCGATAGTTGAATTGTTGCAAGTTATAATTATGTTATATGTGGGGGAAAAAATGCTATACCCTTTAAATGTACAATAGATACTATCTTGCAATGGTTTCAATACCGATTGCTCCATAAAATCCTAGCTACTAATACCTGCTACTAAAATCCTGAAACCTTACAACATTTGTCTTATGATTGTAATAAAGTAAGAAATATGCGGAAAGAGTTGGAGAAATGGATATTTAACCAAATTGGAAAGAAAGAAAGACATGTTTTATTTAACGACGCACTCAACACATTTTATTTACGGTTATATGGTTAAGGACCACACAGATTTTGAGAGGAAACCCGCTGTCGCCACTACATGGGCTACTCTTTCCGATTAGCAGTAAGGGATCTTTTATTTGCGCTTCCCACAGGCAGGATAGCACAGACCATGGCCTTTGTTGAACCAGTTATGGATCACTGGTCTGTGCAAATGGTTTACACCTACCCATTGAGCCTTGCGGAGCACTCACTCAGGGTTTTGAGTCGGTATCTGGATTAAAACTCCCATGCCTCGACTGGGATCCGAAACCAGTACCTACCAGCCTGTAGACGGATGGCCTAACCACGACGCCACCGAGGCCGGTTTAACAAAATTGGGGTCAGATTTTCACTTAACAAACATACAGTTATGTTTGGTATGATAATTAGTGAGCTAAGCGATGTAGTTAATTGGATTTTTCATCAATATAAACTGTTACGTTTATAGTATTAAACTACTTAACACGAGACTTCATATTAATGTTATAAAAATATATTGCAAAATAAATTTCAAATAGAAAGATATACTAGTATTTATTTTTGAAAATTGTGAACATGACAAATGTAATGAATGCTGGGTAAGGTGGTTTAACCTTTTTAACACCAAAAACACCATCTTCTTTAACTATAGGTTTGGGCCATTTCCTTTGGTTTCTTTGCTGTTTGCTTTTTATTTACAAAAAAAACATAACTTGTTTGGAAATAACACTCTAGATTTATCTCTTTTATGAATCTTACATCTATCTGCCATACCTACTCGTAACTGCTTCTTCTCTGTACGACATTAAGTGTGGATATTAACTGGTAGTCACTAATGTGCTTCCCTTATTAAACTTGAGTGCGTGCGCGCATGTATGTATGTATGTATGTATAACTATTTGTAAATATTATACAATCAGAGGCGGATCTAAGTGGGGTAGGGGCCCGGGTACCCCCACCACTAAATTTTTCAACAGCTATAATTTTATTATATATTAATTTTAATTTTTTTACGATCCCCTCCAAACCTCCCCAAAGTACCATTGGCATTCCGCCTCATATCACTGCCCCCCCCCCCCCCTCCCAAATAGATTTTCTGGATCCGCCACTGACAATGTAAGACAATGATTCAGGCACCCCAACTTTGACAATAAATCATTAACAAAAACATAAAGAAACAAAAGAGTTATAATTATGTTGTTGGTGCTTGTTTTTTGTTTGTTTGTTTGTTTGTTTGTTTTATTGTTGTTGTGGGTTTTTTTGTGTTTTTTTTGTTTGGGTGGGGGGTTTTTTGTTGGTATTTTTTTTTTTTATTATTATTTTTTTTATATGAGGGGGTTATTTTGTTTGTATTTGTTGTTTTTGTTTCTTTTTTTTTATTTTTTTTCCCCTTTGTTTGATTGTTTGCTTTGGATCCATTGGACTATATGTGGTTGAGCCAGTGCTTCGCCACTGGTGTAACAAAGCCATGTATGTGTTATCGATCCTGTTTGAAGATGCACGTAAAGACCCCTTGTTACGTACTAAATGTAAAACAAGACGTCCGTGGAGTTGCGTCAGCGGATTATCTCTCTTCGTTTTCTAGTTGATCCTCAATCACATGCCACACGCCATATGTCCGGAGTGTGTCGTTAAATGACAATATTTTGTTTCCTTTATTCCCTCAACAGGTGAGACACCAAAGTAACAAACAACAAAAGGTAAAATATGTCATATTTCTACGATTAAACTTGCATATTAAATATATTTTCTTGTTTAGAATAACAGTGTCTGTATATTCAATGTGTTTCTGGTCGTCTTAACATTTGCAAGAAGCCCAAACTGGAGTTTATCTTCAAATAATTTCATATTTTAGGAAATAAAATGGCATTTAAGCTCGTACTAATATTACAACGATCATAAACACGTTTAATATGCATCCACTAATATTTCATGCAAAAAAATATATTTGATATATAATTACAATTGTTAAAAAGTCTCTGTTAGTCGATAACATCTTAAAAGTTGCAGCAAACTCAGGAATGTCCCTTTAAAAAGTCTCTGTTAGTCGATAGTATCTTAAAAATTGCAGCAAACTCAGGAATGTGCCTTTAATATGAATAACTACTATGTTTATACATTGTAATTGTACAAAACATATACCACAGTTTTATCTATGTCATAATATGTTGGACTCCGTCTTGAACTAAGATACGATTTTGAGCACTGAAGTGGCTTTTATCAGATGATTAATACTCGAGACTATGTCATTGTCAAGTGTTTATTCGACTGAACTTTGCTACCTCGTATTTGCTTCAAAAACACATGTCACGAACATAAAGATTAGCTTGGCGTAGACTCGAAGTTAGACTGAAAATGATATAATAAATATAGATATACTACATAAGGAAATGTCTCGCGTTTTACGCAATCTTCCGGTACAATAGACTTTTATTCGTGGATGTATGGCTTTGTTACAACATTCCTTTGACTTTGATTTGTGAAGAGGCAGGAGACTGATCAGGAGATTGATTACGTTTATTATAAATTTGACGCATTGGTGCATGACGTCATAACTTTGTCAAAATGTGTCTTCGAGTATGTTGTCAAAGCGTGCCTTCGAGTATGTTGTTAAAGCGTGCCCTTTGAGTATGTTTTGTGCAGTGATACAAAATTGAATACGTATATTGTTGTGTCATCTAGGTTTAGTGTATGCAATATGAATAATTGAAGATGAGTTGCTTGTTCTTTTTATTGTAATCTAACGCACAACGTAGGCCAATGGTAAAGCGCTCGCTTGACGCGCGGTCGGTTTGGGATCGAACCCCACCGGTGGACCCATTGGGCTAATTCTCGTTCCAGCCACTGTACCACGACTGGTATACCGAAGGCCGTAGTATGTACTATCCTGACTGTGGAATGGTGCGTATAAAATATCCCTTGCTACTAACAGAAAAAAAGGAGCGGGTTTCCTATCTAAGACTATATGTTAAAAGGAACAAATGTTTGACATCCAATAACCGATGATTAATAAATCAACGTGCTCTAGTGGTGTCATTAAACAAAACAAACTTCCATTAACGCAAAGAGAACACTAAATAAGCACATTGCTTTTAACCTATGACTATCTCTCTCTCTCCCCCTCCCTCTCTCTCTCTCTCTCTCTCTCTCTCTCTCTCTCTCTCTCTCTCTCTCTCTCTCTCTCTCTCTGTGTGTGTGTGTGTGTGTGTGTGGTGTCTATATGTATATATATATATACACACACACAGACACACACACATATATATATATATATATATATATATATATATATATATATATATATATATATATATATATACACACACACACAGAGAAAGGAATAAAAACGAGAACACTTGATATTGTATTCCATTTCATTTCAACTGTCTGTTTGCCTAGGACAGTGAGTTAGTTGTTAGTGGTTAGTGAGAGAGAAGAGAGTGTAGTGATCTTACACCTACCCACTGAGTCGTTAAAACTCGCTCTGGGTGGGAGCCGGTACCGGGCTGTGAACCCTGTACCTACCAGCCTTGTGCCCGATGGCTTAACCACGACGTCACCGGTATTGTATACCAAATTGCAATCACTGTATAATAGCGCCGTACAGTCTGAATACAGTACAGAGATGTAATGGCGGACTGAATGTCGGTAGTTAACTTTTTGACACCATGGATGAGGGTTTTGAGTGCAGTCACTCGTCCAGGTTAATGCTGGTATGATCCGTACCCCTCCACACAACGCTCCCTCACCCCCTCCCATTCTACAACTAGAAGCTGGAGTGTCCATTACCGGTATATGCGTTGCTCTATCATCAACATTTGAAGTTACCAAATTTCGTCCAAATTGTTGGTTTCAAATGGTAAAAGTGTTCTAAGCGAAGAAGACAATACTTATAAAAGGTGCATAAGTATATAAGTGAAACAACACGTTTTTCGTAATTAGCAAATAACGCATGGATGTTTTAAAGGGACAGTCCTGAGTTTGCTGCAATTTTTACGATGTTATCAACTAACGGAGACTTTTTAACGATTGTAATTACATATCAAATATATTTTTTCTGCATAAAATATTAGTGTCTGTATATTCAACGTGTTTCTGATCGTTTTAATATTTGTAGTAGGTTAAATATCATTTTATTAACTAAAATATTAGTTGGGGCTTCTTACAAATATTAAGACGACCAGAAACACTTTGAATATACAGACACTGATATTCTAAACAAGAAAATATATTTAATGTGTAAGTTTAATCGTAGAAGTATTTTATTAGTCAGAAACATCTTACAATGCAGCAAACTCAGGAATGTCCCTTTAAATTATTATTATTATTATTATTATTATTATTATTATTATTATTATTTGTTTGTGTAGCCATTGCGATGCCTTGTTTGCGTTTTGTGTTTTCTTTTAGCAAACCTGTCTAATTATCAAACACACTGAGAACTTTATTGCCACTTTCCTCGGATTCCTTTACTCTTTTTCTTTCTTTCTATCTTTTAATAATATTTATTTCTGTTCATATTTAAATTGCAAAATTATATTACTGTCGTGACATGTATGAATTAATGAGAAGGCCTGGTAAGTTGTATAATTTGTGCCTAATCCATTTGTTCTTTAAAAAAGCAATACAACATTCTAATGACTATATATAAATAGTTTGTTGTTTTATGTACCTCACAATACAAAAGCCCTAATGGTAGTACTAAACCAAATAACTTCCGACTGGGTCAAAGTTCGAGGTGCACTCAACGTTTGATAGAGAAGTGAATACCACAAGTCCGGTGATTGGTGATAAATGTGAGTGTGTTGGTTGTAACAGGAAATAGTTTCATCTGGGCAAAAAATGTTTGCAATTTTATTTCATCTAGTACCACTGTGTCAAGTAGCCTTGTACTTGAAACATGTATGGGGTACCTGTAAAACAAAGTACTCGAATGTTGTGCGGAACTAGGGTAGTCACAGACGCTACCCGTTATCTCAGAAATGAGCAGCTTGACCCCCAATTTTTTTTTCTGATTCACTTTAAGGGTGAGGGGTGATAGTATTTATGTAGTAGTGTTGGTATAAAGTGCTCCTACTGGCAGTAGCTAGTGGGAATTTCCCTATTAGCTCAGTCGGTAGAGCACTGGACTCTTGTACTGAGAGTCTGTGGTTCGAATCCCCTAAGTGGAGGTTGATTTTTATCTGTTACATTTATATCCGTGGCGTTTATGTCGATTCGTACGCTGCAGGTAGGAGTTTAGGCACATATGTTACTAGTGTCGTCTATGGGATTTGATTTGGTAGTATGCACCCCAATATTCACAAAAAACGTTTTAATATGAAGTTAAGAATAATTATTACTGTATTGTCGTGCATTTATCCTTTTCTTATCACAAACTGGTGTGCTAGTTTATCTATAGAAACTTTCTGAGAAAATGAACAACAGAGAATATTTGTTTTTTTAATTTTCCGTTTTGATATTTCACAGAAACGTTCACGAAGTATATTCATAGAGGATCTTTCATGTTTTTTTTTATTTTTTTTATCAGATATGATTTATATCTCATCGAGTGAAGTTTGCAATCATATATCACGAGTCGCGCATGCGCGACGAGTGTTGTATGATTGCAAACTTCACGAGTTGAGATATAAATCATATTTGACAAAAAACATGCAATTTTCTATTTATTATATAAATTTTAGCAATTTACCTTTATTTTAAAAATGCCAGAAGGAAAATACTTCCGACTTTCTTACAGTGAAGATATCACTTTCTACAGTGACGATAACACATTTAAGAGTGAAATTGTGAAATTTTCACTCTAAAATGTGTTATCGTCACTGAGTGACTGATAACACTTTTATTTCACTGATATTTTAAGATATTTCACTAAATGTTATATAATAATAATGTTTATCCTCCTCTGACTGGTGTATTATATTTGCTATAACACAAACACAAACACACGCAATGTCAGTTTGATATGTACAAACCAAGTGTAATTTCCCATAATTCGTAGATGCCAACAATTTTAATCCATAATACAGATTTGATCTACAAGTGAGTAAAACTCTCTATTACTTAACAGTTTACGTGTAATTAATTTGTACAGTCAATTCATGTAAAATAGTTCATGTTTAATAGAAGAGAAATTTGTTATATTATTCTATCGATGCAAAATGTTCCATATTTAATAGATATTGATTGGTAAGACTGTGATCGTTTCATTCACCATCTTCAATGACAAGCGTTATTTTTTTGCTTTATCACTACAAATTCACAGAACCACGTTCTTGAAAATAAAGAAGGAAGAAAGAAAAGAAACCATTTTCTATCCCAAGATGATATAACGGCATTCCTTTCACAAGTATCCAAGCTACTTGAACACAACACAAAACACACCCACATTTCGAATATTAATCAACTATGATTTCCAGACGTTCTACAGATGTTATTTATTTTTTATCTTTTTGAGAATTGTGACTATCCCATGATGCCGTTAGCGTTTTCCCGCCACTAAGAGACGCTGGTGAAGCTGCCTCAACGCTTGCTGATTTCGTCGTTGACTTTCCGAACTCAGGAGGTCCGCTAAAGACAAAAGAGCCCCGTTTATCGATAGCGCCCCGGATTTTTTCGAATTATGAATTCCAACTCTCTCTGGCGATCCGGATTTTTGAAGCGGATGCGGAACTAGATCAGAAAGCTGCGCCTCTTCGTCTATTTCCGGTTCCGGTGATCGGCCATGTTGTTTCATCCACCGGGCGAGCGCCAGCCAGTATCGGCTTTTTACGGCCGGCCGTCTATCGTCAACGTCGTGCGAGTTGGACGACGTGGGTTGAAGCCACAACTTTCGCGACGATATCTTTTCAAGCAAAGTCTGTTTAATTTTCGAAAGTTGGCTAGTGTATGCGTCGTCGAGCCTTTGTTTCGTATCCGAGTACTTCCGGTCTGGGTCAGTAATCAAATTGGAGTTGTCTCCCATGATGGGAGACCACACACGTCTGTCCGATGATGCGTCCTCTTTCTCCCAGAACTGTTTCTGTGGTAACCCGAGGTTGGCCGATTGTTCTGAGTCGAGAAACGTTTCCGAGTGCACGTGGTGGACCAAAAGGCACGGAGCGAACACCACAAAGATCCGCAAAGCGAGATTCATCATTTTAAATCTGAAAATAACAAATACCATTAATATAAATATTTTAACTTCTCTCCACATATTGTTGTTCTTTCTTTCTTTCTTTCTTTCTTTATTGTTTAATTTATTAGTTCCTTTATTTTTGCAACGAACTATTTTGTATTTACACAATTTGTAGAAGAAGGAAGGAAATGTTTTATTTAACGACACACTCAACACATTTTATTTACGGTTATATGGCGTCGGACATATGATTAAGGAAAAACACAGATATTGAGAGAAGAAACCCGCTGTCGCCACTTCATGGGCTACTCTTTTCGATTAGCAGCAAGGGATCTTTTATATGCACCATCCCACAGACAGGATAGTACATACCACGACCTTTGTTATAGCAGTTGTGGAGCACTGTATGGAACGAGTCCAATAGGTCCACCGACGGGGATCGATCCTAGCGGACACTTTGTAGAAGAAAGTCATAAATACAAAAATTAATACCTTACATTCCTAAAATTTAACGTCATCCCATTGGTCCAGTCGCATGACAAAAAGGACTACCACTCGCAGACTGGTTTACTATTTCATTTCAACTTATTTTCGTGTTTATATCCAATTAAGGTTCAAGCACGTTGTCCTGGACACACACGTCAGTTATCTGGGATGTCTGTCCAGGACAGTGGGTTAGTTGTTAGTGAGAGAGAAGAGTGTGTAGTGGTCTTAAACCTACCCTTTGAATCGTCAAAACTCGCTCTGGGTGGGAGCCGGTACCGGGCTGCGAACCCTGTATCTACCAGCCTTACGTCCGATGGCTTAACCACGACACCACCGAGGCCGGTGTAGTTTACTAAATCAAAACTAGCACAGGAGACATCCATTGGCCATTTAGCGATATGACTCATCGTTGACGGACATAATGCAATAACACATTTGACAACTAAAAGCCACGAGTTCTGGTCGGACAGGATACACTAGTTAGCCTTTTCATGAACGCCATTAGCATGTCCTGAACCCAGAGGCATAAAATATCGTAATCTTGAAACTTGTTTTTACATACCCACACCCTTTCAAGTTTTGGACATTCCCCCTACCTCTGGTTTTTTTTGTTGTTTTTTTCCAGGGCGGAAGGGGGTATGTAGATGGGGATAATTTGGAATTAATTCATAAATAGGAGAAAGTGAAGCATCATAATGTACGGAGAGGTCTTAATATAGATTAAACCTCATTGTAATGTCTTGCTAACTAAGTATTGTTTAAACCAAATCATCGTAAGTTACTACCAGTAATATCTGTTGGACGTATATGTGTATATTTCTCGTTCCAGCCAGTGCACCACGACTGGTATATCAAAGTCCTTGGTATGTGCTATCCTGTCTGTAAGATGGTCCATATAAAATAGCCCTTGCTACTTATGGAAAAATGTTGCGGTTTTTTTTCTCTAAGACTGTATGTCAAAATTACCAAATGTTTGACATCCAATAGCCGGTGATAAATAAATCGATGTGTTCTAGTGGTGTCGTTAAACAAAAGAAACATTTTTGTAATTGTGTCAAGTTGTCAGAGGAAGCAAGCAACACACTAGTCGTTCCCTGAGCAGAAAGTGATCTTTTATATGCAGTTTCCCGCAGTCGTGACAAAACATACCACGGCTTTTGATATACCAATCGTGAGGCATTGGTTCGGTCGAAGAAAACCCAATCAGGGAATACATTCTATGTGTATGTATTCCATTGAGGTTTATACTGTGCAACGTTTGATTTTCTAAGCTAGTCTACAGGCGGTACAAGGGAGATGAAACAATATGTCACTAGTGATTTCCCTAGAAATTGGGCAAGGCATGGTAGACGAAACACTTTTCGGGCATTCTCACCATTTTCGGGGCACTTGTTTTTCATTAAAAATACACAAAAATTAATTGAAATAAACATTAATGTAATTTATGTGCTCGATTTAATAAATGAATGGCAAAAGAGAGAGAGAGAGAGAAAGAGAGAGAGAGAGAGAGAGAGAGAGAGAGAGAGAGAGAGAGAGAGAGAGAGAGAGAGAGAGAGAGAGAGAGAGAGAGAGAGAGAGAGAGAGAGAGAGAGCGTTTTAAGAACAAAAGAAAGAATTTCAAACTATGCTAGTTGTACTGTTAAAAGTAATACGAATTGTAGTCAGAGATTTATGATTACGTGCACAATTAGGTTTGCGATGTTGATATGAAATTGGTCCCAGGAGGCCGAGCTATCGTGTTCAGTTTGACTGGTACCATCATCTTCTAACACGTCACATTTATCTAACGCTAAACGAAACAACCGGTCTAGCAAGCGACAGCCACCACTCGTCCTTATGAAAAGTATTTAATACTAAATGAAACCAGTGCCTAGCACTGTATTAACTGACAGACGTGGCGGCTTCCATTACTGTTGTATTTATGTATTTATGGAATTCATCTTTGTACGCAATATTTAACATGATGTGTGTACGGTAGTCGATTGGACTCGAGCGCATAAAAAAAAAAAAAAAAAAAAAAATCTTGAAAAATACGGTATCGGATAAGCACAAAGAAGGCTTTCGGCAGTGCCTATCAAAAGAGGAGACGCGGTCAGAACGGTGGAAACCTTGCGTGTTATATTATAGATCACTGATAAAATAATGTATAACACTCTTCCTATGTTCCATATTGCCAATCACGTTCTCCGACCCAACTGAGAAGTGAAGGCTGGTAGTATCGAAACAGAAGATGCAATGTTAATAATCTAGGCGATGAACTTGCTTGCTTTTACAAATCTGTCCCGGGTCGTGTCCCTGGCTACCCAAAGACAGGACCCGGGATAGACGTGATCGAAACCTTAGTGGTATATGAGCATGTTAAAAGTATCCGCTCCGCTCCGCATTTACAATTTTGTACAAGAACGTTATATATACAAACATTAACATTTATGTTGCTTTTTATACAACGCAAAGTTAGCATAAAAGAAAAAGAACGAATGAATGCAGTTTGTTTGTTGTTTTCTTTGTTTTGTTTTCGTTTGGTTTGGTTTGAGGGTTTGTTTATTGGAGGGGGGGGGGGGGGTGTTTCGTTTTTTTCTTGGGTTTTTGTGGGGTTTTATTAGTGTGTTGTTGTTTTTGTTGTTTGTTGTGTGTTTTTTATGTTTATTATTTTTTTATTTTTTTTATTGTTCGATTATTTGTTGTCAAAATTTAAAACGACGACTATTTTCTAGAAAGCGACAGTAACGCACACCTTTAGAATTGTATGTAAACTAATAGACATTATTAACAAATATCTATTTTCATGCAAGAGGCGGTTCCAGGTGGTGATAAGAAATTTTGTCTGTATTTAAAATGGTGCATCAAAGAGAATTACGGAGTGAACTGGACCGGCCTCGGTGGTGCAGTGGTTGTGTCATCGGACTTCAGTCTGGTAGGTACTGGGTTCGTATCCCACCTGGGGCAATGTGGGAGGTTGGTCATGCCAGTACCGGCCCCAGCCAAGAGTAAGTGCACAGCTAGGCTCAATGGGTAGGTGTAAGGCCACATACACCGAGTTTCATACACATCACGGGTGCGATTATGGGTGTGTCTCCCGAGTGTATGACCCCACATGGGGGATTACCCGGCTTGCACTGCAGGTTCCGTGTACCCCGGACAGAAAACTAGTCCTACGTTCCATCCCGTCAGATCCGCCCTACCTTGTAATAAAAAAGTTTGTTTTGTTTAACGACACCACTGGAGCACCTCGCTCCAGCCAGTGCACCACGACTGATACATCAAAGGCCGTGGTATGTGATATACTGTCTATGGGATGGTGCATATAAAAGATCCCTTGCTGCTAATTAAAAAGAGTAGCCCATGAAGTGGCGACAGCGGGTTTCCTTTCAATATCTGTGTGGTCCTTAACCATATGTCCGACGCCATATTACCGTAAATAAAATGTGTTGAGTGCGTCGTTAAATAAAACATTTCCTTCCTTCCTTCCACTGGAGCACATTAATTAATTAATCATCGGCTTTTGGATGTCAAACATGTGGTACTTGCACCGACCAGTGATCCATTACTGGTTCAACAAAGGCCATGGTTTGTGCTATCCTGCCTGTGGGAAGCGCAAATAAAAGA
Source organism: Gigantopelta aegis (assembly GCF_016097555.1). Taxonomy (NCBI): domain Eukaryota; kingdom Metazoa; phylum Mollusca; class Gastropoda; order Neomphalida; family Peltospiridae; genus Gigantopelta; species Gigantopelta aegis. The sequence goes on from NC_054705.1 coordinate 11,236,443, forward strand.
TCCCTTGCAGCTAATCGGAAAGAGTAGCCCATGTAGTGGCGACAGCGGGTTTCCTTTCAAAATCTGTATGGTCCTTAACCATATGTCTGACGCCATATAACCGTAAATAAAATGTGTTGAGTGCGTTGTTAAATAAAACATTTCTTTCTTTCTTTCAAACATGTGGTACTTCTGACTCATAGTCATCAGAGGAAACCCGCTACATTTTTTCCTAATGCAGCAAGGGATCTTTTAAACGCCCTTTCCCCACAGACAGGATAGCACATACCACGGCCTTTGACCAGTTGTGGTGCATGGTTGGAACGAGAATTTTTTTTTTAGCTGAATGGATCCACCGACGTGGTTCGATCCGGCGACGCAAGCACCTCAAACGAGCACTCAACCGACTGAGCTATATCCCGCCCCTGCTTTGTAACAAAGACTTATTATGTGTGTGTGAGTGTGTGTAATATACAGGCCTCGGTGGCGTCCTGGTTAGGCCATTGGTCTACAGGCTGGTAGGTACTGGGTTCGGATCCCAGTCGAGGCATGGGATTTTTAATCCAGATACCGACTCCAAACCCTGAGAGAGTGTTCCGCAAGGCTCATATAACCGTAAATAAAATGTGTTCAGTGCGTCGTTAAATAAAACATTTCTTTCTTTTTGTGTGTAATATCTTCTTGTGGTGTTATAGTAACTGTCAACGTAAGGCCTATAATCTTTCTTTCAAACACCAAACTCCTCCACATGGTCGATATCTCATGTTAATGTTATAAATCTATGATATGGAAATTATATATTTCAATGGAGATATCGATTTGTGATGTTTTTTTTAACAATATTTATTAACGTTGAGGATTGACCAACAAGCGATGACTATATTACGATTTGTAGTGTTGAAGATATTGATTTTAAATCTGTCTCTTTTCTTTTATGACACTAATAACGCTTAATTAAAAAGCTACGCCGGAATTTAAAGGAAAAGGAAACGCATAAAAAAAGCAAAATGAAAACCAAACGAAAATGAAAACCAAACAAAAATGAATGAAAACCCCTCACTATTCAAAACAAACAGACAAAAACAAGAACAAAACAAACACACAAACAAACATAAAAAGCCAGCATACTAATGAATTGAAAAGAGTTTGATGATGGTGATGGTGATGATGATGATGATGATGATGATGATGATGATGATAGTAGCAGTAGTAGTATTAGTAGTAGTTTTAGTGGTAGTGGTAGTAGTATTCACTGTATTGGTAGTGGTAGTAGTAGACTAGTAGTAGTTTTAGTAGCAGTAATAGTAGTAGTAGAATTAGTAGTAGTTGTAGTCTTAGTAGTAGTCGTAGTCGTAGTCGTAGTAGTAGTAGTAGTAGTAGTAGCAGCAGCAGTAGTAGTAGTAGCAACAGCAGTAGCAGCAGTAGTAGTAGTGGTAGTGGTAGTGGTAATAGTAGTAGTAGTAGTAGTAGTAGTAGTAGTAGTAGTAGTAGTAGTAGTAGTAGTAGTAGTAGTCGTCGTAGTAGTAGCAGCAGAAGCAGTGGTGGTAGTGGTAGTGGTAGGGATAGTGTTAGAAGTAGTTGTAGTAGTCGTCGTCGTCGCAGTAGTAGTGGTAGCAGCAGTAGCAGTAGTGGTAGTGGTAGTAGTTGTAGTAGTCGTCGTCGTCGCAGTAGTAGTGGTAGCAGCAGTAGCAGTAGTGGTAGTGGTAGTAGTTGTAGTAGTAGTCGTCGTAGTAGTAGTGGTAGCAGCAGCAGCAGTGGTAGTAGTGGTAATGGTAGGGGTAGTGGTAGTAGTTGTAGTAGTCGTCGCAGTAGTAGTGGTAGCAGCAGTAGCAGTTGTAGTAGTGGTAGTGGTAGTAGTTGTAGTAGTAGTAGTAGTAGTTGTAGTAGTCGTCGCAGTAGTAGTGGTAGCAGCAGTAGCAGTAGCAGTAGTGGTAGTGGTAGTAGTTGTAGTAGTAGTCGTCGTAGTAGTAGTGGGAAGCAGCAGCAGCAGCAGTGGTAGTAGTGGTAATGGTAGGGGTAGTGGTAGTAGTTGTAGTAGTCGTCGCAGTAGTAGTGGTAGCAGCAGTAGCAGTAGCAGTAGTGGTAGTGGTAGTAGTTGTAGTAGTAGTCGTCGTAGTAGTAGTGGTAGCAGCAGCAGCAGTGGTAGTAGTGGTAATGGTAGGGGTAGTGGTAGTAGTTGTAGTAGTCGTCGCAGTAGTAGTGGTAGCAGCAGTAGCAGTAGCAGTAGTGGTAGTGGTAGTAGTTGTAGTAGTAGTCGTCGTAGTAGTAGTGGGAAGCAGCAGCAGCAGCAGTGGTAGTAGTGGTAATGGTAGGGGTAGTGGTAGTAGTTGTAGTAGTAGTAGTAGTAGTAGTAGTAGTCGTCATCGTAGTAGTAGTAGTGGTAGCAGCAGTAGCAGTGGTAGTAGTGGTAGTGGTAGTGGTAGTGGTAGGGGTAGTGGTAGTAGTTGTAGTAGTAGTAGTAGTAGTAGTAGTAGCAAATCTATAAATAATTAAAACTTATTGTACCTCTTTATTAAATTTAATTATTTTAAAAGATACGTCTGATTTTGAGATGATAGGGAACAAATCAGAAAACAACAAAACAAGGATTGAAACTATAGTTCTGTACATGGGCGTCATTTGCAATGAAAACGTGGGGGGGGGGGACAATTGGACTCTAACAATATTTCGTGCGACTAATCGCGAGCGCCCTAGGCGTGAAAAATGAAGGTCATTGTGGCTGTCTGAGAATATTATTTAGAGTAAAGTGGGGGGGGACATCAGATATTCTGCCCCCCCACTACTAAAAGTGTGTGTGGGGGGGGGGGGGACATGTCCCCCCTGTCCCCCACCAAATGACGCCCATGGTTCTGTATAAATACAAGAATAGCGAGAAACGTTCATCCATTCATTTATTTATTTATTTATTCTTTCAGTAATTCACTCGGTCATTTATTCATAGTCATTCATTCACAGTCACTCGTTAATTCAATAATTCAGTCAGTGACTCAATTATTTATTCACAAGTACTCATTCACAATCGACCGGCCTCGGTGGCGTCGTGGCAGGCCATCGGTAGGTACTGGGTTCGGCTGGTAGGTACTGGGTTCGGATCCCAGTCGAGGCATGGGATTTTTAATCCAGATATCGACTCCAAACCGTGAGTGAGTGCTCCGCAAGGCTCAATGGGTAGGTGTAAACCACTTGCACCGACCAGTGATCCATAACTGGTTCAACAAAGGCCATGGTTTGTGCTATCCTGCCTGTGGGAAGCAGGATAGCGTCGTTAAATAAAACATTTCTTTCTTTCATTCACAATCGATCACCCAGTCATTCATAAATCCATTAAAGGAACAGAACCTAGTTTTTAAACACTAAGGCATATTTTTCACCTGGACCTAGTTTCAACCCGTAAAAATGGACACTAAGTTTGGTTAATTTACAAACCTGTAACAAATTTGGATACAACAGAGTGAAACAAGAGTCTGTGACGCTGAAATACCCTTAAAAATAGACTAAAACGCGACTCCATAAATGTTACTTCTCAGACGCAGTGCTATTTTAAAAATATGAAAAATGCATTTTGTGGTATTAGAAACACCAGGATGACCAAAAACACTTCGGTTCTACGGAAATGGATAATCTAAATAATAAAATATAAGTAATGTTTGATTTCAGTGATCATAAATGGCTCTAATAGTGAAAATATGCTGTAGTGTTTAAAAACTAGGGTCTGTCACTTTAATTCATTCAGTAATTTATTCCTGACCATTCATTCACAATCAATCGTGTATTATTCATTCAGTTATTCTGTTTATTCATAATCAGTCAATCACTATCAATCCTTCATTCACTCAGATATATATTCATAATCAATCATTCACAATCAATCATTCATTCATTCACTCAGTAACTTATTCATCCATTCATCCAATTAATGAATCCATCATTAATTTAACACATCATACTTTAAAAAAAAAGTACCAGTAAAATTAAATAAATCATTGCCATCAATTATCTTTCTAAGAACGAAATACACATGACCCTAGTAAACAACAGAGTCTGAACTGAATAAGGTTGTGTATGTAAAATAATTAAAGCGGGGGGGGGGGGGGGGGGGGGGGGGGGGGGGGGGCGGGGGGGACCGACACCCCCCCCCCCAAAAAAAAGAGAGAAAAAAAAAGAAGAGGAAAATATAAGCTTACCTTTCGTAATGTTTACGCAAAAACGCTTTGCTCTCAAACAAATATCTCTCCTATAACTCGCTTCTTTATCTGCAAATTACAGCCACGCGTCAGTTTTAGTGCACATCGGGAAACATCGGGAAAACGAAATAAACGGTGTACGTGTTCGATACTCAATGCAAATCCTTGCGATCGATTTTTTATATATTTGTCCCATTGTTAATGAGTAAACAAGAAAGGTGCGAATTGTGTGCAGTCATTGTTAACTGCGATTGGCAAGTTTGCTAATGGAGTTTACGTCATGGGCGTGGTGTTTGTAGTTGTGTTTCATTTAATACGTGTCGACGTTGTGCCCAGAGTGTAAACTACAAACTGTTAACACTATTGACATCAATGATCTGTGACACACGCAAACGTAATATATGAATTTGTCAAAGTAACAAAAGAGGTTTTCGTTTTCTTCATTAATCTCCATGTTCCGCGCTTTAGACTCCAACTAAATCAAGACAATAAATGTAAAATAATACTGCCCAACTTAAGTACAAAAATACCGACCACCAAATAACTTAGCCTCAAAACCAAAGAAAGAAAGAAATGTTTTATTTAACGACGCACTCAATACATTTTATTTACGGTTATATGGCGTCAGACAGATTTTGAGAGGAAACCCGCTGTCGCCACTACATAGGCTACTCTTTCCGATTAGCAGCAAGGGATATTTTATTTGCGCTTCCCACAGGCAGAATAGCACAAACCATGGCCTTTGTTGAACCAGTTATGGATCACTGGTCGGTGCAAGTGGTTTACACCTACCCATTGAGCCTTGCGGAGCACTCACTCAGGGTTTGGAGTCGGTATCTGGATTAAAAATCCCATGCCTCGACTGGAATCCGAACCCAGTACCTACCAGCCTGTAGACCGATGGCCTAACCACGACGCCACCGAGGCCGGTCCTCAAAACCAATGAAATGTTGAACTTTAATTACAATAAAATATCTTGATATATATTTCTGAATATTCACAAGTCAACTGCAAGCAGCTATTAATAGCATTGTTGTGTTTAAAAAAACAAGAAAGAAGAGGGTTTTTTTTTTTTTTAACAAAAAGCGTAATTGTCCCCAGAACAGACAAATAGAACCTGCTGGGTCAAAATTATTGAGGTCTAAAGCCCCAATGTTTAAAATTTAACCACCCCCACACAACACCTCAGCACAATTAGCGTTTTAGCTTAAACATTAAAAAGGTAACCTTGTTTCCTCTCTTTCTTTTTTTCTTTCTATTTTTTTTTTCTTCCATTTAATTATTTTACATAAATAACCTTATTCGCCTTGGATTTTTTTTTCTTTTCTCGTTCTTAGAAAAAATAATTGAGGAAAATGGTCTTTTTAAATTTACTGTTACTGTTTCGTCAACATCAAATGTAATAAACAAACGATTGAATCATTGAATGGACGGATGGATGAATGAATTAAGGAATCACAATCGATCACCCAGTCATTCATAAATCCATTAAAGGAACAGAACCTAGTTTTTAAACACTAAGGCATATTTTTCACCTAGACTCTAGTTTCAACCCGTTAAAATGGACACTAAGTTTGGTCAATTTACAAACCTGTAGCAAATTTGGATAAACAGAGTGAAACCAGAGTCTGTGACGCTGAAATACCCTTAAAAATAGACTAAAACGCGACTCCATAACTGTTACTTCTCAGACGCAGTGCTATGTTAAAAATATGAAAAATGCATTTTGTGGTATTAGAAACACCAGGATGACCAAAAACACTTCGGTTCTACGGAAATGGATAATCTAAATAATAAAATATAAGTAATGTTTGATTTCAGTGATCATAAATGGCTCTAATAGTGAAAATATGCTGTAGTGTTTAAAAACTAGGGTCTGTCACTTTAATTCATTCAGTAATTTATTCCTGACCATTCATTCACAATCAATCGTGTATTATTCATTCAGTTATTCTGTTTATTCATAATCAGTCAATCACTATCAATCCTTCATTCACTCAGTTATATATTCATAATCAATCATTCACAATCAATCATTCATTCATTCACTCAGTAACTTATTCATCCATTCATCCAATTAATGAATCCATCATTAATTTAACACATCATACTTTGAAAAAAACAGTACCAGTAAACTTAAATAAATCATTGCCATCAATTATCTTTCTAAGAACGAAATACACATGACCCTAGTAAATAACAGAGTCTGAACTGAATAAGGTTGTGTATGTAAAATAATTAAAGCGGGGGGGGGGGGGGGGGGGGAGAACCGACACCACCCCCCCCCCCAAAAAAAAGAGAAAAAAAAAGAAGAGGAAAATATAAGCTTACCTTTCGTAATGTTTACGCAAAAACGCTTTGCTCTCAAACAAATATCTCTCCTATAACTCGCTTCTTTATCTGCAAATTACAGCCACGCGTCAGTTTTAGTGCACATCAGGAAACATCGGGAAAACGAAATAAACGGGGTACGTGTTCGATACTCAATGCAAATCCTTGCGATCGACTTTTTATATATTTGTCCCATTGTTAATGAGTAAACAAGAAAGGTGCGAATTGTGTGCAGTCATTGTTAACTGCGATTGGCAAGTTTGCTAATGGAGTTTACGTCATGGGCGTGGTGTTTGTAGTTGTGTTTCATTTAATACGTGTCGACGTTGTGCCCAGAGTGTAAACTACAAACTGTTAACACTATTGACATCAATGATCTGTGACACACGCAAACGTAATATATGAATTTGTCAAATTAACAAAAGAGGTTTTCGTTTTCTTCATTAATCTCCATGTTCCGCGCTTTAGACTCCAACTAAATCAAGACAATAAATATAAAATAATACTGCCCAAATTAAGTACAAAAATACCGACCACCAAATAACTTAGCCTCAAAACCAAAGAAAGAAAGCAATGTTTTATTTAACGACGCACTCAATACATTTTATTTACGGTTATATGGCGTCAGACAGATTTTGAGAGGAAACCCGCTGTCGCCACTACATAGGCTACTCTTTCCGATTAGCAGCAAGGGATCTTTTATTTGCGCTTCCCACAGGCAGAATAGCACAAACCATGGCCTTTGTTGAACCAGTTATGGATCACTGGTCGGTGCAAGTGGTTTACACCTACCCATTGAGCCTTGCGGAGCACTCACTCAGGGTTTGGAGTCGGTATCTGGATTAAAAATCCCATGCCTCGACTGGAATCCGAACCCAGTACCTACCAGCCTGTAGACCGATGGCCTAACCACGACGCCACCGAGGCCGGTCCTCAAAACCAATGAAATGTTGAACTTTAATTACAATAAAATATCTTGATATATATTTCTGAATATTCACAAGACTTCTGCAAGCAGCTATTAATAGCATTGTTGTGTTTAAAAAAACAAGAAAGAAGAGGTTTTTTTTTTTTTTTTTAACAAAAAGCGTAATTGTCCCCAGAACAGACAAATAGAACCTGCTGGGTCAAAATTATTGAGGTCTAAAGCCCCAATGTTTAAAATTTAACCACCCACACACAACACCTCAGCACAATTAGCGTTTTAGCTTAAACATTAAAAAGGTAACCTTGTTTTCTCTCTTTCTTTTTTTCTTTCTATTTTTTTTTTCTTCCATTTAATTATTTTACATAAATAACCTTATTCGCCTTGGATTTTTTTTTCTTTTCTCGTTCTTAGAAAAAATAATTGAGGTAAATGGTCTTTTTAAATTTACTGTTACTGTTTCGTCAACATCAAATTTAATAAACAAACGATTGAATCACTGAATGGACGGATGGATGAATGAATTAAGGAACTGATGAATGAATAAATGAACGAAATAATTAACTAATTAAGTACTAACTAATGAATTAACTGTTTAATTAATTGATTAACATGCCTAGCTATTATTGTATTTAAACAGAAATATATTTGCAATCATTGTAGTTACTTATGCTGTTGCCAATTGCCTCAAAATTAGATAACTTCTATTTGGTTATACAATTATTACTACTACTACTGCTATGATGATGATTAAAATATTATTGATGATGATGATGGTCATGATGGAGATGGTGATGATGATGTTAATGATGTGGTTGATGATGCTGATAATGATTAGTGTGATGCTGATGATAATAATAGTGATGATGTTGATGAGACCGCTGCTGCTGATGATGATGATAATGACGAAGATTGGGATGATCATGATGATACTGCTACAGCAGTGGTCTTACATCTTCCCAACCCGGAGTTATAGCTGGTGCTGGGAATCGAACCAAGCACCTACCTATAAGGAAATTAGTTTTCTTTCTTTCTTTTTTTCCTCCAACATTAGATCAACTGTCCAGTTAGGATATATCAGACACCTCTTCTATTTGCTGATTACACAATTCGTGAAGGGGCAGGGTGGGGTGGGGGGTAAACAAACACTTCGTTTTATTCGCGTCTGACACTTCAGCAAGTGACAGTTCCGTGATACTGGTATATTTAGCACCCAGTAGCCGCTGATTAAACAAACTAAGTGACATCACCAGAGCACATTGATTGATTAACCATCGACCGCTGGATGTCCGGCATTTGGTCATAGTGACACGTGATTTGTTTGTTTGTGTTGCTGAACGACACCGCTAGAGCACATTGATCAATTCATCATCGGCTATTGGATGTCAAACATTTGATAATTCTGACTCGTAGTCATCAGAGGAAACCCGCTACATTTTTTCTAATGCAACAAGGGATCTTTTATATGAACTTTCCTCCTGTCCTGGACAGAAGAGTCGGCCGAGGCAGGCGTGCGCTACAACAGCTTGCTCTGAATGTGCACATAAAACCCTCTGACCTGACCTGACAGACAGGAGAGCACATACCACGGCCTTTTACCAGTTGTGGGGCACTGTTTGGAACGAGAAAAAAAGATCAGCTTAAAGGACCCACCGAGGTGGTTCGATCGTGCAACGCAAGCACCTCAAGCAAGCACTCAACTGACTGAGCTAAATCCAACCGCCGGTGACATGTGAATGAATGAATGAATGAATGAATGAATGAATGAATGAATGAATGAATGAACGAATGAATGAATGAACGAATGAATGAATGAACGAATGAATGAATGAACGAATGAACGAACGAATGAACGAACGAACGAATGAATGAATGAACAAACGAACGAACGAACGAACGAACGAACGAATGAATGAATGAATGAAAGAATGAACGAATGAACGAACGAACGAACGAATGAATGAACGAATGAACGAATGAACGAATGAACGAACGAACGAACGAACGAACGAACGAATGAACGAACGAACGAATGAACGAATGAATGAATGAATGAATGAACGAACGAATGAACGAACGAACGAATGAATGAATGAACGAACGAACGAACGAAGGAACGAATGAACGAATGAATGAATGAATGAACGAACAAAGGAACGAAGGAACGAATGAACGAATGAACGAATGAATGAATGAACGAATGAATGAATGAACGAATGAATGAACGAATGAATGAACAAATAAACGAATGAATGAATGAGCGAATGAATGAATGAATGAACGAATGAATGAATGAACGAATGAATGAACGAATGAATGAACGAATGAATGAATGAACGAACTATGTTTCACGACACGCCAGCACGAAGAAGATATCGGCTATTGTGTGTCAAACAATGGTGGGGCGGGATTTAGCTCAGTCGGTTGAGCGTTCGCTTGATGTGCTTGCGTCGCGGGATCGAACCACATCGGCGGATCCATTGAACTGACTGGGTTTTCTCGTTCCAACCAGAGCATCACAACTGGTCAAAGGCCGTGGTATGTGCTTTCCTGTCTGTGGGAAAGTGCGTATAAAAGATCCCTTGCTGGATTAGAAAAAATGTACCGGTTTCCTCAGATGACTACGAGTCAGAAATACCAAAATTATGTTTGACATCCAATAGCTGATGATTAATTGATCAATGTGCTCTAGTGGTATTGTTAAACAAAACGAAGCACTCGGTTGGTGTGGGATCGATACCCATCGGTGGACCCATTGGGCTATTTGCCGTCCCAGCCAGTACATCACGAAAAGTCGTGGTATGTGCTATCCTGTCTGTAGGATGGTGCATATAAAATATCCTTTGCTACTAATGGAAAAAATTTTGCGGGTTTTCTCGCTATATGTCAAATTGACCAAATGTTTGACATCCAATAGCCGATGATTAATAAATCAATGTGCTCTAGTGGTTTCGTTAAACAAAACAAACTTTTAACTTTCAAACAAAGGTAATTGTAACAAGTTGTCAGAGGAAATCAGCCACAAACTAGTCTTTCTTTAGCAAAAAGAGATCTTTTATATGTACTTTCCCGCAGTCGTGACAAAACATACCACGGCTTTTGATACACCGATCGTGGGCCATTGTTTCAGTCGAAAAAAACAATCAGAGAATATGTCCACCGAAGGGATTCGATACTTCGTCCCAAGCACCTCAAGCGAGTGCTCAACAGCTTGAGCTAGATCCCGTCCCTTGTATAAACAACGCGCGGGGTGGGGGGGGGGGGGGGGGGTGTAAAACATGATTTTGTCTTTTGAAGGCGGTTGAAGACGAAAACGTCCTAATCTATATATAAATAATTATTTTAAAATATTTCTTGTTAGAAAAGCCGCAACCCCCCCCCCACACACACACCCCAACCCTCCACACACACACACCACACACACACACACACACATACACACACATACACACATACACATACACACACGAGACTGTGCCTCCTAAATTAAATAGTGTCTGCCCTCTCCGAGTATCGTTCCTACTGCTCTGCTGAATACTGTTTTTCTGTACATACCAATGAGAACACACCCAAACCTCATATAAAACACATACAGAAATAATAGATTGGTTTAAAATTGAAATCGTGGTAATTAAACTTCGTGTTGATTAGATGAAGGATTATATGTTAGATTTGATGGGGGCTGTTTGATTAAATCAAGACCATGTACGTTTTGTTTGTAAAAGTTAAAAGTTTATTTTGTTTAACGACACCACAAGAGCACATTGGTTTTATTAATTATCGGCTATTGGATGGCAAACATTTGGTAATTTTTAATAAAGTCCAAACTTTAACGTCATGGCAACGCCATACAAATAGCATTACGTTAAAGTCTGGACTTTATTAAAGTCGGAGGCGGGATTTAGCCCAGTCGGTTGAATGTTCACTTGATGTGCTTGCGTCGTAGGATCGAACCACCTCGGTGGATCCATTCAACTGATTGTTGTTTTTACTGTTCCAACCAGTGCACCACAACTGAACAAAGGCGCAGTATGTGCTTCCCTGCATGTGGGGGGAAAATGGAGCGGGTTTCCTCTGATGACTATTACCAAATGTTTGAGATCTGTCACGGGGATTCTATAATACCCGTAACTGAATAAAACACGATTGTCCAAATATCTCTCCTAACTGTATATCTATTAGATCTCTCTGTAACAGGCAGTTAATACCCGCTTTGGCTCGTCTCTAGGTATGATCAGAGATACGATCTTATATAAAGTATATATTATTATAGCACGTTTAGTTCACTAGAAAACACAACAAAAACACAATACACTTTGGAATCTGTATTAACCTACGCTGACAAATGTACAGCCGCAGTAGTTAATTAATAACAACAATAATAACCACCCAGAACTGATCACTTAATTAGTTAATCTCAAGGTGTCTAGTTTACACAAAATGCGTAACACTTCACCGTGACACAACACCCACACGTGTGATAATTGAGAAACGCTTCTAGCTGAACTTAATTAATAAAGGAATTACAACACTATTCCTAACTAGTTAATTTTTAATTAACCCTTAACTACTCATTCAGTAACCTTGTAACACAGAATTAATACTGGTACCTATCACAATAAAGACAATAACCTACAGTTTACCTAGGTCTTCTAGGATGACTGGCTAAGCTTTATATTACCAAATACTCGTATAATGTTAGAACAAAAAGTCTACGATTTACTTCGTCAGATGACCGAAGACACTGTCTAAAGAATATTGGTATAATACAGTATTAAATATTAAAAGTCACATCAATCACATCAAGGTTATACAACAGAGCAGAAATAATATATTTACCAGTCCGGACGGACACGTTCCCCCGGGATACCTTCCTTTTTGGTTCTCCCTCATAACTCTAAAACACTAGCTATTTATTATAAATCGAAATATCGCCTGGGGGTAAATCGCGGCACCGAATCTTATCATCTGATATTCCACCTCTGCCAGAGTCGGTATATTTCTCTCTGATCGTCAGTCTGGCTGTCGCCAATCCGCGACCAATCCCCTGGCCATAAACAGCACTACCGGAGATATTACGTAACTACTAGCCACATGGCCTCTACACCTGCTCTGGGTGTGTATTAGGCGTACCGATCGAGGACTGTCGCGCAGAAGTATTACGTAACAAGTTGCCCACCTGGATAAGTGCAATGAACTGCACACGGCCCTCTAACACAATTAATATCGCCACAGGCGAAAAGAAATTAAGAGCATGTACCGTCACAAGATCCAATAGCCGATGATTAATAAATCAATGTGCTCCAGTGGTGTCGTTAATCAAAACAAACTTTAACAGACCTTTAGAGAAAGAAAACAGATACACGTTTGTTCCATTAGTAGCAAGATATATTTTATTTGCAGCGTATCACAGACAGGATAGCACATATCGCGGTATTTAATATATCAGTCGTTGTGCACTGGCTGGAATGAGAAATAGCTCAATGGGCCTGGACGAGGATCGATCCTAGACCAACCGCGCATTACGAGAATTAATTCATTTAAGAAAGTGTTTACTTTTTTGTATTCAGCTACAAAAAGAGGAATAGTCCTAGCTGTAAAAACATGATCGGTTTATCGTGACAAGACGTGTAATTGAATAATTTCTGAGGAGACAATCTGGACACTTGAAGGAAAATGAAAGCGGAAACAGCCTAAGTTGAAGAATCCGATAACAGCCAAGAGACATCTTAATAACGTCTCTTGGCGCGCCGGTGTTTCCTATTGGCACTGAGTATATAGCAATAAAGGTGTTTTTTTTAAAAACGAGTTTAACGTCGAGTAGAAATATGAGCCTTGGTCGTGTGGTGGTTAGGGCATCGATCATAAAGCTGATAGGTACTGGGTTCGTCTCTCGGTACAGACTCCATTCTAGTGCGAGCTTAACAACTCAATGGGTAGGTCACTAGAAAGGCGCGCGGTCAAGGTGAGGGTTCCGGTGAGGTCAAGCAAATTTGTTGTTTTTTTAAATACATTTTTCTTGAGAACATGTCTCGACCCCTCCCCTATAAATGTCGTTCGCCACAGTCTAGACCCCCCCCCCCCCCACACACACACACACACACACACACACTGCTAAAAGAATTGTACACGCGCCTACTACACAAATTTATCTCTCATTTCTCTCGCACCAACCACTAACAACTAACCGCTAACCCACAGTCCTGGAAAGACGCAGAGGTAGCTGAGAAGTATGTCCAGGACAGCGTGCTTGAACCTAAATGCTACACGCACGAAAATAACAGAAACTGAAAGTAGGTTTACTATTTTGTTGCCAAAATGAGACGTAGCCCAGTGGTAAAGCGTTCGTTTGATGCACGGTCGGTCTGAGATTGATCCCTGTCGGTGAGCCCATTGGGCTATTTCTCGCTCCAGCCAGTGCACCACGACTGGTACATCAAAGGCCGTGGTATGTACTATCCTGTCTATGGGATGGTGCATATAAAAGATCTCTTGCTGTTAATCGAAAAGAGTAGCCCATGAAGTGTCGACAGCGGGTTTCCTCTATCAATATCTGTGTGGTCCTTAACCATATGTCTGACGCCATGTAACCGTAAATAAGATGTGTTGAGTGTGTCGTTAAATAAATCATTTCATTTCTTCCTTTTGTCGCCAAAATATAATTATGACATCAATTTTCACCTAAATGTCCAGTAATAACAGCGTTGAACGCCTCCCCCCCCCCCCCCCCCCCCCCCCCCCCCCCCACCTGCCCAATAATTCTGAATACAAATATTATTGGCAATAAATCTTAAGGCAGAGATTAATTTTACTTGTAGAATTGCATTTCAGGATATATGGTTTTCAAAATTTTACGGGGGAGCATACCACGAAACCCCTAATAACTTTGCTTTGGGCCATCGATCTCAGTCAGCCCCACCCCACCCCCCCCCCACCCCCCGCAATGTGTACATGCTTTCGCCGTGTCTGTTCCTTCAACACATTTTATTTACGGTTATATGGCGTTCAACATAAGGACCACACAGATTTTGAGAGGAAACCCGTTGTCGCCACTACATGGGCTACTCTTTCCAATTAGCAGCAAGGGATCTTTTATTTGCTCTTCCCACAGGCATGATAACACAAACCATGGCCTTTGTTGAACCAGTTATGGATCGCTGGTCAGTGCAAGTGGTTTACATCTACCCATTGAGCCTTGTGGAGCACTCACTCAGAGTTTGGAGTCGGTATCTGGATTAAACATCCCATGCCTCGACTGGGATCCGAACCCAGTACCTACCAGCCTGTAGACCGATGGCCTAACCATGACGCCACCGAGGCCGGTCTCATTAGGGTAATGATTAAACAACCCACCTTCAGAATTAAAAAGGTTCAAACTTGTTGTTTGTTGGAACAACGTTTGTTTTGTTTAACGATACCACTAGAGCACATTGATTTATTAATCATCGGCTATTGGATGTCAAACATATGTTAATTTTGACATACAGTCTTGAAGAAGAAACCCGCTACATTTTTCCATTTGTAGCAAGGGATCTTTATATGCACCATCTCACAGACAGGATAGCACATACCACGGCCTTTGATATACCAGTTGTGGTGCACTGGCTGGAACGAGAAATAGCTCAATGGGCCCTTCAACGGGGATCGATCCCAAACTGACCGCGCAGCACAGGTCTTGAGATTCTAACCCATCAACAGTTACTGTACATGCCTGTACATGTGTTAACGTTTATGACGTAGGCACCATAGGCCGGTAGCGAAATAATATTTAGCTGATTCACAAAAACAAAACCTCGTTAAATAGTGCTAATCTGTTTTTGTCTTTACAAAGACTCAACACAATCTCCTCGTTACGCCAAAAACCGAAAGAAATCTAGTTATTGTCAATATTCGGGTGTTTTATTTGGGGTTTTTTATTTAGTTTCGGTCGATGTTTAAGTACGATTATGTTGCAAATATTGATTAAATAAAACTATACAAAAAAAGAAAGTCTATTTGACTGAAGTAGTCCAGCCTCCGTGTCTATTACGCTTGAGTAAAATGGTACTCCTACGTTGTTATTGGTATTGACACTGATGACGTCATTTCCGTATTCGTCACAGCAGGTTTAGTTGGTGATAATGCGTTTCTCGTTTTCCTCTTCTTCTTTTTTGTTTTTCATATCTGAACTTTATGTAGCTGTATAATATTTTATTAATGCAAAACCTAGACACCACTATAACTGAAAAATTATTTCGTCCTCAAAACGAAGAGGTTGTTGTTGTTGTTGTTGTTTGTTTGTTTGTTGTTGTTTTGGGTGGGGTTTTTTAACACGAGCAGATTAATTTTAATTGGATTATAACTGTATCATGAGCCAAATGTCAATCCAAATGTGTTTATTCGCATAAAAAAAGTTTAAAGGAAAGACAGGAATTGTTTTATTTAACAACGCACTCAACACATTTTAATAGAAGTCGTGTCATACACGGTCATAATAAAGCGCCCGCTCGATGCACGGCCGATCTAGGATCAATCCACATCAGTGCCCATTGGTTTATTTTGCAAGAGCACATCGATTGATTAATCATCGGCTATTGGATGTGAAACATTTGGTAAATTTGACAGAGGAAACCCGCTAGTAGCAAGGGATCATCTATATGCATCATCTCACAGACAGGATAGCGCATACCACGGTCTTTGATATACCAGTCGTGGTACACTGGCTGGAACGAGAAATAGCCAAATGGGCCCACCGACGGGGATCGACACCAAGCCGACCGTGCATCAGCCGAGTGTGAAGGAAGGAAGGAAATGTTATATTTAACGACGCACTCAACACATTTTATTTACGGTTATATAGCGTCAGACATATGGTTAAGGACCACACAGATATTGAGAGAGGAAACCTGCTGTGGCCACTTCATGAGCTACTCTTTTCGATTAGCAGCAAGGGATCTTTTATATGCACCATCCCACAGACATGATAGTACATACCACGGCACAGTCGAGGCATGGGATTTTTAATCCAGATACCGACTCCAAACCCTGAGTGAGTGTTCCGCAAGGCTCAATGGGTAGGTGTAAACCACTTGCACCGACCAGTGATCCATAACTGGTTCAACAAAGGCCATGGTTTTAACTGTCCTGCCTGTGGGAAGCGCAAATAAAATATCCCTTGCTGCCTGTCGTAAAAGAGTAGCCTATGTGGCAGCAGCGGGTTTCGAAAAACAGTGTCAGAATGACCATATGTTTGACGTCCAATAGCTGATGATAAGATAAAAAAAATCATTGTGCTTTAGTGGCGTCGTTAAATAAAACAAACTTTACTTTTTACCATGTTCACCACCGTATTTCTGCACAAGACTGATTCCAAAAGCGCTGTGGTGGTTTACAGCCATTTCATTTCATTTCAACGGATTTTCGTGCTAATATCCAATTAAGGTTCAAGCACGCTATCCTGGACACACACCTCACCTATCTGGGCTGTCTATCCATGGCAGTGGGTTAGTTGTTAGTGGTTAGTGAGAGAGGAGAGGGTGTAGTGGCCTTACACCTACCCAATGAGTCGTTGAAACTCGCTCTGGGTGGGAGCCGGTACCGGGCTGCGAACCCTGTACCTACCAGCCTTATGTCCGATGGTTTAAACAGCGACGCCGCCGAGGCCGGTATTTTTACAGCCATGTCACGCTGTCGGGTACTCGGTCCACATTGGAGAGTTTATCTTCATTACGGTATATAGGAAGGTAGCCTGACGTGATTTGGTCGAAGGATCGAATCCCCTCGGTAGATTAATTCTCTGGTTGGTTTTTTTCCATCCCAACCAGTGCACCACCACTGGTGTATCAAAGACCGTCGTACGTGCTGTCCTGACTAGGAAAATGCATATAAAAGATGCCTTGATACTCTTGAAAAATAAATGTCAGATTTACAAAATGTTTGACATCCAACAGCCGATGATAAACAAATCAGTATACTCTAGTGGCGTCATTAAACAAAACAAACTACAATCATCTATAGGAGAATTGCCACTTTTATAGGGCAGTCCATTGAATTTTTTTTTTTTTTTCATCCGTAAATAAATGAAATTATGTGGTTGTAATTTCCATCTGAATGTAGTTCAATATATAATTATCTTTACATTTTAAAACAAAATCGACTACGTGTAAACGCTTTAGCTTGATTCGTCATTATTAAAATTTGAATAATTAAATTTCCGTTAAATTCATGACAATTTAATATTATCCAATTGCGCTTTCGCTTTGTTCGCCATCGTGCAACTTTGTGTCATTTCATATGCACGCGGATAAGCAGAGAATAATATATACATACATATATATATATATTCATACAATGAACTATTTAGTATTTTACAGAAATATTTCTCAAATTAGTTTTACGGCCAAAGTATCTTAATTAAATATGAATGTTTTCGCCATTATCAGTTTCATTCGTTTGTCAACGCAGGGTCGTAGTAACCGGTGAGAGTGTCGGGGGTGGGGGTGAGCTGGTGGTTGTGTCACCCACTCCTGGACATTAGTGTGACTTGTTTGTGTCCTACTCTCTATATATAAAGATAAAAGTCTGGCTTGCGCCCACAACAAGAGACTGTACCCCCACCCACCCTCCCTCCAATAGAGATACACACACACCGACTCACACACACCCCACCCCGATTCCAGACGTCGTTCCTATGGGCCTGCATCACCATTCGAAATAGTAAAAATAAACTATGTATTTTAGTTTTAAAGCAGCCGTAGCAAATACAATTTATAATATTTAAGCATAGTAAGATATAGCAGCAACTTGTGTGTTCTAACGTCACATCCGTTGATTTTGCTTCGGATTTTTATGGGTGGGGTGGGGGTGTTTGTGGGGGGGGGGGGGGGATGGCGGGGGTCTAATAATGCTTCTCTGGAAAATACATTTTAAAACCCCAGAAACGTTGGTAGCAGCAGGGCGATTCAATCCCTAAACCATACTCCATTTGCACGCGTACCTGGTGACTGCCGAAATATCCATGAAAACGAAAACGATAACACAATTCGCACAACGAAAAGTTGAAAAATAGAGTTATGAACCTGTTTTCTGCATCGTACGAAATTGATTGGGAAATACGTTTAATAAAGTTTGTTTTGTTTGACAAGACAAGACAGGAAGTTGTTACACTCAGGTCGTATTCTCCGGCATATGAGGACATGCGTTCAATGATAGGACATGGCTTACAGGAGCAAAAATAGTATAATTATAATATTGGTTATAGTACAGATATAATACAATTGCTACAATTAGTAAATATGACATTTTATCAATGGTATATAAATATAGCTTATGATGTAGTAAAACAATACGTTATATGTTTGCTACATATCGAGTTTTGGATGGGTGTGTACGAAACGTAACATCCATGAAACCATTTCGAGATCTTAATTATACACGGCAATGGAAGTGAGAAACATATATTGTTCAAAACAATGTTGTTTTTTCCTATAATTGTTTGTTGATGATATTTGGCTATGCACGATTTTAACCATTAGAGTTGCGCTGCATGCATATGTCTGTGTTTAAAACATGCCAGTAAGTTGGATGTAGTACTGCTTCTCATTTTAACAGGGTGCCCTGACTCTATATTTGATTGCATGATTAATTCATCGTCGGCTACCGGATCTTCAGTGTGTGATAATTCTGACACGTAGTGTTCAGTGGTTATTCCCTATGATTTGACTCATATTGGCGTGCGAATCGTTCGCTATATTCCTGTAGACGGCCATATCATATTTCTAAATCGTATATGTATAACAACCCGGAGCACATTAACTAATTAAACAAAAGCTGTGGGGAGTAGTTTTAATATTCATCGGAACACGTAAACACGCGAACCAAGAAATATAGAGGTGATTAAAAGTCAGGTGCCTATTTCACAAAACATCGTAAGTTTACGTCTGCACAATATAGGAGCCTATTTCACAAAACATCGTAAGTTTACGTCTGCACAATACAGGAGCCTATTTCACAAAACATCGTAAGTTTACGTCTGCACAATACAGGAGCCTATTTCACAAAACATCGTAAGTTTGCGTCTGCACAATACAGGAGCCTATTTCACAAAACATCGTAAGTTTGCGTCTGCACAATACAGGAGCCTATTTCACAAAACATCGTAAGTTTGCGTCTGCACAATACAGGAGCCTATTTCACAAAACATCGTAAGTTTACGTCTGCACAATACAGGAGCCTATTTCACAAAACATCGTAAGTTTGCGTCTGCACAATACAGGAGCCCATTTCACAAAACATTGTAAGTTTATGTCTGTGACTAGCGGTTATACCGGTCACACATTTATAAATGTTTGGCATCAATGTCAAGCAGAAAATTACATCATTACAGAAGATGGAGTATTTTAAAGGGACATTCCTGAGTTTGCTGCATTGTAAGAAAGAAATGTTTTATTTAACGACGCACTCAACACATTTTATTTACGGTTATATGGCATCAGACATATGGTTAAGGACCACACAGATTTTAAGAGGAAACCCGCTGTCGGCACTACATGGGCTACTCTTCCGATTAACAGCAAGGGATCTTTTATTTGCGCTTCCCACAGGCAGGATAGCACAAACCATGGCCTTTGTTGAACCAGTTATGGATCACTGGTTGGTGCAAGTGGTTTACACCTACCCATTGAGCCTTGCGGAGCACTCACTCAGGGTTTGGAGTCGGTATCTGGATTAAAAATTCCATGCCTCGACTGGGATCTGAACCCAGTACCTACCAGCCTGTAGACCGATGGCCTGCCACGACGCCACCGAGGCTGGTCTGCATTGTAAGATGCTTCCGACTAATAAACTATTTCTACGATTAAACTTACATATTAAATTTATTTTCTTGTTTAGAATGTCAGTGTCAGTATATAGAATGTGTTTCTGGTCATCTTAATATTTGTAAAAAGCCCAAACTGGATTTTGTCTTCAAATAATTTCGTACGTACGAAAAAATATATTTTAGGAAATAACATAAAATTTAACCTAGTACAAATATCAGAACGATCAGAAACACGTTTAATACACAGCCACTAATATTGCATGCAGAAAGATATATTTGATATGTAATTACAATCGTTAAAAAGTCTCTGTTAGTCGATAACATCTTAAACATTGCAGCAAACTCAGGAATGTCCCTTTAAGGACAACAGAAAATGAAATATGTGAACTTTTAACTATATTTGTTGTACTATAATAGTAATAAGAATTGTGGTTTGGTCGCAGATTTACGTTACGTGCAAAAATAGGCTTACGATGTTTTGTGAAACTGGGCCCAGAATTGGCTCCACGGTATGTAGGAATACAGCTAGAGAGCGTTTGGTGTTAAAAACTGTCCATTTTATATATACACAACACAGTTTAAAGTCAGACATTTTGTTTCATCAGTTTTTGCTAGTAGTATAATGTTAACATGTTTTGATTACATATGATTTCTAACTATTGTTTGAGTAAATTTTGACCATTGTTAACAATAAACTAAAACGCAACCTTTGTGCGGTTTCTAAAACCAAATTCAAATGTCTATATTTTGTTCCATAAAGAAGAAAAGCTAAAGTTAGTTTTGTTTAACGACACTATTAGAGCACATTGATTTATTAATAATCTCTTATTGGATGTCAAACATTTTGTAATTTTGACATATAGTCTTAGAGAGGAAACCCGCTACATTTTTTCATTAGTAGCAAGGGATCGTTTATATGCACCATCCCACAGAAAAGATAGCACATACCACGGCTTTTGACATATCAGTCGTGATGCACTGGCTGGAACGAGAAATAGCCCAATTTACTCACCGACGGGGATCGATCATGTACCTCACGCGCATCAAGCGGACGCTTTCTCACTGGGCTACGCCACCACCCCCATACCCCCACCCCACACACACACACCACCGCCCCCAACAAAACTGACGAAAATATCTATTGGGTCTTTATTATGTTTAGTGCTTGTCAAACAGAGTTCAGGGCAGTTACGAATTAATTACTAACGAGCTATAAAGCCGATTGGTTACAAGGTCATACCCAGCCTGGGGGTGGAGGGATTTTTTTGTTAATCAGCGATCAATATTTATTTTTATCTCACTGTCCCTTAATTATCTTCTTTGAATTCAACCTTATTTTCCAGCCAGTGTACCACGACTGGTATATCAAAGGCCGTGGCATGTGTTATCCTGTCTGCGGGATGGTACATATAAAAGATCCCTTGCTGCTAATCGAAAAGAGTAGCCCATGAAGTGGTGATAGCGGGTTTCCTCTCTCAATATCTGTGTGGTCCTTAGCCATATGCCCGACGCCATATAACTGTAAATAAAATGTGTTGAGTGTGCGTCGTTAAATAAAACGTTTCCTTCCTTCTTTCCACCTTATTTGTTTTTCCTGCTGGGATGTCGTTAAACATTTATTCTATTCTATTCTATTCTATTCTATTCTATTCCATTCTATTCTATTCCATCTTATTTATCGCCGATATGGCAGCTATTCTCTTCTCCGACGCCATATAACCATAAATAAAATGTGTTGAGTGCGTCGTTAAATAAAACGTTTTCTTCCTTCTTTCCACCTTATTTGTTTTTCCTGCTGGGATGTCGTTAAACATTTATTCTATCTATTCTATTCTATTCTATTCTATTCTATTCCATTCCATTCTATTCTATTCTATTCCATTCCATTCTATTCTATTCTATTCCATTCTATTCTATTCCATCTTATTTATCGCCGATATGGCAGCTATTCCCTTCTCCGACGCCATATAACCGTAAATAAAATGTGCTAAGTGCGTCGTTAAATAAAACATTTCCTTCCTTCTCCCTTCTTTTAACGTTATTTCGCTATCCATCTCCACATCCCGATCCTCGTTTCCCAAACTGCAACTATATTTGATATGTTGGGTAAGGCTAGAGGAAAGTCCATGTGATGCTTCGGTAAAGCTAAAGGATGTCAAACAGTTGGTAATTCTGACACATAGTCATCAGAGGAAACCCGCTACATTTTTCTAATGTATCAAGGGATCTTTTAAATGCACTTTTCCAAACACAGGAAAACACATACCACGGCTTTTGACCAGTTGTGATTCACTGGTTGGAAAGAGAAAAAATCCAATCAGTTGAATGGATCCACCGAGGTGGTTAGATCCTACGACGCAAGCACCTCAGGCGAGCACTCAACCCACTGAGCTAAATCCCGCCCCTTTCCAAACATTAATTCAAAACTAGCAATGGACAGACCTCATTAGAATAAAAAACAATCCCATCCTTCTTCCTTTTTATCGCGATATTCATTTTCTTTAAACTGGCCACAATAGAGAGAGAGAGAGAGAGAGAGAGAGAGAGAGAGAGAGAGAGAGAGAGAGAGAGAGAGAGAGAGAGAGAGAGAGAGAGAGAGAGAGAGAGAAATGTGTGTTTTTTATGACGCACTTCAACACATTGTATTTACGGTTATATGGTGTCAGACATGTGGTTAAAGGGACATTCCTGAGTTTGCTCCATTGTAAGATGTTTCCGACTAATACAATATTTCTACGATTAAACTTACATATTAAATATATTTTCGTGTTTAGAATATCAGTGTCTGTACATTCAGTGTGTTTCTGGTCGTCTTAATATTTGTAAGGAGCCCAAACTGGATTCTGTTTTTAAATAATTTCGTACGTACACAAAAACAAAAATTTTTAGGAAATAAAATGAAATTTAACCTGGTAAAAATATTAGACCGATGAGAAACACGTTTAATATAGAGCCACTAATATTTTATACAGAAACATATATTTGATATGTAATTACAATCGTTAAAAAGTCTCTGTTAGTCGATAACATCTTAAAAATTGCAGCAAACTCAGGAATGTCCCTTTAAGGACCACACAGATATTGAGATAGGAAACCCGCGGTCGCCACTTCACTTCACAGACAGGATAGTACATACCACGGCCTTTAGTATACCAGTCGTGGTGCACTGAGACCGGCCTCGGTGGCGTCGTGGCAGGCCATCGGTCTACAGGCTGGTAGGTACTGGGTTCGGATCCCAGTCGAGGCATGGGACTTTTAATCCAGATACCGACTCCAAACCCTGAGTGAGTGCTCCGCAAGGCTCAGTGGGTAGGTGTAAACCACTTGCACCGACCAGTGATCCATAATTGGTTCAACAAAGGCCATGGTTTGTGCTATCCTGCCTGTGGGAAGCGCAAATAAAAGATCCCTTGCTGCCTGTCGTAAAAGAGTAGCTTATGTGGCGACAGCGGGTTTCCTCTAAAAAAAATCTGTGTGGTCCTTAACCATATGTCTGACGCCATATAACCGTAAATAAAATGTGTTGAGTGCGTCGTTAAATAAAACACTTCTTTCTTTCTGGTGCACTGAGAGAGAAATAGCCCAGTGGGTCCACCGATGGGGATCGATCCCAAACCGACCGCGCATCGAGCGAGCGTTGTACCACTGGGCTACGTCTCGCCCCTGACCACAACAGAGATGACCACACACGTCCAGGTCTGTGCCCAATTTCACAAAACATCGTAAGCCTAGTTTGGCACGTAAACGTAAATCTACGACTAAACCACAATTCTTATTACTATTATAGTGCAACAAATATAGTCAGCAATACACATATTTCATGTTCTTTTATCTTTAAAATTCTCCATATTCCGTAATGAAAATTTCTGTGTGAAATAGACGCCAAACACGTGTAAACGCACGACCGATATAACTGCCAGTAGCAGACGTAAATTTACGATGTTCAGTGAAATAGGCCGCTGTAGTCTCAGATCCACAGACACGGGGTCGTGGCTAAAATTAGCCAGCAGCAAATTGATAGATAATTTTAGAATATAGTATGAGGTATGACAGAACGATCCGTAGTCCGTGATCGTAATTCAATTTGCACGACCAATGGCTGTCACTGATAGTTATTTGTTAAAGGCAAGGCCCGTGATTTCACACCACAGACGTCGAGCGGCCAGTTCAAGTTGATGGATCGTTAGTAGAAATGACTTTCAGGACAATAGTATCCATTGTGTTATGCTGCGTTCATTAGAAGTCGCGAATATCTTAAGTTATGAAGAGCGTTCGTTTGGCGTAATAACTGGGGTAGAATTTCTGTCTCAATCTTCAGAACTCGTGGGAAAAAAATAGGCTAAACAAATACAATTCATTCGTGCAATTATGAGTTGGCGTGTGTGAGATTGGAGTGACAGTACAGATTGTTTAAATGAATCGCCCGAACGCTATCCACTTTGAAACTTGCGAATTCACAATATTCTCGAGCACCAAATGAACACAACATTATACAGTAATGTTTTATTTTATTTTCCGCTTTATTTATTTCTCCATATCAGCCAATATTTATTTATTTATTTTATTTTTTAGTCATTTATTATTATTATTATTATTATTATTATAATATTAATTATAGTTGTGGGGGTTTTGTGTGTGTGTGTGTGTGTGGGGGGGGGGGGGGTTTCTCTTTTTATTAATGTGTTTAATTTTTGTTCGTTTTGTTTTCTTTTGGAGTTTTTCGTACGGGGCGGGGGTAGCTTTTGGGAGTGTGTGTATGCTTTAGAGCTTTTGTTTTGTTTTTTGGAGAGGTTTGCAATCTAATTAAAATTAGCTCCACTTTACATGTGGATCTAACACCAGCCAGTTGGAGCTCATGTCCACCAATCAAAACCTAACTAATCCTGCCAGAGATTTAAAAATAATTTGAAAATATTCCGAATTATTCTGAGGGTATACGACATGTTTCGTGTGAATTACGAATGCCTTAAAGCATGTTTTATTTTATAAAATAAATAATTTGTAATGTAAAACTGAAGACTGATTTTTTTTTGATTTTTTTTTTTTTTTTTTTTTTTTAATAAATAAATAATTTTTAATGTAAAATTGAAGACTTATAACCCTACGTATTGGTATGGTTCGCTGTACTGCGGCCACTAAAATACACTCGCCCGATATTTTTAGAATTTGTATGCTCCCAAATAACGTTATAAAAGGCTAAGTGTGAGTGGTCAATATTTAAATTATTATTTACAGACAAAATGTTACCTGGACATTGGGGACTACGCAGTGTTGTTAGTTTTAAATCACTGGCAGGATTCTGCAAGTAGGGTTTTGATTGGTGGACATGAGCTCCAACTGGCTGTCTTTAGATCCACATGTAATAGTGGAGCTAATTTTAATTAGATTGGGTTGGTTGTTTGTTTTGATATTAACCTAATCCGAACGGGACGTTGAAAGAATGTATACTATTGACTTAATGTGCGTCCTGCACTAATATTAACCTACCTCATATAAACTGAATGCGGTGCGTGCGTGCGGCCCGACTGTGTTTTGTGTTTTGGGCATATAAATCCTATACGATTGTTTCATTGCGTTTTGCAGCCGCACGCATCCAGTTTAGACGCTCTTGTCGACACTCATATATTTCAAAATTTAAATTTTTGTTTTAGCTCTACCGCACGCGCGCGCCGCATCCAGTCCATATGTGTCTATACACCTAACCCTGAGTCATCAAGTTTGTTTTGTTTAACGACACCACTAGAGCACAATGATTTATTAATCATCGGCTATTGGATGTCAAACATATGGTCATTTTGACACAGTCATAGAGATGAAACCCGCTACATTCTTTTTTCTATTAGTAGCAAGGGATCTTTTACATGCACCATCCCACAGACAGGATAGCACATACCACGGCCTTTGATATACCAATCGTGGTGCTCTGGCTAGAGCGAGAAATAGCCCAATATAATAAGCCCACCGCAAGGGGTTGGCAATAAAACTTGTAAAAAAAGAAAAAGAAAAAAAGCCCACCGACGGGGATCGATCCTAGACCGACCGCGCATCAAGCGAGCGTTTTCCAACTGAGCTACATGTACGTCCCGCCCTCCTACGTGAGAGCCGGTACCGTGGTGCGAACGTAGTGCCTTACAGCCTTAAAACCATAACACCTGACACCGATATCGGAGACCTTTGTCCGAGGCGTAAATCTTGAATCAGAAAAAAAGACTCATTATTATTATTATTATTATTATTATATACGTTTAAGAGTTAAGGTCCCACCCAAATTACCCGCGGAAAAACAAACACCTGATCCTAATGGCAATTAGGAAAATTAAATAGGTAATCACAGGGAGAGTTAATTCAAAGGTCACCTTGGCCACATACCGTCACAAACAGACAACAATGACACAGAAATGAATTCAGATGTAAACAGTGAAAATGTGTTGACTAGAAGGAAGAAAATGTTTTATTTAACGACGCACTCAACACATTTTATTTTTTGGTTATATGGCGTCGGACATATGGTTAAGGACCACACAGATAATGGGAGAGGAAACCCGCTGTCGCCACCCCATGGGCTACTCTTTTCGATTAGCAGCAAGGGATCTTTTATATGCACCATCCCACAGACAGGATAGCACATACCACGTTTTTTTGGTATACCAGTCGTGGTGCACTGGCTGGAGCGAGAAATAACCCAATGGGCCCAGCGACAGGGATCGATCCCAGACCGACCGCGCATCAAGCGAACGCTTAACCACTGGCCTACCTCCCGCCCTTTGTTGACTAGGAGGATAGAAGAAGGAGAAATGATAAAGGCCATAACAGAGTTGAAAAACCGAAAGATACCAGGCCTCAGTGGCGCAGTGGTTAAGCCATCGGACTACAGGCTGGTAGGTACAGGGTTTGCAGCCAGGTACCGGCTCCAATCTAGAGCGAGTTGTTAAAGGGCCATACCCTAGTTTTTAAACACTAACGCATATTTTCGACTATTATAACCGTTTTTGATATCTTAAATCATACTTTACTTACATTGTATTGTTTATATTATCAATTTCCGTACATTCGAAGTGTTTTTGGTTATCCTGGTGTTTTTATTATCACAAAATGCGTTTCTCCTATTTTTAAAAACGCACGTGCGTCTGAGAAGTAACAGTTGTGGAGTCGAGTTTCAGTCTATTGTTAGAGCATATTTCACCATTTCAACGTCTCAGACTCATGTTTCACTCAGTTGTAACGTTATCCAGATGTGTTACAGGTTTGTAGATTAACTAAACTTAGTGTAATTTTCACGGGTTGAAACTAGGGTATGTCCCTTTAAGGGCTCGGTGGGTAGGTGTAAGACCACTACACCCTATTATCTCTCTCCCTAACCACTAACCAATTAACAACTAACTCACTGTCCTGAACAGACAGCCCAGAGAGCTGAGGTGTGTGCCCAGGATAGCGTGCTTGAACCATAATTGTTTATAAGCACCAAAATAAGTTGAAATGAAAGGAATCAATAACATCATTAATGAGTATGATGCTTCCACCCTATGTTAATCATATTTAACGTAATCCTTGACAACGGTCTTTTTCCATGTTAACTGGGACTATTAAAGACTATTAAGTTTTTGTAATTACATATCAAAGATATTTTTCTGCATAAAGTATTAGTGGCTGTATATTAAACGTGTTTTGGATCGTTCTAATATTTGTACTAGGTTAAATTTCATTTTATTTTCTAAAAAAGATTTTTTTTTTTTTCGTACGTACGAAGTTATTTGAAGACAAAACCCAGTTTGGGCTTCTTACACATATTAAGACGACCAGAAACACGTTGAATATACAGACACTGACATTCTAAACAAGAAAATATATTTAATATGTAAGTTTAATCGTAGAAATATTTTATTAGTCGGAAACATCTTACAGTGCAGCAAACTCGGAAATGTCCCTTTAAGCCCATTTCTAAAAAAAAAAAAAAATTAATCATTTATTCCCAAAAAACTATAGACCAATAACGTTGCTATGACGCATTAAGAAATTATTCACAACAATTTTAAACATCCGATTGAATAAATATATTGAAGAAAACAATATATTAAACGAAACCCAGATTGCTTTTCGAAAAGGCTATTCTACCACAGACCATCTATTTAATATTCAATCACTAATAAACATCTTAAAGCCTATTCTACCACAGACCATCTATTTAATATTCAATCACTGTGACGGTACATGCTCTTAAATTTGTTTCGCCTGTGGCGATTTTAATTGTGTTAGAGGGCCGTGTGCAGTTTCATTGCCCGTAGCCCAGGTGGGCAACTTGTTACGTAATACTTCGCGCGTTCGGGCATTCCAATATGCACTTAGTCCAGCTGTGGAGGCCATGTGGCGAGTAGTTACGTAATACCTCTGCGAGTGCGGTTTTTACAACCGTGATTTGGCGACGATGGCGTAAGTAAGTCTGACGATCAGAAAGAAATATACCGACTCTAGTAGAGTTGGAATATGAGATGATACGTGAGGTACCGCCTTGTACCCCCAGGCAAAATCCTGATTTATAATAAATAGCTAGTCTTTTAGAGATATCGAGGAGAACGAATAGGAAGGCTGCGAGGGAACGTTAGTCCGTTTGGACTTTGGTAAATATTATTTCTGCTCTGTGTATAACCTTGATGTGATTGATGTGACTTTAAATATTTTGATACTGTATTATACCAATATTCTTTAGACAGTGTCTTCGGTCATCTGACGAAGTAAATCGTAGACTTTTAGTTCTAACATTATATGAGTATTTGGTAATATAAAGCTTAGCCAGTTATCCTAGACGACCTAGGTACACTGTAGGTTATTGTCTTTATTGTGATCGGTACCAGTATTAATTCTGTGTCACAAGGTTACTGAATGAGTAGTTAGGGGTAATTAAAAATTAACCCGTTAGGAATAGAGCTGTAATTCCTTTATTAATTAAGTTGCCCTGGAAGCGTTTCTAAATTATCACACGTTACTGAACGAGTAGTAAGGGTTAATTAAAAATTAACCAGTTAGGAATGGTGTTGTAATTCCTTTATTAATTAACTTCTCCTGGAAGCGTTTCTCAATTATCACACGTGTGGGTGTGGTGTAACGGTGAAGTGATTCGCATATTTGTGTAACTAGACACCTAGAGATTAAACTAATTAAGTGATCAGTTCTGGGTTGTTATTATTGCTGTTATTAATTAACTACTACGGCTGTACATTTGTCAGCGTAGATTATTACAGATTCCAAAGTGTATTGTGTTTTTGTTGTGTTTCTAGAGAACTAACGTGCTATAATTATATATACTATATAAGATCGTATCTCTGATCATACCTAGAGACGAGCCATACTAGGGTTTAACCGCCTGTTACAGAGAGATCTAATAGATATACAGTTAGGAGAGATATTTTGATAATCGTGTTTTATTGAGGAACGGGAATTATAGAATCCCCGTGACAATCACTAATAAACATCTTAAAGGCTATTCTACCACAGACCATCTATTTAATATTCAATTATTAATAAACATCATAAAGGCTATTCTACCACAGACCATCTATTTAATATTCAATCACTAATAAACATCTTAAAGGCTATTCTACCACAGACCATCTATTTAATATTCAATTACTAATAAACATCATAAAGGCTATTCTACCACAGACCATCTATTTAATATTCAATCACTAATAAACATCATAAAGGCTATTCTACCACAGACCATCTATTTAATATTCAATCACTAATTAAAGGCTATTCTACCACAGACCATCTATTTAATATTCAATCACTAATAAACATCTTAAAGGCTATTCTACCACAGACCATCTATTTAATATTCAATCACTAATAAATATCTTAAAGAAAAGAAAACAGAAATTATTCTGTGCTTTCGTTATCTTCTAAAAGGCGTTTGAATAAATTTCTAGAAATTGCATAAGGCAAAAACTTTTCACAATTATTATTATTTTTTTATTTATTTATTTATTTATTTATTTATTTTTAAATATTTATTTTCCCCAGTCCATTCTGACCATGTCAAGGTTGGGAAGCCTTGAATTCATGGCCTTACATCAAAGTGATATAATTTATATACAAGTACATACATCTAATTTGTGGTATAATAATGATATATAGTCATATATAACAATTTGATACATAAATGCATTTGTAATATTTCTGTATAAATTAAAGATTGATAAAAAAAACAAAACAAATTGCTATGACGCATATAATGGAAAGGACTGTGAAATATAGGAGAAGAAGAAAGAAGATATAATGGTTAAAACACATAATAATAAATTGATAAATAAGCAAACAAACAAACAAAACAAAACAAATAAACAAATAAAACAAATAAAGTAAATAAATAAATACATGGGGGGGGGGGTAACTCTGTACTAGCGCGATCACACAAAACACTGACTCCCATTGAGGACAATTGATGCTACGGGTAGTACCAAAGTGTCAAAGTTCGAGGTGCACTGACCCCCCTCATGGGTAACCTAGGGAGACGCATCAGCACCTAATAGTTCCTTTTAACGAGCTACTCTCCGCATACTAATTTCAAAAACATATGTAGCTCCCTCCTTTATTTTTCGGACGACCGTTCAAAATTGCGCCTAATTTAGCTTCATACAAACTGCGCACCCTTTCCATTTGGCGTTAATCCTACGGGACATTTCAAATTCCATTGTATCCAAACCCGGTCAGGCTACTGGTGCTATCTTGCATCTGTCAGTGCAGGCGGTCCCCCCTCCAACCCCACCCCACCCTTTCCTGCCCTGGTCAGAGGAGCCAGCCGAGACAGGTGTGCGCCACAACAGCTTGTTCTGAATGTACACGTTAAACGACCTGACCTGAACAGGTGCACCCAACTTTTAACAGAGAGGGTAACACCACAAATCCTGTCATTGGTGATAAATGTAATTGTGTTTGTTTGTAAAACATTTTTTTAGTGCAATTTGTTTTTAATCTAGTACCACTGTGTCAAGTAGCCTTGTGCTTGAAACATGTATGGGGTACCTGTAAAAAAAAAAGTACTCAAATGTTATGCGGAACTAGGGTAGTCATAGACGATACCCGTTATCTTTGAAACGAACAGCTTAACCCCCAATTTCTTTCTGATTCACTTTAAGGGTGAGGGGTGATAGCATTTATATCCGTGGTGTATATTTTGATTGATACGCTGAACGTAGGAGGTTTAGCCACATGTGTTGCTACTGTCGTCTATGGGATTTGATTTGGTGGCATACATCCTACGAACTATCGTACCTATGACCATCCATCTTTTGCTTAAGCAACAGAGACAGCATACTTTGTTACCTTCTTTTCATTTATCTTTCTTCGGGGGAGGGAGGGGGTTGGGGGTTACTATTATTATATTTTTAAAACAATTTAAAATGTTTTTTGCTGGTGTTTTTTATTTTTTTATTTAATTTAATTTTATTATATTTATTATTATTACTATTATTATTATTATTATTATTATTAATATTATTATTATTATTATTATTATTATTAATTACACCAACTCCCCCACCCCCTGGAAAAATCCTGCACCCGCGCTGAGGCAGTTTGTAAAAATTAAATGACTTTCGTGCGCATGTTGCTGTTGGGAATCTCCATTGTGCTTGCTATAACCTTTAAGACTAAGAGGGGAAAGCAAATAAATAAATAAATAAATAAATAAATAAATAAATAAAATAAATAAATGGATGAATGGATGGATGAATGAATGCATGAATGAATGAATGAATGAATGAATGAATGAATAAATAAATAAATAAAATAAATGATACACACCCATGAATAGTACTTTAACATTTTCCGTTAAGTTACAAAAAACAATGTTTTGACGTGACGTCAAGAATGCTTTGCATTTTTAATATGATTATTGATGCTAAAGCGATGCTACGTACATTTCTCTGAATGTAGTTTAACTTCAAAAATGTGCGAAAAGAATCGCTGTTTGACGATTATAATCATTTTTTTTTTTTAAATGTGTATTTTAAATGTGTATAAATGTAAAATGTACTACCTAATGACGACTGTTAACTGCGCTGTTCTTTTGCAATCTGGATTTAAGAAGAGAGGTAAGTGTTTGTTTGATTATTTATTTTTACTCGAGCCGTTGACGTCGGGGGAGGGGGTACGTAAGCATTTGAGGAGTCATGATTTGGTAATTTTGACATATAGCTTTGAGAGAAAACCCGCTACATTTTTCAGAGTCGGTTTAAGGATCCGCGGGGCCTGTAGCACAAATAACAGGGGGCCACCTTCCCAGGATATATATTTTGCAACCCCTTCGGGGAGAGTGGAAAAATGACCTGGAAAAAAAATGTACACATCACCGCGTGGCCCCCTGAAGTGCGGGGTCCGTAGCACGTGCTACATGTACTACTAGGATAAACCGGCTCTGACATTTTTCCAATAATAGTAAGGGTCTATTATATGCACCATCCCACAGACATGATAGCACATACCACTGGCTGGAACGAGAAATAATCCAATGAGCGCACCGACGGAGATCGATCCCAAACCGTTCGCGCATCATGCAAGCGTTTTACCACTGGGCTATGTCGTGCTATATACGGGACACATGCTTTCACAGCGGGATATAATATATATTCGACGCCATATAACCGTAATTAAAATGTGCTGAGTGCGTCGTTAAATAAAACCTTCCTTCCTTCCTTCCTGTCTTCCTTCCAATCTGCCTTTCTTCTTTAATCGGTCATTTTGTTTCTTTTTATTGATAAATTCTGCAACGAGATAAATTCTGCAACGAGACGCCGACTGAACTGGTACACTGAATGATGTAAATTATTGAACAGGGTAATTAGGAACGGTAAATACCACGTCGGATTAAATTCAGGCCCCGCTCCGGCGCGGGACTTGGAACCGTCTGCCGACCCAGTGGATCTCATTATCTGGCGGGAAGAAAACGTTGTTGCCGTCTTCGTCTTCCCGAGATTAGATTGTCGTACGGAAACAATCGGCCTCGGTAGTGTGGTAATTGAGGACGTAAGACTAAAAGGTATTGGTTCCCACCGAACTCTTGATTTTACACACACACACACACACACATAGAGACACACACACACACACATAGAGAGAGAGACACACACACACACACACACATAGAGACACACACACACACACACACATAGAGACACACACACACACACACACAGAGAGAGAGACACACACACACACACACACACACACACAGACACACATGCATACACACACACACACACGCACACACACACACACACACACACACACACACACACACACACACGCAAACACACACACGCACGCAAACACAAACACGCAAACACACACACACACGCAAACACACACACACACACATACAAGGACACACACAGACACACACACACACATACATAGACACACACACACGCAAACACACACACACATACACACACACAGACGCAAACACACACAGAGACACAGACACACAGAGACACACACTCACATACACACATACAAACATACAGACACACAGACACACACACAAACACAGACACACAAACACACACAACCACAGACACACATACACAAACACAGAGAGATACACACACATAGAGACACACACACACACACACACACACAGACATACACACAGACAGACACACACAGACACACACAGACACACGCACACTGGTGCCTATCGTTTGACGGAACTCTTTTCGCAAAGTCAGAGGTTGTGCCCAAGATAGGCGTGCTTGAACAGTTCTCTGATGGAAGAATGCCAAATATTACCCACACCCACACCACTGGTCATAATTCAACGCCATAATATGAGGTACATTGTATAAATATTAATAAAAATACATGGCTAGACGGAGTGGTCTCGGTGGTGCAGTGGTGTCGGACATAACGCTGGTAGGTACTGGGTTCGCAGCCCGGTACCGGCTCCCTCCCAGAGCGAGTTTTAACGACTCAGTGGGTAGGTGTAAGACCACTGCACCCTCGACTGTCACACTAACCACTAACCAACTAACAACTAAACCACTGGACAGACAGCTCAGATAGCCGAGGTGTGTGTGTGTGTGTGTGTGTGTGTGTGTGTGTGTGTGTGTGTGTGTGTGTGTGCCCCGGATAGCGTGCTTGAACCTTGATTGGATATAAGCACGAACATAAGTTGAAATGAATGGATGACTAGATTAGTCCGGTAGCGAACCACTACCCCCCCCCCCCGACAGTCCCCCCCCCCCCCCCCCCCCCCAATATAAAATCATGGCTATGTCAGTGCCAGGACAGCGTTCTTGAACTTAACTGGATAAAAGCGCGAAAATAAGAATACTTGAAATGACATGAAATGATAGCGAAACTAGAAAATAATAATCTGAACTCTTTTAATGATGCTTCAGAAACCTTCTTAAAGGGACATACCCTAGTTTGTAAACACTAAGGCACATGTTTCACTATTAGAACCGTTTATGATCACTGAAATCAAGCATTACTTATATTTTATTGTCTAGATTATCCATTTCCGTTCGTACAACCGAAGTGTTTCTGGTTATCCTGTTGTTTCTAATACCACAAAATGCATTTGTGATATTTTTAAAAACGCACGTGCGTCTGAGAACTAACGGTCATGGTGTCGCGTTTTGGTTTATTTTTAAGGGTATTTCAACGTCACAGACTCTTGTTTCACTCTGTTGTATCCAAATGTGTTACAGGTTTGTAAATTAACCAAACTTAGTGTCCATTTTTACGGGTCGAAACTAGAGTCTAGGTGAAAAATATTCCATGGTGTTTAAAAATTAAATTAGTGTCTGTCCGTTTAATTCCTATATATTCCCTTTCGGTTAATTTGACTGTCAGAAATTATATTTATGAAATTTGCACACTCACCCTTTTTCCGGATACAATCACTGGCAAGGTGACAAGTTATGTCCAGAGCAGACGTGTCTAAACCTTAATTGAATATATACAGACACGTTAATATAATAATAATTCTCGTGAGCCAGGTTCACAGAATGAGACGTGACGTAGCCCAGTGATAAAGCGCTCACGTCGTGCGCGGTCGGTTTGGGGTCGATCCCCGTCGGTGGGCCCATTGGGCTGTTTCTCGTTTCAGCCAGTGCACCACAACTAGTATATCAAAGGTCGTGGTATGTGCTATCCTGACTGTGGGATGGTGCATATAAAATATACACTGCTAATGGAAAATTGTAGCGGGTTTCTTCTTTAAGCCTATATGTCAAAATTGCGAAATAGTTGACATCCAACAGCCGATTATTAATAAATCAATGTGCTCTAGTGGTTTCGTTAAACACAAACAAAACTTTTGTTTTAAGTTCACGAAATATCGTAACTTTACGCTTACGGCTAGCTGTCAGACATTTACGATTATTTTAGTATCTATTTTACGCATAAAATTACATTGGTTTGGGAGATGGGCCACGGTAAAAGCGCGAGTTATGTATTTTTCGCACGGTATTATTAGCACTGTGTGTAATTATAACAACAGGCTTTCAGTCGCAAACTTACGTTTATGTGCAACACAATGTTACTTAAATCAGTGATTGAAAACAATCCTTATATTTTACAGTGAGTTCGAAATACACACAAATAATAGTCTTTCGTTTTTATCGCCAATGGTAGTTCTTTAAAGGGAAATTCCTGAGTTTGCTGCATTGTAAGATGTTTCCGACTAACAAAATATTCCTACCGTTAAACTTACATATTAAATATATTTTCTGGTTTAGAATATCAGTGTCTGTATATTTATTGTGTTTCTGGTTGTCTTAATATTTGTAAGAAGCCCAAACTGGATTTTGTCTTCAAATAATTTCGTACGAACGAAAAAATTATATTTTAGGAAATAAAATGAAATTTAACTTAGTACAAACATTAGAACGACCAGAACTACGTTTAACATACAGTAACTAATATCTTATGCAGAAAAATATATTTGATATGTAATTACAATCGTTAAAAAGTCTTTGTTAATAGATATCATCTTAAAAATTGCAGGAAACTCAGGAATGTCCCTTTAATGTTCGACCTTTTTTTTCTCTCTGTTTTTTTTCTAACTAGAGTATTGCCTAGGGTAAAAATGTTTGCACAAGCTCGTGAATTCTTGTTTTGAGATCTGCGATTGCTTTCAAGTCGGCCAATGTCATGTTAGTTACTCCAAGCACATCCTGTTGTACCACGGAAACACGTCACAGGGCACTAAAACTAGGGAACATCAAACACCTCAGTATTAATGGCCTTTGTGATACGTTTTAAAACATATGGAACTGTTGTGTTAGTCATTAACAGTACATTCATAAAACAGCCACCACAACATGACTGGGTTACCGGCCTCGATGATGTAATGGTTTAGAGATCGGACATAAGGCTGGTAGGTACTGGGCTCGCATCCCGGTACCAGCTCCCACCCAGAGCGAATTTGACGCCTCAGTGCGTAGGTGTGTGCTTCTACACCCACTTGTCACTAACCACTAACAACTAACCACTAACCCACTGTCCTGGACAGACAGCTCAGATAGCCGAGGTGTGTGCCCAGGACAGCGTGCTTGAACCCTAGTTGAAGCACGAAAATAAGTATAATGAAACTAAATGTCCCGTATGCAGTGTACTCACTTTGTGTATCCTGCAAAGTATTGTCCGTTTTAAGAAGAAGAAAAAATGCCTTGTCAAATCTTTTTTTGATAATGTCGTATTTAAAGGGACATACCCTAGTTTTTAAACACTAAGGTATATTTTTTACTATTAGAGCCGTTTTTGACAACTGAAATCATACTTTACTTATTTTTTATTGTTTAGAGTATCCACTTCCGTGTATTTGAAGTGTTTTTGGTAATTCTGGTGTTCTTAATATCACAAAATGCATTTCTCATATTTTGAAAAACGCACGTGCGTCTGAGAAGTAACAGTTATGGAG
Organism: Gigantopelta aegis; assembly: GCF_016097555.1. Classification (NCBI taxonomy): domain Eukaryota; kingdom Metazoa; phylum Mollusca; class Gastropoda; order Neomphalida; family Peltospiridae; genus Gigantopelta; species Gigantopelta aegis. Next base: position 11,273,585 of record NC_054705.1, read on the forward strand.
CTTAGTTTTAGTTTATTTTTAGAGGGTATTTCATCAGACTCATATTTCACTCAGTTGTAACTTTATCCAAATGTGTTACAGGTTTGTAGATTAACAAAACTTAGTCTAACTAGGGTCTGTTCCTTTAAATAATCCATTTGCTTGAATTTATTTGTCATTTTAGTACTAAGTACTTACGAATATGCACGTGGTATGCTATCACTTATGTAAACATCAAAATGAGTTGGTGCTCTAGGTCAGCGTGGATTAAAAATTCTCAATTTTCTCAAAACATTTTCACAAAATATATCCACCTAGCCCAATCGACTTTGTCAACCTTTTCTGAGAATATATTGCGGCATAAAAATTGTATTTGGAATTCGTGAAGAGTTAAATGGTGGTGAGCAACCTTAACTATTGACCATTAAGAAAGCGAGAGCAGTATACGGTACTGTTAATCGTAGTAGTGATCCTTGTCAACTGTTTTATCGCATTTTTAAGTTTCACCAGTGTTCCACGACTGGTATATCAGAGGCCGTGTATACAAACATACATTATACATTTTGCTAAACTGTCTCGGCAGTGGCCTCATCATATTACATATTTGTATTTTGAAGAAATAGGTAGGCAGACGGAAAGAGCGAGAGAGAGAGAGAGAGAGAGAGAGAGAGAGAGAGAGAGAGAGAGAGAGAGAGAGAGAGAGAGAGAGAGAGAGAGAGAGAGAGAGAGAGAGAGAGAGATGGGGGAGGATAAAGACAGAGAGAGAGAGAGAGAGAGAGAGAGAGAGAGAGAGAGAGAGAGAGAGAGGATAAAGACAGACAGAGAGAGAGAGAGAGAGAGAGAGAGAGAGAGAGAGAGAGAGAGAGGATAAAGACAGAGAGAGAGAGAGAGACAGAGAGAGAGAGAGAGAGAGAGAGAGAGAGAGAGAGAGAGGATAAAGACAGAGAGAGAGAGAGAGACAGGGAGGGAGGATAAAGACAGAGAGAGAGAGAGAGAGAGAGAGAGAGAGAGAGAGAGAGAGAGAGAGAGAGAGAGAGAGAGAATTAGTTTTGTTCAACAATAAATGGATCCGCCGACGAGGATCGATCATGCGACTAAGCCACAGAAAGCTAGCGCTCTGACAACTGGACTGCCTGGATATTTCCACGAAAGTTATAAGTACCAACAAACAAACCCCCACCATAGTGTGATTAATTTTAATTGACACACACAAAGAGGCACTGCACATGAACACCACATTAGAGAAAATATTATCGCCAAATAATGCTGATTTTATAGGATTTTTCATTATCTTCTAGAAATATGCCGTGATTAATTAATGATTAAATTAGACACACTGATTGGCTTCTTTCATGTTGTAAAACCACGTGGCCCCAATCAGTTATTGCCTCATTTGCTAAACGAGCCCCTGAAACACGTGCGCGAAAATAAAGGAAATGTTTTATTTAATGACGCACTCTACATATTTTATGTATGGTTATATGGCGTCGTACATATGGTTAAGGACCACACACATATTGTGAGAGGAAACCCGCTGTCGCCACTTCATGGGCTACTCTTTTCGATTAGCAGCAAGGGATCTTTTATATGCACCATCCCACAGACAGGATAACACATACCACGGCCTTTGATATACCAGTCGTGGTGCACTGGCTGGAACGATAAATAGCCGAATGGGCCAACCGACGGGGATCGATCCTAGACCGACCGCGAACGCTTTACCACTGGGCTACGTCTCGCCCCCTGCGCGAAAATAGTGCAGTAGTAAACTTTAGTTCTGTGGTTGGTGGACTGATTTAATTTGCAGTGGTTAGTTTATTTCGCCGGTGCACATATTTTGAGTCCTATACCTGTGCAATAAGTTTCATATTCGACCTTCTGTCTGCCTGTCTCTTTTTTCTGTATGTATATCCGTCCGTCAATCCGTCCGTCTGTTCCACATATATTTTTCCGGAATTTTTGTTTTTCGCAGTGCTTTAAAATATTGAACTGAATTCTGTGTATATCTTTATCATGTACCGTTACAGATCAAGTTTGACTGTCATATCAATTTGCTAATTTTTCACAGAGTTATAGCCCTTGAACATAGAAGATATGAACACTTGTTTTCCGAACTTGTTTTTGTTTTTGCAATGCCTCAAGATACTGAGCTACATTTTGTGTATAGCTTTGTCATATACTGTTACAAATGAAGTTTGACTTTCATGGCGAGTTTAAACTTAGGAGACAGGAAAATGTCTGAGACTCGGTAGTGCGGTAATAAAGTTTGGTTATGTATTTGACTGGTAACTGTTTACAGTTAAACGTGTTCCTCCTACACAGGGTGTATACCACCAAATCAAACCCCATAGGAAGGAAATGCTTTATTTAACGACGCACTCAACACATTTTATTTACGGTTATATGGCGTCAAACATATGGTTAAGGACCACACATATTGGGAGAGGAAACTCTTTTCGATTAGCAGCAAAGGATATTTTATATGCACCATCCCATAGACATGATAGTACATACCACGGCCTTTGTTACACCAGTTGTGGAGCACTGGCTGGGACGAAAAATAGCCCAATTGGTACACTGACAGGTATCGATTCTGGCAAACCCCATAGGAAATGTTTTATTTAACGACGTACTCAACACATTTTAATTACGGTTATATGGCGGCAAACCCAATAGATGACAATAGTAAAATATATAATATATTATATAAATATTATGTGGCTAAACCGCCTACTTACAGTATATCAGTCGACGTTAACACCACGGATACAACTATTACCACCTCTCACCCTCAAAGTAAATCAGAAAAAGGGGGTCAAGCTGCTCATTTCTCATTAATGGGTAGCGTATATGACTACCCTAGTTCCGCACAAAACTTGAGTACTTGCTTTTACAGGTACCCCTTACATGTTTCAAGCACAGGGTTAATTGACACAGTGGTATTAGATGAAATAAAATTGCATACGTTTTTTGTCCAGATGAAACTATTTTTTCTTTAAAGCAACCCACAAACACAAAAACGACACATATAGACAAACCGATAAGCGAGAGCTATACCATTGGACTTTATACCCCTCCGCGCAAACCCTCACCCCCATGACATTTGAGAGATAATGACATCGAAAGCAATCGATACTAAACCGACCGCGAATCAAGCGAGCGCACTACCACTGGGCTACGTCCCGCCCTATGAGATTTACGAATGGAAAGTTTCACTGATAAATCAGTTTGGTAGTCAGCAAACGACTTCATTTTCAATGGTCTTGGGCTCTGTGCATTCTCGTGTTTCGCTATTTATTGTCGAAGTAAATTGTTCCGTTATTGTTTAGTGATATGCGTTGTAATAAATACAATACTACACTCGTTCCCGTAATGCTAGTATCGAGATATCAACTGACACGACGGAGCTGACCAACTTGACAGTTTGCGTTGTAATTTCCACCACTCCCAAACTTACGACGGAAGAAGGAAGGAAGGAAATGTTTTATTTAACGACGCACTCAACACATTTTATTTACGGTTATATGGCGTCAGACATATGGTTAAGGACCACACAGATATTGAAGGAGGAAACCCGCTGTTGCCACTTCATGGGTTACTCTTTTCGATTAGCAGCAAGGGACGACTTACGATGGGTGAGCTCAGATTAACAACTAATGGGTTATGCGACGAGAATCGAGTTGTAAAAGCGCTCAGACTAGCAACTGGTCAGTCGTAGAAGTTGGTCAACTCAGTCGTGACAGTTATGCTAGGCTCATACTACCAACTGCCATCAGAACGCTGGCCAACTTTCTGCTGTCACGACTTCTACGACTGTCCATTTGCTAGACTGAGCGCTCTTACAACTCGATTCTCGTCGTATACAACACGTACGACCGAGTAGTTGTAACATGAGCGCAACAGTGGTACGACAGGAGTTGAGGAATCGTCGAATTGGCCAATATTCTGCTGACAGTTGGAAGTCTGATCCTAGCATTAGCGGACAGTTTATATATTATTACAACTCGTGTGTTTTCGATCGTACATCGCTCGCTTTTGCTTGTGATGTACGACCGAACATGGTAATATACACGGTATCTCATGGGAATTCGTTTAGTATTCTCTTCGAAACTATAGGCCACACGCCACCATTTGTGTCGTTACTTGCTGTAGCAGCTTCATATAGTCCGGTTTACGAAATAATCTTTCTTTGATGTTCACACGTAGGTTGACGTCTGTAGTATTTAAATAACCTATTGGTTTGAAGTAACTTGTTATATGTAATACTAACTGATAACAACTGTGCAAGTGGTATGGTGCCACTTGTATAACAGCGACACGAGGCGGTGATCAGGCATAGGGGTCGGGTCATTAATTGAAAAGGTTCGTAGTGACCTATGTTGATTTTTTACACGATACATGTCAGTTGAGAACACTAGCTAAAATTAGTAGTCATATGACCCTCTCTACACAGTGCCCCCCCCCCTCCCCCCGCCAGAGGGGCCCCCAGACTAATAATTATAAAATTAGTTAATTTTTTTGTCATGTAATTTAATTTCTATGTTGTGGGGCCCCCAAGGTCTAAATCCGGCTCTGTCTCTACAGTGTTGTATTTTTCAAAGAATATATTCTAACACAGAAATTGTATTGAACTGCAAGGAGTAATTAATGGTGGTGTGTAACCTTGAGCATGGCTATATAGCATACACAAGGACGAGTTAATAAATAACTTTGACGGGAAGCCGCTGTTATTCAATTCTGAGATGCCGCCTTTATAGTCAAGCGGGTTGTGTGTCTTGTGATAATTTTCAGTTTTTAGAAATCATAATGTTATTCGCTCTTTACTGCAGGCAAACACAAATCGTATAAATAAACTGAGGTAGAATTGGTTTTGCTGTTTGTACTCGGTAACGTTTCATGTGGATGGGGTTGGGTTACGATCATATGATGGTTTTAATCAAGTCGTTAAACACTCTGTGGCTCTATTACATGTTTATTGAACAAGCGTCGTTACTCCATATTCCTCGAGTTATGGGGTGTTACGTTATATCTGACAGTTAAAGAGAGAGAGACAGAGAGAGAGAGAGAGAGAGAGAGAGAGAGAGAGAGAGAGAGAGAGAGAGAGAGAGAGAGAGAGAGAGAGAGAGAGAGACAGAGAGAGAGAGAGAGAGAGAGACAGACAGAGACAGAGAGACAGAGAGAGACATACAGAGAGAGACAGAGAGAGAGACAGATACAGAGAGAGAAACAGAGAGGAGGTCGTAGAGACAAAGAGAGAGAGAGAGAGAGAGAGAGAGAGAGAGAGAGAGAGAGAGAGAGAGAGAGAGAGAGAGAGAGAGTCGTAGAGACAAACAAAGGAAAAAAACAGGAGGATGAACGATTTTGCTTTTAGTAATGTACATGTACTTTTCATCTAACATTCTGATAGCAGTGAATATCAAATAGCTCTATGCACACCTGCCCATCCATCCACCCGGCCTCACGCACGGGCGCACACGAAAGTGGATTAATATTGAAGAGCTTGCCTGAGTAATATTACAATACTTGAGAACATGCATGAATATATTAGCCTTTTTAGTGGACTTCGAATATGAAAGCATTGCAGTTTTCATTAAGAATGTTTAGGATTGTCAAAGATACGCTCGCTAGCAGGCCGTGGACACACATCTATATAGCATGGAGAGAGAAAAGTTGGGGGTCATGGTGTTTGTTTTTTTTTAATTTGATATATAGTAATATTTTCCAAACGATATCTCTTGCGTAGCATTTGATGCTTTCGACCACATATCGAACAAAACAGTTCCTGTTTGTTTGTTTGTTTGGTTAGTTACCGGCCTCGGTGGCGTCGTGGTTAGGCTATCGGTCTACAGGATGGTAGGCACTGGGTTCGGATCCCAGTCGAGGCATGGGATTTTTAATCCAGATACCGACTCCAAACCCTGAGTGAGTGCCCCCCAAGGCTCAATGGGTAGGCGTAAACCACTTGCACCGACCAGTGATCCACAGGTTCAACAAAGGCCATGGTTTGTGCTATCCTGCCTGTGGGAAGCGCAAATAAAAGATCCCTTGCTGCCTGCCGTAACAGAGTAGCCTATGTGGCGACAGCGGGTTCCTCAGAATGACCATATGTTTGACGTCGAATAGCCGATGATAAGATAAAAAAAAAATCAATGTGCTCTAGTGGCGTCGTTAAACAAAACAAACTTTACTTTTTTACTTTTTTAGTTAGTTGCTTGGTGGTTTTGTTTTGTTTTGCCACACTCTCCTAAAATTCATACACACGCGCTTCATTCCATCTGTTATTCACAGTGAATTTAAAATAAACATATGAGCCGTATGTTTAAAGCGTTCAAGAAAATCAAACTTCATAAATTCAGCACATATTTTTTCGTCGTCTTTTTCTTTTAGAATACAAGGTTTCCACCACTTCTGATGTGTTTTTATATCCTACATGACTGCATATCATCAATTATGCAATCTTTTATACGTCCATGACATCATCGCTACTTAGCAGAAGGAAAGAAATGTTTTATTTAACGACGCACTCAACACATTTTATTTATGGTTATATGGCGTCAGACATATGGTTAAGGATCATACAGATATTGAGAGAGGAAAGCCGCTGTCGCCACTTCATGGGCTACTCTTCGATTAGCAGCAAGTGATCTTTTATATGCACCATCCCACAGACAGGATAACACATACCACGGCCTTTGATATACCAGTCGTGATGCACTGGACGGAGCGAGAAATAGCCCAATGGGCCCACCGACGGGGATCGATCCTAGACCGACCGCGCATCAAGCGAACACTTTACCATCGGGCTACGTCCCGTCTCACTTAGCAACAGGTATTACAAGAAATATTGTCACTAAACGATAGGGATTTCAAAGTTATTAGAATTTGACAATAACAATAAGACCTATTCGATCTTACGATATTGACAGTGAAATGTACTATTATTTACCTCAGGAAGTTCAGTGCTCGCTTGAGGATCGAACCAACTCGGTGGATACATTCAATAGATTGGGGGGGGGGGGGGGTCTCATTAATTTAAGCGTCGTGGGATCGAACCACCTTGGTGGATTCATTTAACTGATTAGGTTTGGTTTTCTCTCATTACATCCAGTGCACCACGACTGGTCAAAAGCTGTGGAATGTGCTTTCCTGTCTGTGGGATGGTGCATATAAAAGATATCTTGCTGCATTAGAAAAAATGTAGCGGGTTTTCTCTGATGACTACGTGTCAGAATTATCAAATGTTTGACATTCAATAGCTGATGATTAATTAATCAATGTGCTCTAGTGGTGTTGTTAAGTAAAAACACCCTTAAAACACTGCTGCGTACTATTACAGAGGATATGCTGAATAACATGGTGTCGTGCTCGTTTAGCGGGAATATGCGGGCAATAACGGGAAAGAGAGAGCAGTCATACAAACATGCGATTTCAAGGCTGAAACTGAAGGCACGTCAAGTTCTAATTGTATTAATTTTGTAGACATGTAGCTTTGATTTATAAAAAGGTAAATGAAAAACGACTAAGTCACATGCAATGGCAGTTTAAACTAAAATTTACTCTTTTTAAACATTAAACGTGGAGATATGCTATAGCAGAATTATCACGAAATATGTTACGTTCACTGCATACAGGGAATTCAAATAAAACAATATATTTTACCGCTATTGGAGGTTTTTTTTTATAGATATTAGATAGATACTTTATACACATTTCACGATTATCTTTGATGGTGAGAACAAATTAAAATCGGGGGCGGGAAGGGGTGGTACGTGGAGTGAAAACGAAACCCCTATTGCAAAACAATTGCATTTATTCGCCTTGAAAACCCCCCAACAATACTATGTGTGTATTTTCCATCAGTAAAACCATATTATAACACGGGGTATCTTATAAAGCACCTTTCATAGAGAGACACAGATACCAGACGTTAGTCTTTAAATTACATGTAAAACCATATTATAACACGGGGTATCTTATAAACCACCTTTCATAGAGAGACACAGGTACCAGACGTTAGTCTTTAAATTACATGTAAAACCATATTATAACACGGGGTATCTTATAAACCACCTTTCATAGAGAGACACAGGTACCAGACGTTAGTCTTTAAATTACATGTAAAACCATATTATAACACGGGGTATCTTATAAAGCACCTTTCATAGAGAGACACAGGTACCAGACGTTAGTCTTTAAATTACATGTACAAATACTAATAGTTTTCTAACGAAATTGAGTAAGTATATTTTCGCACAAATAAAAAGAAAAAAAAGAAAAGAAAAGAAAAACCTACAAAAATAACATAACATGTTATTTGTTTGATTTTTTTTTTAAAAACCCACACATCATGTTTGCTATCGTTCTGGCTAATTTCCATTGTTAACAGTACTTTTGATACATTCGTGTCAAAAAGCAATTCGGACTAAAACACGTTTCATAGACTTTTCATTGTACTGCCTGATATCGCAGCTGTAGTACACATTTAGGTAGTATAATGTGAATTCTACCTTTATAATTACACCTGTTTATCACTTTTTACCTGCAATATACATTAATCTGAAATCAACATCGTCCATGAAGAAAAAACATGAAAGCAGCTAAACATTATACCGTGTGAGCAGGCTACTACCTGCAACCAATCATCTTTCTATGGCACCGTTAGTATTTATATCACATTGTAAAATATATTAATTGGTAATAGTCACCAACAAGCCTTGAGGAATTCCGCGTTATCACCTGCACAGGATAAAGCCGATAACGTACGTAATTAACCTGTTTTCTATCTTTATTTATTTTCTTTTTTATTTTCTCTTTTTTTCTCTATGTAACGTTAAAGTTAAAGGGACAGTCCTGAGTTTACAACCATTGTAAACATGTTTCCGACCAATAGAGCCTTTTCCATGAAGTAACATACAAATTAAAGACATTTTCTTATTTAAAAAATCAGTGTCTGTATTTACAAGGTGTTTGTTGTTGTTCTAATGGTTGTAGTAGACTAAACCGGATTTTACCTCCCAGTAATTTCCTACGTAATAAAATAATATATATGACGAATTAAAGTTAAAACTGAGTGCTACAAACATTAATAATAGTATACGACCACAAACACATTCGATATAGAGACACTAGTATTCTAAACAAACAAAAAATGTATTTAGTATGAAATAGTAGTCGCCAACAAGGCTCTGTTATCGTAAACATCTTACAATGGCTGCAAACTCAGGACAGTCCCTTTAAGGCTCTGTTATCGCAAACATCTTACAATGGCTGCAAACTCAAGACAGTTCCTTTAAAGCTCTGTTATCGTAAACATCTTACAATGGCTGCAAACTCAAGACAGTTCCTTTAAGGCTCTGTTATCGCAAACATCTTACAATGGCTGCAAACTCAGGACAGTCCCTTTAAAGCTCTGTTATCGCAAACATCTTACAATGGCTGCAAACTCAAGACAGTTCCTTTAAAGCTCTGTTATCGCAAACATCTTACAATGGCTGCAAACTCAAGACAGTCCCTTTAAAGCTCTGTTATCGCAAACATCTTACAATGGCTGCAAACTCAGGACAGTCCCTTTAAGGCTCTGTTATCGCAAACATCTTACAATGGCTGCAAACTCAGGACTGTCCCTTTAAAGCTCTGTTAACGCAAACATCTTACAATGGCTGCAAACTCAGGACTGTCCCTTTAAAGCTCTGTTATCGCAAACATCTTACAATGGCTGCAAACTCAGGACAGTCCCTTTAAAGCTCTGTTATCGCAAACATCTTACAATGGCTGCAAACTCAAGACAGTCCCTTTAAAGCTCTGTTATCGCAAACATCTTACAATGGCTGCAAACTCAAGACAGTTCCTTTAAAGCTCTGTTATCGCAAACATCTTACAATGGCTGCAAACTCAGGACTGTCCCTTTAAAGCTCTGTTATCGCAAACATCTTACAATGGCTGCAAACTCAGGACTGTCCCTTTAAAGCTCTGTTATCGCAAACATCTTACAATGGCTGCAAACTCAAGACAGTTCCTTTAAAGCTCTGTTATCGCAAACATCTTACAATGGCTGCAAACTCAGGACAGTTCCTTTAAAGCTCTGTTATCGCAAACATCTTACAATGGCTGCAAACTCAGGACTGTCCCTTTAAAGCTCTGTTATCGCAAACATCTTACAATGGCTGCAAACTCAAGACAGTTCCTTTAAAGCTCTGTTATCGCAAACATCTTACAATGGCTGCAAACTCAGGACTGTCCCTTTAAAGCTCTGTTATCGCAAACATCTTACAATGGCTGCAAACTCAGGACTGTCCCTTTAAGGCTCTGTTATCGCAAACATCTTACAATGGCTGCAAACTCAGGACAGTCCCTTTAAAGCTCTGTTATCGCAAACACCTTACAATGGCTGCAAACTCAGGACAGTCCCTTTAAAGCTCTGTTATCGCAAACATCTTACAATGGCTGCAAACTCAAGACAGTCCCTTTAAAGCTCTGTTATCGCAAAGATCTTACAATGGCTGCAAACTCAGGACAGTCCCTTTAAAGCTCTGTTATCGCAAACATCTTACAATGGCTGCAAACTCAGGACAGTCCCTTTAAAGCTCTGTTATCGCAAACATCTTACAATGGCTGCAAACTCAGGACTGTCCCTTTAAAGCTCTGTTATCGCAAACATCTTACAATGGCTGCAAAACTCAAGACAGTGTCCTTTAAAGCTCTGTTATCGCAAACATCTTACAATGGCTGCAAACTCAGGACTGTCCCTTTAAAGCTCTGTTATCGCAAACATCTTACAATGGCTGCAAACTCAGGACTGTCCCTTTAAAGCTCTGTTATCGCAAACATCTTACAATGGCTGCAAACTCAGGACTGTCCCTTTAAAGCTCTGTTATCGCAAACATCTTACAATGACTGCAAACTCAGGACTGTCCCTTTAAAGCTCTGTTATCGCAAACATCTTACAATGACTGCAAACTCAGGACTGTCCCTTTAAAGCTCTGTTATCGCAAACATCTTACAATGGCTGCAAACTCAGGACTGTCCCTTTAAAGCTCTGTTATCGCAAACATCTTACAATGGCTGCAAACTCAGGACTGTCCCTTTAAAGCTCTGTTATCGCAAACATCTTACAATGGCTGCAAACTCAAGACAGTCCCTTTAAAGCTCTGTTATCGCAAACATCTTACAATGGCTGCAAACTCAGGACAGTCCCTTTAAGGCTCTGTTATCGCAAACATCTTACAATGGCTGCAAACTCAGGACAGTCCCTTTAAAGTTTGTTTTGTTTAGATCGACACCTCTAGAGCACAAAGATTAATTAATCAACGGCTAGTAGGTGACAAACAGTTGGTAATTCAGTCATGTGGTCTTTAGAGAAAACCAGCAACATTATCCCCCTTAGCAAGGGATCTTTCATAGAGACTTTCCCGCAAATACCTGAGTTGGGACAGGAAAATTATACTACGACCGTTGATATATCAGTCGTGGGTACTGGTTATAACGGGAAAACCTCAATCAGAGAAATAGTTTCACCGTGGGGATTTCGTCCCAAGCCAGTCAGGTGAACGCTCTACACCTTTGAGCCAAGTCCCGAAATTTTATATCAGTGATATACATTATTTAATTCCAAAACAGCAGGTGTCCTTAGAAAACTTTCCATGTTTTGTAGTTTAATTATGAATACTTTCTGTGTATTTTTAGTATCTTTGTAATTATGTACAGTAATGTGCACCCGCCATCTTGTTACATATATATCCTCGTAAGCCATAATCTGCGTAATAAAATTAAGTTCAGCCAGGTAACCATCGAACCAGTGACGCTAATTCACCAGACTTAATTAAAATAATTACACACAATTCCGTAATTACTGTGCATCTTCATATTAAAACAATTATAAGAAATATGACCGTGACAGTGATGAATGTCTGTCTACGCGCCGACATTATCAAGGAAAGACAAATTATTGTCCCCTTTATTCCAACCTTCCACCCACTCATTCAACCCCAATTATTTTAGTGACTAGTAAACATGTTGTTTTTCTCTCATGTTAATTAAAATACATCAAGTAAAACATTTTCCAGTCAAATTTGCTATAATATTGTATAGACATATTGTATATTAGATTATAAACATATTAAAGTATAATTGTCATAAAATAGTATACATTTAAAACGGAACTTGTAAAAGCAATTACCTTTTTTCCACTTCTTTTATATATTTTGTTTAATTTAATTTAATTTTATTTTATTTCACTTTAAATTTACTTTATTTTCTCTAAAAAAAAACCGAGCACTTTTTAAACAACCAATATTAATTTTTTTTTAATTCTTAAAGGGACATTCCTGAGTTTGCTACAGTGCAAGATGTTTCCGACTAATAAAATATTTCTACGATTAACTTACATATTAAATATATTTTCTTGTTTAGAATATCAGTGTCTGTATATTCAATGTGTTTCTGGTCGTTTTAATATTTGTAACAAGCCCAAACTGGATCTTCAAATACTTTCGTACGTACGAAAAAGCGTATTTTAACAAAGAAAAATTAAATTTAACCTAGTACAAATATTAGAAAGATCAGAAACACGTTTAATATACAACCACTAATATTTTATGCAGAAAAATATATTTGATATATACATGTAAGTACAATCGTTAAAACGTCTCTGTTAGTGGATAACACCTTAAAAATTGCAGCAAACTCAGAAATGTGCCCTTAAACAATTTTGACGAAAAAGGCGAAACGCGGAACAACTTCTTGCTTACACCAAACGAAACACAAACACTCAGACGGAACCGTATTTTACCTACCAGCGTTAAAGATTTCCTCCGCACAGCACTCGGTAATGATTGGAACTTGTCGCTAGTACTTGGCCATACGCTCGGCATCGACTGGTATTCAGCGGGCGGCCTCCACCAGTCGGACTGGCGATATGGTCGAATTTTTAGAAGACTCTTCGTCATCATTCGACGTCGTCACGCCAAAGGGCGTCATCGTTTTGACGAATAGTGAAAGCCGACGGATACTCTCTCGATGGGTGGCAAAGAGAAGCCCCGCGTGTGTCTTTTTCCTCGCGGTGTGGCAGTCCTAAGTGCTGCTGTTTTAGACTGGTCCCGGTACAAAAACACCGCTTTTCTCTACCTCCCAGTTATAGTTTACAACATTTACGCAACGTGTAGGGTTTCTGTGACTTATAGGGATTCCTAGCCCCCAGGGATCTGATGTCGAAATGTTCAAGAGAGATTATAACTGGGTTGGCGATGTGGCTTTTGTAAAATACTGTAAAATGTCGTGTTCTTAAAAGGACATACCCTAGTTTTTAAACACTAAGGTATATTTTTGACTATTAGAGCCGTTTATGATAACTGAAATCATACATTACTTACATTTTATTGTTTAGATTATCAATTTCCGTACATTCGAAGTGTTTTTGGTCATCCTGGTGTTTTTAATATCACAAAATGCATTTCTCATATAATTTAAAAACGCACGTGCGTCTGAAAACTAACAGTTATTGAGTCGAGTTTTAGTCTATTTTAGAGGGTATTTTACCATTTCAAAGTCACAGACTCATGTATCTCTCAATTGTAACTTTATCCAAATGTGTTACAGGTTTGTAGATTAACTAAACTTAGTGTTAATTTTCACGGGTTGAAACTAGGGTCTGTCCCTTTAACAGTTATATACAATATTGTCAACAACTGTATTGTCAGGAACCACAATGTTTTGTTCGTAATAGCTGCGTACAATATTGTCAACAACTGTATACAATACTGTTATCAACCATGTGCACAATATTTTGTTCGTAATACTTTTATACAACTGTATACAATATTAATACTGTCAGCAACCACAATGTTGTTTTGTATATGCTGCAAAATGTTTTGTTCGTAATACCTCTATACAATATTTTCAACAATCACTGCCATGTTTTGTTCGTAATACCTCTATACAATATTATCAACAATCACTGCCATGTTTTGCTCGTAATAGCTCTATACAATATTATCAACAATGTTTTGCTCGTAAAATGTGTTTACAATAGCTTAACCAACCACAATATTATTTTGTTCGTAATAGAGGTATACAATAATTGTTGACAACCGCGATGTCTTGTTAGTAATACCTGTATACAGTAATTGCTAACAACCTCAACGTGGAGTTTTCCGTAAACGCTCTATGCAATATTATCCACAACCATAAGCGCAGTAATAACAAGACTAAGAATGCTTAAATATGCAGATAAAGGAAAACGGGAATATCCTGTATACATATCATACCGCAACCTTTTATATGCCAGTCGTTCGGTATGTGATGTTTCTGGGAACGGGTGTGGGTTTGGAGGGCAGCTGAATCAATATAACTTGAAAGTCAAATGATGTTTGGGTACCACAAACACTGGGACAACCAGAAACATAACTGGTCTTATATAGACAATGATAACCTAAACATGATACTGTGTTTAATATAATTATTTGTGTTGTCGTTCTTAAGTTTTTTGTTGGTTTTAATTTTTGCTGTTTTGTTTGGATTTTTTATTTGTTTGTTGTTGTTGTGGGGTTTGTTGTTTTGTTTGCATTGTTTATTTATTTAGTTTTGTGTCTTTTTTGTTGTCGATTTTGTTGTTGTTGTTGTTTTTTGTTGTTGTTGTTTTGGGTTTTTTTTTTTTTTTTGGGGGGGGGGGGGGGGGGCTTTAGGGGGTTTATTGTTTATTCATTTTTGTCGATAAACTATGGCGGCTGATTTGTGCCATGTCGTAGTTTTGTCGATAAACTATGGCGGCTGATTTGTGCCATGTCGTATTTTTGTCGATAAACTATGGTGGCTGATTTGTGCCATATCGTATTTTCGTTGCTAGTAGAACAGGGCGGGAGTATTAAGATGATCTATAAAGTGGAAACATTTTGCAATCACCTTTAGGTAGTACTAAACCAGATAACTTCCGGCGGCTGGGTCAATGTTCGAGATGAACCCAACGTTTGATACAGCAATTAACACCATAATTCATTTAATTGGTAATAAAAAAAAGAAGTTTTATCTGTGCAAAAAAATGTATACAATTTTATTTCATCTGGTAACCTTGTGCTTCAAACATGTATGGGGTACCTGTAAAACAAACGTATTCAAATTGTGTGCGGGTCTAAGGTAGTCATAGACGCTACCCGTTATCTCTGAAATGAGCAGCTTGACCCCCCAATTTTTTCTGATTCACTTTAAGGGTGAGGGGTGGTAGTATCTGTTGTGTATTTGTCGAGTAGGAGTTTTAGCCACATATGCTATTATTGTCGTCTAATGGATTTGATTTGGTTCAAGTTCGAGTTCTTCATTGCTTTAAGTTATACACCTTATAAGCTTTATAATGACAACAGCAAAATATAATAAAGACATTTTTACAATATCTGATATTGGTGGGGAGCGCTATAGCACTATCTAAAACACATTCAGGCATGAAAAATCAATACATGTCTAAAATAAACGAAATAAACCCTACATATATGCATGCTAAATAATTACGTGGGTAGTAATATGGAAGATATTAAATATAAACACATCACGTGCGTAAGGAAACTAAAGACGAACATACAACATAAATCTGGTAGTATACACACTAAAGTGATAACTGCGCCTTAAAGCTAAGACAAAGCGTGGACACTGGCTATGGCAGTGAATGTAACTTGAGATCTGTCCGGTGCTAGTTTTCATTTAGTAAACCAGTCTGGGAGTGGCGGTCCTATTGTGGCGATGCAAGAGGGACGACATCTCCAGTAAAGGATCAGGCCTCAGACCACAATTAATTTCGCTATATGTTTCTATATAGTCTTAGTGGCTATAACATTTTTATTAATATCAGCAGGCCCGTGAAGTTTTGTATGTACCTTTGCCTGCATGGGGGACACATACCCTGAAAAGGACAACCCCTGTTGTCCAGCTCTTTCTCCCAGCATATTGGTTTAAACAGACACACCCTCTAAACCAGGCCGGAGTACACCCATTTTACACAAAAAGCACTACTTTTGCATGGGCCGGAATTACCACAAACAAGTCTTCAATGTCAACAAGTTACACATGTTTACAAACTACATGCTATCCCCTGTCACTTCAGTCAAACAGTTGCCACTTCATAGCTGTCTGCCATGAAATAATCACAGTCAAACAGCAGACTACTTGCGCGGTGAAACTTCCGGATTTTGGACAACCAAATGGGAAGATAACTGTAATCTGAGGCCTATCTCATCGGCAGTGGCTTTCCTCCTACAGGCGAGGCACTAGGTAGAGATTCGTGGAATCATCCACTGTTGTGCCAAACGCCCATCCGATTCTGTATTGTACAGAGATACTGTCCTGACCATGTTTTATGGTTTTGTCGTTCAGGGGGGCGAGACGTAGCCCAGTGGTACAGTGTTCGCTCAACGCGCGGTCGGTGTGGGATCGATCCCCGTCGGTGGACCCATTGGGCTATTTATCGTTCTAGCCAGTGCACCACGACTGGTATAGCAAAGACCGTGGTATGTACTACCCTGTCTGTGGGATAGTGCATATAAAAGATCCCTTGCTGCGAATTGGAAAGAGTAGCCCATGAAGTGGCGACAGCGGGTTTCCTCTCTCAATATCTGTGTGGTCCTTAACCATATGTCTGACGTCATATAACCGTAAATAAAAT
>NC_054705.1:11295205-11435205 GCF_016097555.1 Gigantopelta aegis
GAATCAAGACTGTTAGTGGGTTGATGTCAGACTTAAGTAGTTTACTAACACACCCTCATGGTAATCATGTAAACTTCAGAAGGAAAATTAAATTTAAAATTAAACTCAATTATTTTAAAGTTCTAAATATAACTGTTAAAGATATAAGTATTGCGACACATGTTCGAGATAGTGAGGGATTATAAGACTTCGTCATATGCGAGGTATAAAAATCACACCCGAGGTGATGGAAATTTCGACTACCGAGGGTCTACGTTTTCTAACCCACATAACCGCATACGGTGGGTCATTTTATTTGTAGGTGATGACGTCATGCAATGGGTCTGTCTTGCATAGCTAGGGAAGGTTTAAAGAGTTATTCCGTATGGACTGACATTGTGAAAGGGGTCTATCGTGCATAGCTAGGTATGATATATATATATATATATCTATATATATCTATATATATCTATACATGTATATACATATAATAATAACTTGGATATATTATACTTTGACTTCCATGGTTTATTTAAAGTCAAAGTATAATATATCCAAGTTATTATTATATGTGTAACCGCTCTACTGTAACAGTATAGAGCACTCTAGTGGCACACCGATAAGCAGCTTCATTTGAATTTATATATATATATATATATATATATATATATATATATATATATATACTGTCACCATCTACCTAAAGGCACGTACCTTAATTTAGTCCGCTTTAGGATATAGTTCTTGATTTTGAAATCAAATGCCTTTTCAAATGTTTATTTGATGATTACAAGTTGGTTTACCACTAAACTATTTAAATAAGACATTGTCTTGAGGTTACTAATCATTTCGTTTCAATTACATACTATAAGGAAAATCAATATTCAGTTTCTACCCGTAGATGTAAACAATAAAAATTGAAATAGACATATTACAGTTAAATCGATTAAGAAGAAATACTCATGCTTGTAAACACTGAATAAACATTTTACGAGTAGCATATATCTAAATATTAGACGTAACATTGAGTAGCATATATTTAAATATACTTAACATGTTTACGAGTATCATGATGTCTAAAATATTAGACATAATCAGCCGAATTTTACGAAGCTTGCTTTTTCTTAAACACAGATGTTAAACATCATTGAATATGTATGTATGTTTTGTTTAACGACACCACTAGAGAACATTGATTAATTTATCATCGGCTATATGATGTCAAACATTTGGTAATTCTGACTCGTAGTCATCAAAGGATAAAACGTTTGTTTTGTTTAACGACACCACTAGAGCACATTGATTAATTAATCATCGGCTATTGGATGTCAAACATTTGGTATTTCTGACTCGTAGTCATCAGAGGAAACCCGCTACATTTTTCCTAATGCAGCAAAGGATCTTTTATATGCACTTCCCACAGACAGGAAAGCACATACCACGGCCTTTGTCCAGTTGTGGTGCACTGATTGTAACGACAAAAATCCAGTCAGTTGAATGTATCCACTGAGGTGATTCGATCCTGCGACGAAAGCACCTCAGGCGAGCATTCAACCGACTGAGCTAAATTCCGCCTCATGTATGTATGTATGTATATTAAAAGGCAAAAGTTATTGTGACACACAAAAGACAAAGATAATTGATGATAAGTTTTTACTGCCGTGTATGAAACGTTATAATATGGAAAGAGAATTGTCTGAAGGTATGGAAACGAGCAATAGTCCATGAAAAGGGCGCACCTGCCATATGCAAATGAGCACATCACTAGCGGGGATCCAGAGCGAAGTTCACACAGTCAGTAGCGAGCGTGTCCACCTTGAACAATGATACAGGCCTGGAACCGTCGTCTCATTGAGGTCACTAAACGCTGGAGAAAGGGATGGTATGGGCTGTGAGGGTTGCTGGCTGCAACCTATTTCGCAGATGCGTGGTTCGGATACATGTGTCTTGGCGAGGGGTTGTCACGGGTGGTCGGCCGCTATGGGGACGGTCCCTGACCTGGGTGGGTTTTTTTTATATCGTTGCCATAAGTGCCATATGATGTTTCTGTGGACGTTGAATTGACGTGCGACATCACGCTGCGACGTCCCAGATTCAAGCTCCCTATGACTCGTCATCTGTCATTTTCACTGAGGCGTGGCATGACGAAATTGCATCAAACAGTTCACTAATGGTGTTTTTCTGGCTTCTGAACTTCTGAAGTCTGCACAGAGTGGCAATGATTTGCGACTGAATGTCTGGCCTTTTTATGGTGAACACTGGACAGCAATTCTCCCGAATATTCCATATTTCTTGCAGAAAGCATGCAATCGCTGCAACAACGATTGGTTGCATTTCTTTGAGCTGTTTCATGCACATTTTCTCTGGTTTACATCCATAAATCCATTTACAAATTTATTACTCCAAACAATCCATGTCACAATAACGTTTGCCTTTGATTATAGTTACACGCGTGTGAGACATAAACAGGCTATGTTAATCCGGTTCAATGGGCCGAATTTAAAAAGTCTGCTTATAACTTAAACGCGTTTAACTACATACATTTACAGTGCTTAAACACCTGCGTTTAAGAAAAAACAGGCTTTGTAAATTCAACCCAATATTTTTTACCAGTAGAATATCGGTACATACCGGGCTTAGTACAGATTACAATTCACTCACTAAGAATTGGTTTCAACTGTGTATTCTCAACGAACCAGTGTTCTGTCAAATAATGAGTACTGCCTTCGGGAATTAATTTCCATTTCTTAATCTCCAAGTCTCGTGACAAGTGAGTTTTTATTTCACTCGGAACCTAAACCCGACAACTGGTAGTAGCATCGATTCGGAACAACTCGTCTGTTTACGGCTTCTTCGGAAAACGTCGGACGGATGCATGTTCAATAGAGTACTGAATGTCAATAAATATAGAGCAACAAAAACGTTCAACGTAAAATGAGGTTTAAATAGAAAATAACTAGTTAATGACGTCGGATATCTATCCTGTGATGGTGAGAATGGGAAATTCCGCGAGGCTCTGCCAACAGGAATTTCTCATTCGACCTCAACAAGATTTAGACGGCGTTTCCTCAGTTTCTTTCTAATTCACCCAATCGGATATCAGCATTTCGATCATCTTAATCGTAAAGACACACAAAATCCGTCTTAATAACAAGTCACGTGACCAAAATTACTTCGACACAATTGGCCAAACATCATCTCCAATCGCTGTACGAATGACGTCAAAACAACTGGCGAATACGCGATGACGCTTGCCCCGCCCATATCAAGTAATGAACCTATGAAATGCCGTCTAAATCGGTTAGAAGGCTTAAGACGTTTCTTCAGAAATAAGAAGGGGCGCGGCGAAGCCCCTTCCTGAAGAAACGTCTTAATGCTTTCTAAACTATACAAAGCAGATATCCGACGTCATTAAGTAATTATTGTACCATGATTTGGTGTTTTTCTCTTTGATTTCAACAGGGGTGTAACTGCAATACCATGGTATAACTAAAACTGTGCGGGTAACTGAAGTTAACTGCACAGTTTTTAGGCCACGCCCCTCACAGACGCGTCAATCATGGTACAAAACAGTTATATCATTGGTTTTGATTCGTTAACTGTATTTAGACGGAAGATTGACCGCCCCACTCTAAGAAGAAATAGGAAGTGGGGTCGGCCCCTACTACTCTTTTCTAGACTTTACTTTGCTTTATAGTGATACCATCTCGTATCCTCCGGAGTCGGGCCCGTCCGCACCACTATACCAACCCATGACGACTGGACTGTACCCTAGTCTGATACTCTCTCTCGTTCAGACGGATCCGGCTTCTCAAGATCTGTATTTCAGCACAGCACTACACCTTCAACGTCTATCGACTGTCAATCTACGGGTTTTCTTGACGGGATGCAACCCATCTCGTCCCTTTAAGCTGTGCACCCAAACGGCCTTAACGAGCCCACTCACGTGGACATATAGATCGGACTTTAAACTTTTAGATCTGCGTTCAAAAGTTTAAGTCGAAATTACTCTTTTTTATTATTAAATAGTCCGATCCTCTCTTCTTTATCTTATTTAATTTGGGACTGTCCTTCTAAAATGCTCCAAATTATATAAATATTCGGCCGAGCAGTCAATTATTTTTCTTTTTGGCTTTTTTACTAATTGCTATTTTCTAAAATCCTGCCCATTTTCAACTCTACCCCCCCCCCCACCCACCCCCCTCCATCCCGAGTCAGGTTACCGATCTTATCGGAGGTCGGACTCGGGATGGGCGTGTTCGAAACCCTAGTGGTATATGGGCACGTTAAACAAATTATTATCATCATCATCGTATTTAGACGCCGTCTAAATACAGTTAACTCGTCAAAACCATGATATAACTATTACTTTTCTTTATCCTGCAGACCATAAAAGTTAAGGGAAAAGCTAGTATTTCTGTTATTTCAGCACATTGTACGACGACCTAGAGGTCAAATGAGCGATTTTCTAATGTAGTTATGCGTGTGACGTCACATGAGACACAAAAGACATCAAAGATCATATCCTGCTAATAGCAGGATATGACTTTACATTATCCGTCATCATATTCTGTCAACAGAAACAATGGTTGCAGGGTAAAATGTATTAAATGATTTTTGTTTTCGTTTGGGGGTTTTAGGGTTGTTTTTGTTTTTTTGGGGGGAGGGGTCGTTGGTATTTTTGGGAGGGCGACACATGTAAAAGAAGTAATGGCTACACTAACTACATTTTTTAACTATATTTTTTTCAGAAAGAGTATTAAAAAATATACCGCCACGAACGTGTATTAAGACATCCTTTGGATTCTGTCTTGTGTACGGATAGGAACTTAAATGTATTGATAGTTTTGTTAAGATTTTTGTATCCTCTTCCAGACTATCTTACGTACGTCTTTGCTAGAACGCTCATTTCGTTCGCGCGTCGCTCGCGCAAATCTAATTTTGCGTAAACTATTTTTCGTTCGCGCATTGAATAAGGACACCATTTACGTGGTGGGTTACTCAAAACAAGAAATCGGTTACCTAAATTAAAAAAAAAAATGTGCGTACATTTTTAATTATCAGATGCCTCTGACTTTGCACTTTTAAATAAAATGATACGCTACCCACTCCGACTAGACAGCTTAGAGTCAGTCCGTAATTAGATTCCTGTTTGTTTCTTGCACTCGTTGCAATTCCTGAACCATTGCCCAGCAGTCCTGGCATAATAGAGTCTCCGGTTGGTGGACATAAGCCACACGTACACGCACATGGTTGAAAGAGCGACGCTAATACACAGCTCGGTAGTTCCTTGTTTTCAGTTTTACTAGTTTATTTGAACAGTCAGAGCATTCTATGACTCCCCAACGTGAAAGGGGCGGAACGTAGCCCAGTGGTAAAGCGCTCGCTGAATGCGCGGTCGGTCTGGGATCGATCCCCATCGGTGGGCCCATTGGGCTATTTCCAGCCAGCACACCACGGTTGGTACATCAAAGGCCGTGGTATGTGCTATCCTATGGGATAGTGCATATAAAGATCAGTTGTGTGGGAAAATGTTCCTCCCGCTTGGATGATGGCATTAATGTAAATATCTTAGAGCTGGAGCTGGTGTTTCCATATAACGATCTAGGTCCAGCCAGTGCGCCACAACTGGTACATCAAAAGTCGTGGTACGTGCTGTCCTGTCTATGGATGGTGCATATAAACGATCCCTTTCTACTAATGGGGAAATGTTGCGGGTTTCCTCTCTAAGACTATGTTAGAAATTACTAAATGTTTGACATTCAATAGCCGAAGATTAATAAGTCAATATGATCTAGTGGTGTCGTTAAACAAAACAAACTTTAACCATATAACGAAAAACTGATATTAAATAATTATTAAGGGTAAACGAGCGATTTGTAGGGTCCATTCTGGTGACTATGACAGTGTATGCACGGTGGTAACAATTAATATCCTTCTTGTGTTCAGTGTCATTCTAACCGGTTGTGTAATCGAAATTTCATTCATTGATGCCAAACGATTATAACCGATGATGAAATTCCAACCAATTATAATCGATGATGAAATTCCAACCGATTATAATCGATGATGAAATTCCAACCGATTATAACTGATGATGAAATCCCAACCAATTATAACCGATAATCTATGATGAAATTCCAATCAATTATAACCGATGATCAATGATGAAATTCCAATCGATTATAACCTATGATGAAATTTCAACCGATTATAACCTATGATCGGTAATGAAATTCCAACTGATTATAACATTAGTTAAGGAAATTCCTACCGATTATAACTGATGATGAAATTCCAACCAATTATAACCGATGATGAAATTCCAACCGATTATAACCAGTGATCGATGATGAAATTCCAACCGATTATAACATTATGTAATTTCAACCGATTATAACCGATGACGAAATTCCAACCAATTATAAGCTATGATGAAATTCTAACCAATTATAACCAATCATCTATGCTGAAATTCCAACCGATTATAACCGATGATCGATGATGAAATTCCAACCGATTATAATCGATGATGAAATTCCAACCGATAATAATTGATGATGAAATTCCAACCGATTATATTCGATGATGAAATTCCAACCGATTATAACTGATGATCGATGATGAAATTTCAACTGATTATAAATGATGATGAAATTCCAACCAATTATAACTGATGATGAAATTCCAACCGATCATAACCGATGATCGATGATGAAATTCCAACCGATTATAATCGATGATGAAATTCCAACCGATTATAACTGATGATGAAATTCCAACCAATTATAACCGATAATCTATGATGAAATTCCAACCAATTATAACCGATAATCTATGATGAAATTCCAATCGATTATAACCTATGATGAAATTCCAACCGATTATAACCTATGATCGATAATGAAATTCCAACTGATCATAACATTGGTTAATGAAATTCCTACCGATTATAACTGATGATGAAATTCCAACCAATTATAACCGATGATGAAATTCCAACCGATTATAACCGATGATGAAATTCCAACCGATTATAACCGATGATCGTTGATGAAATTCCAACCGATTATAATCGATGATCGATGATGAAATTCCAACTGATTATAACCGATGATGAAATTCCAACCGATTATAACTGATGATCGATGATAAAATTCTAACCGATTATAACTGATGATCGATGATGAAATTCCAACCGATTACAACCGATGATGAAATTCCAACCGATTATAACTGATGATCGATGATGAAATTCCAACCGATTATAATCGATGATGAAATTCCAACCGATTATAATCGATGATGAAATTCCAACTGATTGCCAACACTATGACTACTAGTCTGTGTCCGAAAGCAATGTTGAGTAATATACGCGAATGCAAAGACAGATAATTTGGATAATTGAAATTAGACATTTCTTACATTGTATTGTTAAGATTATTAATTTCCATACGTCCAAAGTGTTGTCGGTCATCCTAATGTTTCTAATACCACAAAATACATTTTCTCAGAATGATGTAATGATCACATTTTTTGCGTGAAATAGACGCCAAACACGTATAAACGCAAGACCGGTATAACTGCTAGAAGCAGAAAACATTGTCATTGACAGAGGCGGATCTAGGGGGGAGGGGGGAGCAGGGGCCCTGGGTCCCCTAAATTTTGTGACAGTTATAATTTTATTATATATTAATTTTCTTTCTTTTTTACGATCCCCTCCAAACCTCTCTCAAAGTTCCATTGGCATTCCACCTCATGTCATTGGGCCTCCCCCTAAATGGATTTTCTGGATCCGCCACTGATTGATTTGTCGTCTTCCTTTCCTATCTCCTTTTCCCCTTTCTTTTTTTTGTCTTTTTTTTTTTTTGTGTGTGTTCGTTTGTTTCTTTACTTCTTTACTTTTAAAAAAGTATATTTCATTTATTTTATTCTGCATTTTTAGTGATCTGGGCACTGTTTCACGAAGCGATCTTAGCTCTAAGTTCACGTTAAGTACACGACAACCTTATGCGTTTAAGGTGATTTTAGTGCTAAGATCGCTTCGTGGAACGAGGGCCCTGGCGTAATAATCGGTCTATTTCTGTTGTCCACCATGACTGCGTCGTTAAATAAAACGTTTTCCTTCCTTCCTTCCATCATGATTCTTTGCATCTGTAACTTCCACCTGGTACGAACAGATCCCTCGGTTCTTGCGAAACGCCGATCAAGTCCACGCGCAACTTCTCTGTTGACCCAAGCGTCTAATTAACAGCTGTTGTACCACATGATGCTTAATTAGTTTCAAGGATTTACAATTATGTCATGAAGTTGAAGGTTACTTCTGATTTTTGTCTAGGTACTGTTCGCCTGGGAACGTAACAGGTCTCGATGGCGCAATTTTTAATGGCATCGACGTACTGGTTTCGCATCTAATTATGTTGTAGAAGGGCTAACAATTTGCTTTGTTTAACGACACCATTAGAGCCCATTGATTTATAAATCATCGGCTAATGGAATGAAGTTTTATTTAACGATGCACTCAACACATTTTATTTAGGTTATATGGCGTTGGACATATGGTTAAGGACCACACATATATTATTGAGGGAGGAAACCCGCTGTCGCCACTTCATGGCCTACTCTTTTCGATTAGCAGCAAGGGATCTTTTATATGCAGCATCCCACAGACAGGATAGTACATACCACAGCCTTTGTTACACCAGTCGTGGAGCACTGGCTGGAACGAGAAATAGCCCAATGGATCCTAGACCGACCTCGCATCAAGCGAACGCTTTACCACTGGGCTACGTCCCGCCCCCATCGGCTAATGGATGTCAAACAATGGTAATTTTTATATATATAGTCACAGAGCGAACCCGCTACATTTTTATATGCATTATCCCACAGACAGGATAGCACATACCACGACCAGTCGTGATGCTGGAACGAGAGGTATCCCAGTTGAGAGAGGGGGAGAGGGGGGAGGGGGAGGGAATAGATAGAGGAAAGGGTGGCATGGAGAGACAGAAACAGAGAGACGGAGACAAAGAGAGGCAGACATATTTATATTTTGACGACAATGATACATTTGTATATCTGCAGTTTGAAACCCGACAAAAATGACTCAAAACCATTTTGGTAACATGACAACATATCCTTAACATACGGAATGACATATGTTCACTAATTAGCATAAACTTTTTGTTTCGTCCATATCGTGTACTTAGATATCTTAATCACTTAGTATACGTTTACCACTCCGGATCACCTGTAAGATAATCGGATGCAAATTTTGTAATGTATACAAGAGGATACTTCTCTACTATTATACAATATGCGTTCAAAGGGAAGAAAAGTACATTGTTTTCTGGACTGTATCCACAAGCACATGAACAAATCAATACTAATGGTTGGCGCACACTTACCGATTAATGCTGATTCGACTGACGAGTCTGCAGTAGTCTGAACATGTGCATCTGCACACACCAGCCGACGAGACTGTCTAATTGAGGTAAAACTGGAAATTAGAAGCGACTGTCTAATCGGGGCAAAAGTGGAGACTAGATGCGAATTTCAATTCAGGGCAAAACTGGAGATGAGATGCGACTGTCTAATTGGGGCAAAACTGGAGATTAGAAGCGACTGTCTAATCGGGGCAAAAGTGGAGATGAGATGCGACTGTCTAATCGGGGCAAAACTGGAGATGAGATGCGACTGTCTAATCGGGGCAAAAGTGGAGATTAGATGCGAATTTCAATTCAGGGCAAAACTGGAGATTAGATGCGACTGTCTAATTGGGGCAAAACTGGATATTAGATGCGACTGTCTAATCGGGGCAAAACTGGAGATTAGATGCGACTGTCGTGTTCTTACCCTGCTCGAGTCGGCAATAATTAGAAGGTGTGTGCAAAGCGTAAAATCATCCCCGATACGTTTAACCTTTCAAATTACTACGCCATTGTTAGCATTGCATGCAAGTTATTTTATATACTGCACAACGAAATAAACCAGAATACATGTATATTATTATTGATGACAAAATCAATTTGTTAAATAAAGACTGTCAAAATGATCTAAAATTTTCACAACTCATTTGTAATGTTAAAGAATCAAGCTTATCGAAAAGGTTAGAGTTTGAATTGTTTAACGACACCACTAGAGCGCATTGATTAATTAATTAGCGGCTATTGGATATTAAACATTTGGTAATTATAACAGGTTATTAGAGGAAACCCGCTACATTTTTTCCCGAATGCAGCTAGGGATCTTTTATATGCACTTTCCCACAGACAAGAAAACAGTTCAGGGCCCAATTTCACATAACATTGCAAGCCTAGTTTTGCACGTAAACATAAATCTATGACTAAACGACAATTTTTGTTACTATTATAGTACAACAAATATAGTTAAAAGTACACGTATGCTATTTTCTTTTTTCCTTAAAATACTCCATCTTCTGTAATGGTGTAATTGTCTGCGTGAAATAGATGCCGAACACGTGTAAATATATGGCCGGTATAACTGCGAGTCGCAGACGTAAACTTACGATGTTTTGTGAAATAGGTTCCCGGTGCACTGATTGGAACGAGAGAAAAAACGCAACCAGTTGAATGGTTCCACCGAGGTGGTTCGATCCTGCAACGCAAGCACATCAAGCGAGCACTCAACCGACAGAGCTAAATCCCGACTCCAGGCGCACCAGGCGCACCAGTGGGACCGCACGCACGCGCCACACCCAATCTATAATATGAGCCTTTAACTGTCATGGACGGGACTTTTAGTTTTGCGCTTTTCCTTGGTTTTATTAAACATAGCGGCGGGACGAAGCTCAGTCGTACAGCGCTCGCCTGATGCACGATCGATCGATCTCGGATCGATTCTCGTCGGTTGGCCCATTGGGCTACTTTGTATTCCAGCCAGTGCTCTACAACTGGTGTAACAAAGGCCGTGGTATGTACTATCCTGTCTGTGGGATGGTGTATATAAAAGAACCCTTACTGATAATCGAAAAAGGGTAGCTCATGGAGCGGCAACAATGGGTTTCCTCTCTCGATGTCTGTGTGGTCCATAACCATATGTCCGACGCCATATAACCGTAAAAATTTGTTTTAAGTGTGTCGTTAAATAAAAAACAAACATTTCCTTCCTTCTAATACTAAATAACTAATACCCACTCTACTAACCATCCGATATATCAATTATACACCCATCCAATTACTCATCCATCCATCCGTCCACCCGTTCATCAATTCCACCATCCATTCCTATATAAAAAATACAAAGTGTCTATTGGCAAAATTCGGTTATTTCTATATACCATTAATCAAAGGAAGGAAGGAACGGATGCTTTATTTAACGACGCACTCAACAGATTTTAATTACGGTTACATGGCGTCGGACATATGGTTAACGACCACAGAGATAATGAGAGAGGAAACCCGCTATTAATCAAACATGACTAAATTTCTTGTTCATGAATGAATGTATTTTTAGATGGTGCTAAAGCGCATCCCATAATTATCTAATATTGTAATTATTTATTTATCATATATGCTATTGATTTTATTATAAAGCTTATAGGCTGAAACATTTAAGTTTGTTTGTTTTGTTTAAGGACACCACTAGAGCACATTGATTAATTAATCATCGATCACTGGACGTCAAACATTTGGTAATTCTGATACGTAGCCATCAGAGCAAACCCTTTATATTTTTCCTAATACAGCAAAGGATCTTTTATTTTGTTTGTTTGTTTTGTTTAACGACACCACTGGAACACATTGATTAATTAATCATCGGCTATTAGATGTCGAACATTTGGTAATTCTGACACGTAGTCATCAGAGGAAACCCACTACATTTTTCCTAATAATAATCTTGTATATGCATTTTTCCACAGACAGGAAAAAACCCATACCACAGCCCATGATCAGTTGTGGTCCACTGCTTGGAACGCGAATAACCTCAATCATTTGAATGGATCCACCGAGGTGGTTCGATCGTACGACGCTTAAAGCAATGCAGAACTTGAACTTGTGTTTAGAACACTGCTTGTGTCACGTGTTAACATTGACAAAATGGTGCATGGTTTTACTTCCATTGGCCATGATAAGAAATTTCTGTCCTCTATGTCATGGTGGGGGCGAGACGTAGCTCAGTGGTAAAACGCTCACTTGATGCGCGGTCGGTTTAGCATCGATCCCCGTCTGTGGGCCAATTGGGCTACTTGTCGCTCCAGCCAGTGAACCACTACTGGTACATCAAAGGCCGTGGCATGTGCTATCCTGTCTATGGGATAGTGCATATAAAAGATCCCTTGCTGCCAATCGAAAAGAGTAGCCCATGAAGTGGCGACAGCGGGTTTCCTCTCAATATCTGTGTGGTCCTTAACCATATGTCCGACGCCATTTAACCGTAAATAAAATGTGTTGAGTGCGTCGTTAAACAAAACATTTCCTTCCTTCCTTCCTTCTATGTCATGGTAATCATAATGTAGTCCATGTGTGTTAGTGACGTCACTGTATTAACTCTATAAATGGCTCATTGCACTCATCATTTCTGATATAAACATACCTATGGATGTGCGTAACTAACTGCAGAGTCATTAAAACCCACCGTGAACGATGTCTATAGTATTACTGAAAAATCTCCTTTTTATTCAATGCACAGTCATTTATGACACGGCTGAACAGTGCTGGATTTAAAAGGGAGTAAATGGGGCAATTGCCGCGGGCTCTCCTGCCAGAGAGGCCCCCAGACTAAGGACTTCCTTTATAAAAAATGTTTTTAATAATTATAAAATTAGTTCATTTGTTATGTAATTTAATTTCTATGTTGAGGGACCCCCGAACCTGAAGTGCCCCGGGCCCCTGCCCCCCCTCCCCCTCCCCCCCCCCACCCCCAAGGTCTAAATCCGGCCCTGCTGCTGAAGAAAAATTATTTTGTTTATAGCATAACCTATTACGTGGACCCGACCCGGTACTAAACGTATACAATTAGAAGGTACAAATTAGGTTTACAAAATTATATGCGACTAGGTCCTTCCCATTGGCTGTGGACAGACCTGGTTGAATTACCTTCATTAAACAATATTTGAAGATTGTTTATACTGTACATATTGTATGCAGACTTATTGTATGTATTATGCATGATGATGAGGTTGATTAGTTGTAAAGCTTAAGCCCATAAACAAAGTTTAAAAAAAAAATCTAAAGTGAGGACGATAGCTTCGTTCGCGCAAGTCTAATTTGGTGTAACCGATTTTTCGTTCGCGCATTAAATTTAGGATATCGTTCATATGGTCACGACGGGTTACCAGAATTTCCTTTTGCGAAACTCATTAATGGCTTAAAGCTGCAATCTCTGGAATATTTTTATTATTTAAGCATTTAGAATGGATGATCCAGTTCTGTTTGGTACATAAAAGGTCCACCACATCGCTATAGTTTCGCAATGCTCGCTTATCTACATTATTTAGGTCAACTATAAACTCAATGTCCAGCTTTGATTTTCTTCATTTAGCGGGACGTCAGTAGAACTGGGACTTTACGTGATTTGCGCAGGCGCTGAGCTTCTCACGTGATTTGGAACAAATTTAACTGTCTCGATTGAGGGGTCGTCTCATATCTCCAAAACATATTTACATCCATAGAGGTATGGTACAACACCTTTCCAGGGGTCGGTGGTGGGGCATACGCGTTACATGTAAGGGGGTGTTAATAATTACGTAACGCCTTAATATAGGGGTAGAGAAAGAGGGTGTTGTGTTCGAGACTATATGTTATTTATATTCATTACTTAGACCTAAAAAGGTGGGGGTTTAGGATCGATCCCCATCGGCGGGCTCATTCCAGCCAGTGCGCCATGACTGGTATATAAAAAGCCATGGTATGCGTGTGCGGGGATTTCAGCGGGGTTGGGGTTATAGACTGTGTTGAGTGGGATTGAATTTATATGGGACCATGCTCCCCCAGAAAATATATATATATTTTTTTTTTTTAGCTTAGGCAGGTAAAGGTTTCGACCCCCAATACCCTCCCCCTGCACATGCACCCGTTTCGTCTTAAATCAATATGTCGTTAAACAAAACAAACTAACTTTACCCTTTCCAAACGAAAGAATATTTATTTGTCGATTTTAGCATACGTAAAATTAAGGAATGAAAACGTTCATTGTCTACGTTAGTATATTTTATTTTAAAATATAAACATGTTACTAATGAAAACATTTAACGGGTTTCCTCTCTGTGACCGTGTCAAAACATGACCGTATGCTTGTCATCCAATAGCCGATGATTACTAAATCAACGTGCTGCAGTGGTGTCGTTAAACAAAACAAACTTTATATAGTTATTTTCATTCATGTCTTTATGTATTTTATGAAGAACTTTTGTAAATTATTATTGTAAAATAATTCATCATAATTATGCTGTTATTTGACGACCTAAATGTACTGAATAAAGTTTCAAAGAAAACTAAATAATACTAAACAGCCAAATTAGTGGACATTAGCTGCGATAGTGCACCTTTAAAAAAAAGACGCGCGAATTGGCAGACGTCATTGTCTGCCATTTTGTAAATGTACTGACATATCACAAGCAGAATGTGACATCGTTAAATGAAAGAGCCCATGAGCTTCCTGCGTTAATTGATAAAATCAATTCATTCACTTTGAGTAATTGAGGAAGCTAGGCACACTCGAGTTCGCTTCTCTTTGACGATAAGTCAATTACGAGTTAAGGAAATACAGTATTTGTTTCATCAAACACGATTTTCGATCATCAAACCTATACAGCGTACACCAATCACGTAAACTGCCGAGCTTCGATTTCTTTGTTGTTGCTGTTGTTCTTTCCTCCGCTGTTCACTGCGCACCTTGTTAGAAATCGCTCTCTCTCTCTCTCTCTCTCTCTCTCTCTCTCTCTCTCTCTCTCTCTCTCTCTCTCTCTCTCTCTCTCTCTCTCTCTCTCTCTCTCTCTCTCTCTAGTGTCATGGAATTTCATCCGGTAGGGAGCGTGTAGGGGTAGCTCTGTTTGGGAGCTCTGGCTTGGTTTAAACAATAGAAGTTTATTATGTCACGGAGAGAGAGAGAGAGAGAGAGAGAGAGAGAGAGAGAGAGAGAGAGAGAGAGAGAGAGAGAGAGAGAGAGAGAGAGAGAGAGAGAGAGAGAGGAGGGGGCATGCGTCATTTAGAAATAGGCGAAAGTAGACCTTGCTTGAGGTGCGAAGGGTAGTGGGTTCAAAGAGGGGACTGAGCTTTCACAACCTACTTAGATCAATCTGAACTACAAAACCGTTATCCGTGATCAAAACCGTATCACTGCACAAGGCAGAATCAAATGGGTGTGTAGCAAAATAGTGGTTGATTCCACGACGCTCTATCGAGTGTTTCGTTTACCGTAGGACAGCCACTCACGAGGAGAATACACCATTTTGACGCCACAAAGAGGACTGCCACAAAGAGGACTGCCATAAAGAAGACTATCACAGAGGACTGCCACTCCTAATCTAGTTAAACTATGTCAAGACTAGTACAGGACAGAGCTCACTGGAGTAAGTAGATCTGAGAAAAGTCAGTTGTTGGGGGGAGGGGGTTATGGGGGATGGTTCATGTAAAAGAGCTCTAGCAACGCAACATATTATACAAAGGATAAGTATTAAACCACCTACTATTAAAGGGACATTCCTGCGTTTGCTGCATTGTAAGATGTTTCAGACTAATAAAATATTTCTACGATTAAGCTTGCATATTAAATATATTTTCTTGTTTAGAATATCAGTGTCTGTATATTCAATGTGTTTCTGGTCGTCTTAATATTTGTAATAAACCCAAACTGGATTTTGTCTTCAAATAATTTCGTACGTACGAAAAATAATAATTAGGAAATAAAATGAAATTTAACTTAGTACAAATATTAGAACAATCAGAAACACGTTTAATATACAGCCACTAATATTTTATGCAAAAAATATATTTGATATGCAATTGCAATCGTTAAAAAGTCTCTGTTAGTCGATAATATCTTTAGAATTGCAGCAAACTCGGGAATGTCCCTCTAAGTATTATTATGTTTTCGTTGTTGTGGTTGGTATGGGTTTTTTCAAGAGGGAATTACATTTGTTAACACACAGTAGAATCTTTGATATTATTTCTATTACCCCAGGATGTGTATTTTCCCTCACAAACCTTTCTATGTGTCGATTGTTAAGAAACAGACTATAACTAAGTCAGAACTGTGTACATACATTTATATACATTTCATTCCTGTTCGAAAGAAGTTCCTTATAAAATGTATTTATTGTTTAAATTTAAAATATCAACAGGGTATATACTACCAAATCAAATCCCATAGACGACAAAAGTAACATATGTGGCTAAAACTCCTACCTGCAGCGTATCAATCGACATAAATGCCACATATATAAATACTACCACCCCTCACCGTTAAAGTGAATCAGAAAAAATTGGGGGTCAAGCTGCTCATTTCTGAGATAACGGGTAACGTCTATGACTGCCCTAGTTCCGCACAAAATTCGAGTACTTTTTTTAACAGGTACCCCATACATGTTTCAAGCACAAGGCTACTTAACTCAGTGGTACTTAGATGAAATAAAACTGTATACATTTTTTGCCCAGATGAAACTGGGTTTTTTTTACAACCAACACACTCGCATTTATCACCAATCACAGGACTTCTGGTGTTCACTTCTCTATCAATAGTTGGGTGCACCTCGAACTTTGACCCAGACGGAAGTTATTTGGTTTAGTACTACCAACAGAGAAATTATTTTACAAAAATTATATTTTACTAACATAGATATTGAATATAGAATTGAAATTTACAATATTGTGAACGCAGCATAAATCCACCATTACACTTAGTTGTTTAGGCTAAGTTGTATCATTTGGCATGCAAAAACAAATGGAGAATACATATTTGTAAACAAGAACTGAAAAGATAAAACAGATCTAAATAAGTAATGTTTATATCTGACTGGACATGAAAAGGAAAGGGTATTGGTGCGCAAATCTCTGCTATAGACAACGAACGTGTTTTGTTCTGTTTTGTATGTGGTTTTTCGTTAGTCCGGTTTTCGTTAGTCCGGAGGGATGTAGTAAGTGTGGTTCTTACTACGTCCGGATCTTGTTACATACCCTATATATAGCCTGTATTCAAAACTTGTGGCACCATGTTTCAACCGTTTCTCAACCGAAATAGTGCAACAAATGGTCACACAAACCAAACATGTATAACCTACCGTACTTGCTAAATCCCGACTGAAGAACTTGTATCATTATTAACAAAATAAATCTTCCAACAACATAAAAAATGTTCGCGCCATTTTAAATTTGCTAAATAGAGGGAAGAAACTTGCTGTGCACGTTAAAGGGACATTCCTGAGTTTGTTGCCATTTTTAAGATGTTATAGACTAACAGAGACTTTTTGACGACTGTAATTACAGTTTTATGCATAAAATATTAGTGGCTGTATTTTAAACGTGTTTCTGATCATTCTAATATTTGTACTGGGTTAAATTTAATTTTGTTTCGTAAAAAATATTTTTTGTTACATACGAAATTATTTGAGGACAAAATCTAGTTTGGGCTTCTTACAAATATTAAGACGACCAGAAACACATTGCATATACAGACAATGATATTCTAAACAAGAAAATGTATTTAGTATGTAAGTATTGACTTAACGTGCCCCGTGGATTAGTTTTTCGTGAATTTTGGGTTGTTGGTTTTTTTGTTTGTTTGTTTGTGTGTTTGTTTCTTGTTGTTGTTTATAGGAGGGGATTTTGCGGATTTTTGTGTGGATTAGGTTGGTTTCGTTTGTTTTTGTTTTGTTTTGTTTTGTTTTGTTTTTTGTTTTATTTTATTTTGTTTGTTTGTTTTTGTTTTTTTTGTCTTTTGTTTTCTTTTATTGAATTGACAAATACGTTTTTCGAGTGCACCAGACAAGTATATTATCGTGTCTTTGCTCTTTTGTTCCTCTTTTGTTGTTGTTGTTGTTGATCATCCGCTATTGACTGCGCTATTTGTATTGGTGAATTATTATGTGATCTCGCTGCACGAATTTGCTCATGCTACCCGGTAAATTGAAAAAATAAAGATGCGTTTTAACGGCAATATATTATTTTTATATTGTGGATGATGAAATTAAAAAAAAAAAAAAAAAAAAAATGGCACTTCAATCGGGCGGGGGGGGGGGGGGTAGGGTTGGCCACGAGACCCCTGTGACCCCCTTCTGGATACGCCGATGTAAAACCTGACTAAATATATTGCTTTATACTACACTGGTAATACCTATTATCTTACTGGTTTTTTACACTCTACTTAGTATAACGGTACTGCGAGATAAATCACTTCTAATGGAAGGAAATTGTTTAGTGCGGCTATTGTGGTAATTTATAGCCGACTTTACACGGTTTCTAAAAGAGATAATAGTTATATCATTTTAATGATCGCATTAACCTTATTTTTTTATTAGTTTTCTACAATAGAGACTTCATGTTCGGAACACTTCGGCCGATTATACGAACCATACCGCGGATACACGACAGAAGGCGAATTTTTCTCCTGTATTTTCGTCTTGTTACCAACCAGTGTCCCATGACTGATATATCAAATACAGTGGTATGTGATGTCATGTTTGTGGGGGAAAGTACATATAAAAGATCCCAATGTAGCGGGTTTCCTCTGATAACTACGTGTCAGATTTGCCTCAATGTTTGACACCCAACAGCCTAAGATTAACAAAATCAATAGGGTTTTTTCTGCCCCCCCCCCCCCCCCCCCCACGCCCATCTTTTGTTTGCTTTGTCGTTTTGTTAACACACAGATACGCTTATGTTGGTAATAATGAATAGGTAAAAATCAGGCCGTCGGTATATGGTTTTTTTAAATGAATACAATCTCTCTTTGTTTGATAATTTCGTTGATAAAATCTATTAATAACGTTCCGCATGGTATTCGGCCATTATATATAAACGGCATTTGCAATACATTCGACAGACAGACAGACAGACAGACAGATAAAATGTCAGACAGAATGCCAGGCAGAATACCAGACAGACAGACAGAGTTTTGATCGAATAGTTCTGAGATGTTGTACCATGTTTCTTTGGGGCAGTCCTCGCGAACTAGTAGAGAAATTCTTTTTCGAATGTTTGTTAAATTAAAAAAAATTAAATACAAATTTTAACATTGAACATTTTCAGTCTATTTTCTCCTAGAGTTTTGAATTTTCAATATTTAAATAGAAATTTTCCCTGCCCAATGACATATCAAATTGTGTCTCATACAGTTTTAATTCGACAATTCTTAATCTTGACATATGGCTATTCTCAGGTGGTCTTTGTGAATTAATGAATTATCTACTACTGACAAATTTGAAATTAAATAGTGGGACTCTTAAGGTTAGGACCGATAAGCGTCTTGTTTTTTGGTATGAGTCATAATAGCTGTTGATGCATGGTATTGTGGTCTATTAGAGTGCACTGTGCGGCCCAATAACTCCTCAGACGTCGAGGTTTCTGTTAGGGTTACCTCACCCTTAGTCCATATCAGTCTAGCCTCTACCCATTGACCAGTCCAGCTTGGGTGTCCCTAACAGAAGCCAAAGCTCCTGCTGGCATAGCTCTCTGGGTCACTGAGACATACAAGTCCCCTCACCACGTCAAGGGGTGGACTATGAAGGGGTTTTGGTATGTTATATAGAGGATAATAAATGAGTTACTAGTTATTATTAAATGTATGTTCCGAGTGAAGTAATTTTCAGCTGTCACGAGCTTTAGCGGGTGATAACTGAAAATTACTTCACGAGGGACATTCATTGGATAATAAATGGTACTGACTTTGTAATTCTGTTCATGACCTCAGCCATTTTTCTTTCTTTAAAAAAAATCTATTTTCATTATAACTGCATGCATTTATATAAAAATGATGTGAACAACTTTGCACACTATTCTGACGTTGCTTCTCCAGTCCTAGCTCAGACTGTGCATTTGAAATATGACGTCATTTCGTCGTGGACCGGCCTCGGTGGCGTCTTGGTTAGGCCATTGGTCTACAGGCTGGTAGGTACTGGGTTCGGATCCCAGTCGAGGTATCGGATTTTTAATCCAGATACCGTCTCCAAACCCTGAGTGAGTGCTCCGAAAGGCTCAATGGGTAGGTGTAAACCACTTGCACCGACCAATGATCCATAACTGGTTCAACAAAGGCCATGGTTTGTGCTATCCTGCTTGTGGGAAGCGCAAATAAAAGATCCCTTGCTGCTAATCGGAAAGAGTAGCCCATGTTGTGGCGACAGCGGGTTCCTTTCAAAATCTGTGTGGTCCTTGACCATATGTCTGACGCCATATAACCGTAAATAAAATGTGTTGAGTGCGTCGTTAAATAAAAAATGTCTTTCTTTCTTTCATTTCGTCGTCTCCTTCTAGTTGTGGCTGAAACATTTTGAGTTGGGTCTTGTTATTCATAAAGAAAACAAAACTAATAACATGGATAATAAAGAAATTATTACACTCGCGTGTGAGTCGTACTGATTTTACGAAACTCATGTCAGGGTCCATGTATTACCCTCGCTCTCGCTTGGGCAATACAACAATCCTGACACTTGTTTCCTAAAATCAGTACGACATACAAACTCGTATAATAATCTCTATTTATATCCCCGGTAATGAGTGCCCGCTTACGTAATACGTTGATATACGTCCTGGTGACTTTCATAAATGCTAGTATTTCACAGCTGTTGTCACAGTGTTTCACTGATAATCTTAGAACTTTTGATTCTTGTTGATAGTCATTTACCTTTATTTAATTCCTATAGCCGGCACGTTTTTTGTTTTTGTTTTATCGTGCTGGAGTGTCATTACGTTAACCTTTCCAATGACCTGTCCTGTGTTAGTTTTGATTTAGAACAAATGTCTGGGAATGGCAGTCCTCTTTGTGGATGGTGGAGCAGGAATGATGTATTGTCTAGTAAATGATCTCGAGAGTGGCAGTCCTCTTTATGGGAGGTGGTGGTGTATGAAGGATGTATTGTGCAGTAAAGGATCTCCTCGGGAATGGCTGTCCAGAGACGGACATCAGATAGAGAGACGAGCTGGAATCAACCACTATTTTACTAAATACCCATTGAATTCTGCATTGTGTAGAGATATGGTTTTGATTGTGTGTAACGGTTTTGTCCCTTAGATTCATTCATTCATTCATTCTTTCATAGATATTTTCATGCTTATATCCAATTAATGTTCAAACACGCTGTCCTGGGCACATACTATTAGCTATCTTGATTGTCTGTCCAGAACTGTGGATTAGTGGTTAGTAGACCCTTGTTAGTGAGAGGGAACTCATTGTATTGGCCAATGAGTCGTTAAACGCGCTCTGGGTTGGAGTCGGTACCGGGAGGCGAACTCAGTACCTACCAGCCTTATGCCCAATGTCTTAACCAGTACACCACCGAGGCCGGTCAGATTCATTTCATTTCAACTTATCTTCGTGCTTATATCAAATTCAGGTTCAAGCACGCTGTCCTGGGCACACACACATCACAGCTATCTGAGCTGTCTGTCCAGGACAGTGGGTTAGTTGTTAGTGGTTAGTGGTTTTACACCTACCCACCTACCCACTGTGTCGTTAAAACTCGCTCTGGGTTGGAGTCGGTAGCGGGAGGCGAGCTCAGTACCTTCCAGCCTTCCGTCCGATGGCTTAACCACCTCACCACCGAGGCCAGTGGTCAGATTTATTTCGGTTAAGTTATTTGTAACTATATATGATTGATCAATTCTTCGTTTGTCTTAGTACTCTTACATCATTCTACGTCCCCAGACTTACGCTCTCGCCCTAGCACTAATTACTGACGAGGAACGCAGCTCAGTGGTACAGCGCTCGGTTGATGTGCGGTCGATCTGGGATCGATCCCCGTCGGTGGGCCCATTGGGCTATTTCTCGTTCCATCCAGTGCACCACGACTGGTATAACAAAGGCCGTGGTATGTGCTATCCTGTCTGTGGGATAGTGCATATAAAAGTTCCTTTGCTGCTAATCGAAAAGAGTAGCCCATCTAGTGGCGACAGCGGGTTTCCTCTTTCAATATATGTGTGGTCCTTAACCATATGTTCGACGCCATATAACCGTAAATAAAATGTGTCGAGTGCGTCGTTAAATAAAACATTTTCTTCCTAATTATCCTCATATGCCGTAGACTAAGACGATCTGAGTGTAAATAAAATTTAGTTCAGTTCAGTTACAAAAGCTTTGTGTGTCTGTTTTAACGGACGTTGTTTTTGTATAGTTACGCAAAATTATTAGGGTTGCATTTTACTAAATTAAGAACTTCTAAAGACTAGATATTTCAGGAATTTAATATTCAGTAGCCAATGCGCACTTAATCAATGCACTCTAAACTCCGTTTTTCATCAAAGGGGGACTGGTGAACTGACATGCAATGTCTTAATAAATAAATAAAGTAAAGTTTGTTTTATTTAACGACGCCACTAGAGCACATTGATTTTTAATCTTATCATCGGCTATTGGACGTCAAACATATGGTCATTCTGACACTGTTTTTAGAGGAAACCCGCTGTCGCCACATAGGCTACTCTTCTTTACGACAGGCAGCAAGGGATCTTTTATTTGCGCTTCCCACAGGCAGGATAGCACAAACCATGGCCTTTGTTGAACCAGTTATGGATCACTGGTCGGTGCAAGTGGTTTACACCTACCCATTGAGCCTTGCGGAGCACTCACTCAGGGTTTGGAGTCGGTATCTGGATTAAAAATCCCATGCCTCGACTGGGATCCGAACCCAGTACCTACCAGCCTGTAGACCGATGGCCTGCCACGACGCCACCGAGGCCGGTCCGTCTTAATAAATAATGCTAAAACTGGTATAAAATCATTCTATAACATATCCCAAAAAAGTGTCAGTATAATTTAAAAAAAAAAAACGTTACTCATATGCCCACGAAACTAGATCAGGTTAAAGGGGCATTCCTGAGTTTACTGCAATATTTTAAGATGCTATCGACTAATAAAATATTTCTACGATTAAACTTACATATTATTATTATTTTATTTTTTTTTGAATATTAGTGGGTCTATATTAAACGTGTTTGTGATCGTTCTAATATTTGTACTAGGTTAATTTTCATTTTATTTCCGAAAAAAATATTTTGGGCTTCTTATAAATATTAAGACGACCAGAAACACATTGAATATACAGACATTGATATTCTAAACAAGAAAATATATTTAATATGTAAGTTTAATCGTAGAAATATTTTATTAGTCGGAAATATCTTACAATGCAGCAAACTCGGGAATGTCCCTTTAAATGTTGGAACAGTTAAGGTAGAGTTATCTAAAGTTGTAGTTTTCTGTGGACTACATATTAATTAAAGGGACAAACCCTAGTTTTTAAACACTACGGCGTGTGTGGGGGTTTTTTTCTCACTATTAGAGATATTTTTTATGATTGATATCAGACATTAGTTATATTATATTTGTTTGAAATATCCAATTCCGTACATCCGAAGTGTTTCTGGTCATCCTGGTGTTTTATATTAATTTAATTTTAACATATTTTCGTGCTTATATCCAATTAAGGTTCAAGCACGCTGTCCTGGGTACACACACCTCAGCTAACTGGGCTCTCTGTCCAAGACAGTGGGTTAGTTGTTAGTGGTTATGGTGTTTATAATGCCACAAAATGCATTTTTTATTATTCTAAAACACGCACGTACCTATTACACGTAATAGTCACGAAGACGAACTGTAGTCTGGTTTTAAAGGCTGTTTTCCCGTTTCACCGTCACAGACTCATGTTTCACTCTGATGTAACTTTATCCAGATGTGTTGCAGGTTTGTAGATTAATTGTTTGTTTTCACGAGTTCAAACTGAGGTCTGCGATTTGCCTACCTTGGCGGATCGATACTTTTACCTTGACCTGTGTATTACGCTTGGCCGCTACTACCGACCTCGGTGGTGTCGTGGTTAAGCCATCAGGCATAAGGCTGGTAGGTACAGGGTTCGCAGCCCAGGAACGGCTCCCACCCAGAGCGAGTTTTAACGACTCGGTGGGTAGGTGTAAGGCCACTACACACTCTTCTCTCTTACTAACCACTAACAACTAACTCACTGTCCTGAACAGACAGCCCAGATAGCTGAGGAAAGAAAGAAAGAAAGAAATATTTTATTTAACGACGCACTCAACACATTGTATTTACGGTTATATGGCGTCAGATATATGGTTAAGGACCACACAGATATTGAGAGAGGAAACCCGCTGTCGCCACTTCATGGGCTACTCTTTTCGATTAGCAGCAAGGGATCTTTTATATGCACCATCCCACAAACAGGGTAGTACATACCACGGCCTTTGATATACCTGTCGTGGTACACTGGCTGGAACGAGAAATAGCCCAATGGGCCCACCGACGGGGATCGATGCCACACCGACGAGCGCTGTACCACTGGGCTACGTCCGCCCAGGACAGCGTGCTTGGACCGTAATTGAATATAAGAACGAACATAAGTTGAAATGAAATAAAATGGTCGCTACTATTTTAAGGTCAAACAAAATAAATTAGCGCGCGCGTCGATTTTGACCCTCGTGCGTCAAAATGTTTTTTCTTCTCTTTTCCCGTGGTAATTTTAAAGCTTTGCTCATCATTTACGAAAAACGAAAATGCCTACTGGTTCCAGCTAGTAAATAAAAACTGCATTGCTTTCTCTTAAAACTATTATAATAGTCCATTAAAGCAAGGTCTATATGCTGGCTTGGACCATTAGCTGTCTTTAATGTATCTCTAAAACAGATCCTGTTGTTCTGAATGAGTATCATATTTTGTTTTAAAAACCATTTACAACCAACATGGAAATGATAAAAATTGCCTTGGCTATATGGAAAATGTAAAGGAAAATATTTAGGGTACCAAGGCAAAGGAAGGGACACCCTGGCCACAGAGGATGGACCAAGACAGACGAGTATAGACGATTAACCAAGGCAGATGAGGAAGACGTAAACAAAACAAAATATACACACCTTTTCTGTGCAATCCATGTCTTAAAAAACAAAAAGAAAACAAAAGCTACAGGGGCGGATTATGCTTTAGGTAAGGGGGGGGGGGGGGGGAGTCCGAAACAATATGTAAATGTTTATAATTTGAAATTATAAATTTTACGCGGACATCAATTTAGATCTACGTTGTGGGGTGGGGGTTTTTTGGCCGGGGGGGGGGGGGGGGGAGTCCCGTGCAACTGGGAAACCCTCCATAATCCGACCCTGAGCTACATCGCCACATCAATTCTGGAACTTTGGTTTGACCAGAAACAGATTCTTTATTGAAGAAAAAACATGCTTAGTGTATAACAATTTTATGATCGATTTTACAGAATAACCCAAATCAAATTTAGCATCTGTATTACATTTTATAATAAACACATTAAATTATGTTTTACGTACAAGTCAGCACAATGTGTTTTTAAGTATTTTAGAATTTTAAATGTTTGGAGTGTTTTGAAGGCCGTTTGGCCGGATGCTGTACTTTTTAACATCTCAATACATATATTTATATTACATGATTTAGGAAATAGGAAATGTTTTATTTAACGACGCACTCAAGACATTTTATTTATGGTTATATGGCGTCGGATACATGATTTATGTACAGCATGTAACACTATAATAAAATAATTTCTTCTTCGTCTTGTTCTTCTTCTGTATTAAAAAGGCGATATAATTTGTACAACTGCAGGTTAATTAGTTATTAATTGTAAAATTATTGTTATTGTTGTTGTTGTTGCTGCTGCTGTTGCTGCTGCTGTTGCTGCTGCTGTTATTGTTATTAATATATCATTATTTATTATTATTATTATTATTATTCTGTTGCAAAAATGTTATACGGGTTGATATTGGCTTAAAACGTAATGTGGTGTTACTGTGTGTATCAGGTTTAGCATTATTTAGTATATACATACAGATCAATTCATTGGTTCCTATTTGACACACACGAACAATAGCGGCGTCGTCAAGGAAAACAAACTGTACATTACTGTTAACATCATTGACAATGCCAGTTGATTGAGAACACGGCAACCTTAATTCTGTAGTGCACTTTACACACAATTATTATGTTGTGCGGTGCATTATACTTATATAATTGGTTAATTACAATGATTTATTGTGGAGAGTTTGATAAATTACTAATATCAAATTTTTCGGTTCGGTGTACTGTGTTTTGTTAAACATCGCCATCTTTGAGCCACGACTATTACATTATATATCAACACTATCGTTACGTAAGACTACTCCTGGATTACTCATGTGACTTGGATAATTATCTTTGTTATGTACAAAATAATTCTTGTTTTGGAGATATCAAAGTTATCTACGTAAGATGAAAAATGAATGTCTGTCCGAATTTAGGTATATGCGTGTTTGTGTGTGTGTGTGTGTGTGTGTGTGTGTGTGTGTGTGCGCGCGCGCGTCTGTGTGTGTGAGTGTGTGTATGTGTGTGTGTGAGAGAGAGAGTGTGTGTGTGTGGGTGTGAGAGAGAGCAGAGAGAGAGAGAGAGAGAGAGAGTGTGTGTGTGTGTGTGGTTGTGTGTGTGTGCGTGCGTGCGTGCGTGTACTTGTGTGTGTATATTTGTGTATGCGTGTGTTCGTGTGCGTATTTATGTACATATATGTATATGTGTAAGTATTTCACTGTGTGTGTGCGTGTGTATGTACGCGCGCGCGCGTATGCATGCCATTATTTTTGTGGGGTTGTTTAGGGGTTTTTTGGTGCATGTTTTTCTGTTTGTTTTTTGGGGGGATATCTTGGGAGGTTTTATGGGTGTTTTTTCTTTGTTCTTTTTATTTGCTTGTCTGTTGTTGTTGTTGTTTTTGTTTGCTTTGGTTGGCTTTTCATTGTAGTTCTTATTGTAGTTTTTCTTCTTTTTTTTAATTAATAATATGTTCTTTCGTTTGTTTTGCAAGTTACGTTAAATCTAACGATATGATTGTCCGCGAACGTTAGCCTTGTTCGCTGTCGCTGAACTCAAACCTGGGCTCAGTTCACAATGGAAAGACGCTAAATAGACTGGTTTCCGCGCTTCGTGTAATTCCGCATGATCACATCGGAAACCAGTCACATCGTTCGTGAGATATAGTGTTGATCGCTATCGTGGAACGCAGGCCATTTTACGAACTGGTCTAGATATTCGCTTTGTAATTTCCGAAACACTATTAAAATAAATCATTGCTTTATTTTACAACCTCTGCCAAATCGAGCGTATCGGTTTGGAAATTTGTTCCTCGTCTAAAAATATTCATGTGCTAGAAAAGTGTCATTTTATGACAAAACCAATCGATAAAGGTGTCAATTTATTACCAGAACAAACCCATTGAT
Organism: Gigantopelta aegis; assembly: GCF_016097555.1. NCBI lineage: Eukaryota > Metazoa > Mollusca > Gastropoda > Neomphalida > Peltospiridae > Gigantopelta > Gigantopelta aegis. Next base: position 11,322,571 of record NC_054705.1, read on the forward strand.
GAATTTAGATTTTGTTTTTATGAACTAGAATAATGAGAAGTGACCGCCATGACAAGGCGCTCGTCGGTTGGGTTATTGCCCCCATTTCATGTAGTGATCCATGCCCAAAAGGAAGCCACGATATGTGATGTCCTATTTGTTGAAATGCGCGCGCACGCACGCACACACGCGCGCACACACACACACGCACACATGCACATACATATACTGCGACAGCGGTATCTTTCTCATTAACGTATTAACACCTGCCATCATCATTGCCATAATCATCATCGTCATGATCATCATCATTATAAACCACCATAAGCATTAGCATTATTATCAACAATGTCATCGTCTTCACCACCATCATCATCATCACTACCATCATCATCATCATCATCATCATCACCGACATCATCATCATCATCACCACCACCACCATCATCATCATCATCATCATATTACCATTATCATCGAATTCATCATCACCAACATCATCATCAACATCATCATCATCATGACCACCACCACCACCATCATCATTATCATCATATTACCATCATCATCGTCGTCATCATCACTAACATCATCATCAACATCATCAACATCATCATGACCACCACCATCATCATCATCATATTACCATCATCATCGTCGTCATCATCATCACGATCAACGTTATCATCGTCATCCTCAAAGCAAGCCAATGGATGATCAACCACAAATATTTTTGATACATTTTGTTGCTGTCGAAAATCTTAACTTTAGAATCTTAATCTTCCACGGTTTGTGTTGTCCTGAATGTGAGCCAAATGTATATATAAATGTGAAGCAGCAATTTATTGATTACACGTCCTGAAGTATGAGACACGTGCAAACCGCGGCTCAGCTCATTTGGTTGCATTTCAGAAAGGTTAACTTCAGGAAAGGACCTCAATGTTCACAGTCTAACATATAGTTATGTTTGACATCCAGTAGCTGGCATGGCGGTTGCCTTTCAGAAAGGTTAACTTCAGGAAAGGACCTCAATGTTCACAGTCTAACATATAGTTATGTTTGACATCCAGTAGCTGGCATGGCGGTTGCCTTTCAGAAAGGTTAACTTCAGGAAAGGACCTCAATGTTCACAGTCTAACATATAGTTATGTTTGACATCCAGTAGCTGGCATGGCGGTTGCCTTTCAGAAAGGTTAACTTCAGGAAAGGACCTCAATGTTCACAGTCTAACATATAGTTATGTTTGACATCCAGTAGCTGGCATGGCGGTTGCCTTTCAGAAAGGTTAACTTCAGGAAAGGACCTCAATGTTCACAGTCTAACATATAGTTATGTTTGACATCCAGTAGCTGGCATGGCGGTTGCCTTTCAGAAAGGTTAACTTCAGGAAAGGACCTCAATGTTCACAGTCTAACATATAGTTATGTTTGACATCCAGTAGCTGGCATGGCGGTTGCCTTTCAGAAAGGTTAAATTCAGGAAAGGACCTCAATGTTCACAGTCTAACATATAGTTATGTTTGACATCCTGTAGCTGATGTGGCGGGATGTAGCCCAGTGGTAAAACGCTCACTCGATGCGCAGTCGGCCTGGGATCGATTCCCGTCTGTGAGCCCATTTGGGCTATTTCTCGTTCCAGCCAGTGCACTACGACCGGTATAGCACAGGCCGTGGTATGTACTACTCTGTCTGTGGGATGGTGCATATAAAAGATCCCTTGCTGCTAATCGAAAAGAGTAGCCCATGAAGCGGCGACAGCGGGTTTCCTCTCAATATCTGTGTGGTCCTTAACCATATGTCTGACGCCATATAACCGTAAATAAAATGTGTTGGGTGCATCGTTAAATAAAACATTTCCTTCCTTCCAATAACTAATAAATAAATAAAAAAATTTGCTTGAGAGATTAAGAAAGAAAACAGAGACAGGAAAGAGGAGAGAAATAAAGAAGGGATGGAGAGAGAGAGAGAGAGAGAGAGAGAGAGAGAGAGAGAGAGAGAGAGAGAGAGAGAGAGAGAGAGAGAGAGAGAGAGAGAGAGAGAGAGAGAGAGAGAGCTGGGGGAGAGCATATACAGATACAGACAGACAGAGACAAGGAGAACCAAGGAGAGATACAGAGAAGGAGGGAGACAGGTTGCTACCTCATAGGTTACTCCCACCGATAAAACAGCAAGACACTTGCAGGTCACTATCCTCCACAGCAGAGGGGCATTGGCTGAGTTTCGCAAATGTGCTTGAGACCTCTTCACACACGTCCCAAGCTTGCCAAGCAGACTTCTTGCTTTGCTATGGAAGGCTGACACAACATCACACCCGGTGAAAGCATGGAAGAACAGGATACCACGTGTTTTCTCTGGTCCTATGGCCAAAACCACCTCATGTATTGGAATCCATCTCGTCTTCTCTCGTTTGCCGAAAGTCACCCACATTTTCTCAAGGCCAAGTTGCATCAAAGCGGGCATAACAGAAGTGGCTATGTCTACAATGTCTGTGTCATTGGCATCGATCATCAGCGATTTGTGTCCCTCATACACTGCATGCCGGGCATGTAGGAAAATACGCGTGTCTGCCTCTTCATGGCTACACGGGGCTACTGCATCTAGCTCAGCCGCTTGGTTGCTAACGGTGGGCACACAACCCCATCTGCCACATACTGGTTCACCACGGATTCCCCTAGCAGTGCGAAAACTTCCAACACCCTGTCGCATGAAGCATGTCAATTAGTTGTCTTTTTCGTGTCTTTGCAAACACCGTCATGCCGATGTATACAGCGAATGGAGTTTCACGGTCTTTCGAGTGCCTGTGGGTTGCTGCACCGTATGTGCACTTATTGTAGCAATTGTATTGCAACAGTTGTGCTATAGCAATGTTTGATTTGAATACACCATGATTCAAATGTGACTTGATATCCACACCATGTTCGATATTGCAGATGAACTGAAGAAGCATTGGCGCAATGGATTCTTCAACAAATCCCTCATGGAATTCGTTGTCAAACTTTGTCTTGTGATTAAGCATCTCTTTACGTATGATGTTGGCAGCCTTAGCTAGGTGAATGGCTTCATTGTATTTGCTTGCATCGGAAAGAACAGAGCTGACATCCTTCTTGAATGCAATCAGTACATTGAATTCACATATGGTGATTCCACACCAAGTTACTGAAGTCGTTGCTTGTAGAGAGAGACTAGATCTGCAAGCTTGAATATAACTGTATCCGTGCCTTCACTTGTGGTCTTCATGTCCATGATGTAGATGACAAGTTCTGAAAAGGCAAAGGGATACAAGTTCTGGTTGGCTGAGCTTTCAGGGTTCTGATCATACTTGAGGGTATTGAGAAGGGCTCGCTCTCTGTTGTACAGTCCTACTAGACAAGCAGGGTGGTATTTAAATTCCTGTGCAACAGCATCCCCGGCACTAAGCTTTGCAAGGAGCTTCTCGTCGCTTAGATTCCTGGCACATTCATTAAGCCTGTCATTCACTTTCATTGTCATCGCTTCTCTTAAGGCGGTCGTTGGACTCACACGTTCACAGATAAAGCACACAGCTTGCGAGGGTTGGGGTGTTCTTGGCCTCTTGACACGGATCTCTTCTTCGGTATCGTGGATCTCTTCTTCGGTATCGTCAGCAGCAGTAGAAGACGCTCTCTTTTGGGCCCTTTCCAACTTGGTGTTGTTGAACAACAATTTGCAACTCTGATGATATTTTGCTCTGTTTTTCGTCAACGTGCTTTCTATGCCATCACCGTCATCTAGTCTGGTCGGATTCAGTAAGATTGGCAGAGCATTGATCTCGTAAAACAATGGAACATTTTTTGCAATGTTGCCGTAACCAGCACGATCCTGCTCTCTGTTGAATAAACTCGGCTGAATGAGTTTTTCCTTGGTGTCCTGCTGACAAATGCAGCATTTGGCCCAGTTAGTTTTCTGAACTGTCATTGTGTGCAGAATACTACTCAAAGTATAAATGGCAGACATGACTAGTCCCTGTTACTTTTTAAGGTGATTTTTTTCGTATCTATATCCAACTAATAGGTAAAGGCCGAGGGTTTATCCTTTTACCACCTTTTACCATGCACTTTGATGTATGGGATTCAACTAGGTTCATGCTTTATAGCCCTACACCTAGTCCGATCGTTCATCCAATGCCATTTAAATCCCGTGCGATCTGTACACCATCCAGATAACTAAAAACCCCGTTGTCCTTGGCTCGGCTGTCCCGCGCTGGCACAACCTGTCAATTCAGGTGTGGCTATCTAACCTTTTGGGGGTAAATTAGATAGCATTTTGGATACTAACTTTAAGTTAGCTGACATTGAACCCCATTCTGAGTTTAACAGCAGTGAAATATCACCAATGTGCGATGGTAGTGCAGATATTTACTCATCTCTAATCCATCTCATTGTTGGATTTATCTATGGATCAACATATCAAACATATTGGATTTTGATGCATTAAAATGACATAGTTCTTTTTCATAGCAGAATTGCTGTCAACATGACCTAAAAGATATAAACTGACACCAAAACCACATTAATCCGACAACTCTAACAAAAGTTAGCAAAGTTAACAAAAGTTAGATTTTTTGTGTCAGAATGGTGGCCATCTTGGACAATTGCCGCCATATTGGAATGTTAGGTAGATTATTTTAGCACCATTGGCTTCAGCATAGTCTAAAACATATGAAACGACACCAAAACCTCCTTAATCGGACAACCCAATCAATTTCTATGAGAAAATGTATAATTTAAAGATACAAAAGGCGGCCATCTTGGAAAATGACCGCCATTTTGAAATTAAAAGTGGCAAGGACCGTTTTCTTGCTAAGTGTCCCATGGAGACTGCTCATGACAATTTTCATGCTTGTATCACCAACTGAACGATTATGTCACTTATCCGCTCTACTACCACGACCACTGAACTACATGTACTAAAATAAAAGTGGGGCACTAGTTTGGGATGGGAAACAAATAAGTCCATCCAGGATGAACGATCATGAGCCCCATGGCATCTCAGACGGGCGCTCTACCACCGAACCACATCCCGCCCCCTTACATTCTGGCATTCCGCTCCTGTCCTACGCTTGTTTACAGACAGAACGCATGCCGGTTCCGGATTTCACAAACTGGCGTACGGACCTAATGCAATAACTCTGGATGACAAATTCGGATCGTAACGAGATTAAATGGCATATTTCTGACTCTCCGTACGCCGATCTCTTCATCGTCTTGACACGAGTGTATTGATTGGATGCGTGTCTCCGAGAGATTATATATTTCGTAACACGCGTTGTCATTGGTCACGTCTCCCGGACACCGCGTGTCTTGCCGCGTCATTTCCAGCGGTCGCAGATTCACCGGTAACAAACCGTCTCTTCGGCAACCGGCTCGTCAAGGAACTATGTCCGTGACGTGATTACCGAAACGGGCGGACCGCATGCTTCCCTCTAACGAACAGCAAATTACTTCTGGTAACGACAAACCAATCGGCTCTTAGATTTCTCTTCTTCTTCTTCTGTTTTCTCTTTTTTCGTGTTCTCTCTCTCTCTCTCTCTCTCTCTCTCTCTCTCTCTCTCTCTCTCTCTCTCTCTCTCTCTCTCTCTCTCTCTCTCTTTCTCTCTCTCTCTGTCTCTTTGTCTCTATCTGTCTCTCTCTGTGTCTGCCTGTCTCTCTTTTTATTATCTCTCTCTCTCTCTCTCTCTCTCTCTCTCTCTCTCTCTCTCTCTCTCTCTCTCTCTCTCTCTCTCTCTCTCTCTCTCTCTCTTTCTCTCTGTCTCTATATCTGTCTCTCTGTCTCTCTCTGTTTGTCTCTCTGTCTTTTTGTCTCTCACTTTCTCTGTCTCTATCTGTCTCTGTCTCTCTCTGTCCCTCTCTTTCTCTCTCTCTCTCTGTCTCTCGCTATTTTTCTCTCTTTCTCTGACTCTCTCTCTCTTTCCCCCTCTCTCTCTCTGTCTCTCTCTCTCTGTGTCTGTCTCTCTTTCTTTTTCTCTCTCTCTTTCTCTCTCTCTCTATTTCTCTCTCGGTCTCTCTCTGTGTCTCTTTCTGCCTCTCACTCTCTCTGTCCCTCTCTTTCTCTCTCTCTGTTCCTGTCTCTCTCTCTTTCTCTCTTGTTCTCTTTCTCTCATTCTCTCTGTCTCTCTGTCTGTCTCTCTCTCTCTCTCTCTCCTCTCTCTCTCTCTCTCTCTCTCTCTCTCTCTCTCTCTCTCTAATTTGTTTCAAAGCGCAGACGATATACGGGATTTCATCAAAGCAGACAAACATTGTCATCGCTTAGTATGTGAAAATTACAAATTCGTAACACAATTTATGTCATGTAACTTGTACATATGGCCTGTCTAATGGATTAAAAATGGATGAGGCTTTTTGATGTCGGGGCTTTCGATCATATGAAAGATTGTGACGGGAAATAAGCGATGGCGGTTAAGTTCTGAGAGTCGCGCACGCGTATTAAGGCACGTCAGCATATTTACCACCACTTAGATAAATTAGAACATGGGTCTGCTAAACGCCGAACGCGTGTAGCGAGTGGAAGGGATTGTAAATGCGTAAAAAAAAATATTTAGTGGAACGATAGATTGCTTGCACACTGATCTACAATTTGTTTTATTAAAATGGCAGGGAAGGCGCGGATAAATATCTTAGTACTGGTATTGGCTAGAAATTATTCATCAAACAGTACAGAAATAGAATAACTTGTCTTTGTTCAAGTCACAGACTTGGTGTCTATTTTTAGAAGGTCGTAACAGTGTAAATTGTTCTTTACCGACACCCCAGCAAATTATATAATAATCGATTATCGGGTATAACACATGCTAGGGTGACTTTGAATTCGTCTCGTTCCAGCCAATGCACCACGACTGGTATATCAAAGGACGTAGTATATGCTATCATGTCTGTGGGATGGTACATATAAAATATTCTTTGCTACTAATGGACAAATGTAACGGGTTTCTTCTCTAAGACTATATGTCAAAAATTTTGACATCCAATAGCCAATGATTAATAAATCGATCTGCTCTAGTAGTGTCGTTAAACAAAATAAATTGTATTTTGATTTGGTCTAGGGGCGGGATCTAGCTCAGTCGGTTGAGTACTCGACTGGGGTGGTTGCGTCGTAGGATCGAACCACCTCGGTGGACCCATTCTCTGATTGGTTTTCCCGTCCCAATCAATGCTCCACGATTGGTATATCAAACGCCGTGGTAAGTGCAGTCTGTGTATGTGGGAAAAAGTATATACAAGATGCTGCCAATGAAAAAGTATATACAAGATGCTGCCAATGAATAAGTATATACAAGATGCTGCCAATGAAACAATGTATTAAATTTAGAATTGTCAATGATTGACCTCGAGTAGCCGATGATTAATTATGCAACGTGGTCTAGCGGTGTTTCTAAACCAGTCTAAGCGTTCTTATTACTGTACTAGTGGGATGGTTTTCTGTAAACATAACTATTTTAGTATTACATATACTGGCCGGACCGGGATCTAGCTCAGTGGGTAGAGCGCTCGCTCGAGGTGTATATATATATATATATATATATTTATATATATATATATATCATATATATATATAATATATTCTTTATTCCTCTTGTAGAGAGTTCGAACAGTACAGATTATCATACATACATAATACATGAAAGGCAATGCACAATGATTAATGGATAATACATAGTACTTGATACAAAATACATAATAGGTAATATATACAGTGGCATGGGAATAAACGCATGGTGAGAGAATTACATGAAAAAGGTTATTGGTTGATCAGAATCACGCTCATATAAATTCACTCGTCAACCTGCCATTCTCTCTCTCTCTCTCTCTCTCTCTCTCTCTCTCTCTCTCTCTCTCTCTCTCTCTCTCTCTCTCTTACACACACACACACACACACACACACACACCACACACCCCGCTATAAAGATCTGCACATTTGCACAAGTGACCCATGGACACTGCTCATGACAATTTCCATGCTTGTATCACCAACTGAACGATTCTGTCCAAAAATCACTCTTATCCGCTCTACTATGGAGTGTCTTGCTGTTTTATCGGTGGGAGTAACCTATGATGTAGCAATCTGTCTCCCTCCTTCTCTGTATCTCTCCCTGGTTCTCCTTATCTCTGTCTGTATCTGTATCTGCTCTCCCCCAGCTCTCTCTCTCTCTCTCTCTCTCTCTCTCTCTCTCTCTCTCTCTCTCTCTCCTCTCTCTCTCTCTCTCTCTCTCTCTCTCTCTCTCTCTCTCTCTCTCTCTCTCTCTCTCTCTCTCTCTCTCTCTTACACACACACACACACACACACACACACACCGCTATAAAGATCTGCACATTTGCACAAGTGACCCATGGACACTGCTCATGACAATTTCCATGCTTGTATCACCAACTGAACGATTCTGTCCAAAAATCACTCTTATCCGCTCTACTATGGAGTGTCTTGCTGTTTTATCGGTGGGAGTAACCTATGATGTAGCAATCTGTCTCCCTCCTTCTCTGTATCTCTCCCTGGTTCTCCTTATCTATGTCTGTATCTGTATCTGCTCTCCCCCAGCTCTCTCTCTCTCTCTCTCTCTCTCTCTCTCTCTCTCTCTCTCTCTCTCTCTCTCTCTCTCTCTCTCTCTCTCTCTCTCTCTCTCTCTCTCCCTCTCTCTCTCTCTCTCTCTCTTACACACACACACACACACACCGCTATAAAGATCTGCACATTTGCACAAGAACAGACAGCCATGACTCTCCACAGTATATTGGTCTTCATATTGTTAACGTAATATATTTGCGTTATTTTATAAATGAAGTGTATGACAGTTTCACTATATAACATAGATGATTCATCATCAATATTTATTGGAGGTTTACAGGACAGGAGTTTTGTAATAAAAATATCATCGGGGCAGTTATGTAATTCTACACTGAGGTCAATAGGACAGATATCAAGCAGCGTTGTCCAGAATGTATCTCTGGTTGTTGTTAAGTATGTACAACTAGTCATGACGTGTGTAAAAAGATCAGAATAGTTACTAGTACATAACGTGTCAAATGAATGAATGAATGAATGAAATGAATGAAATGAATGAAATGAATGAAATGAATGAATGAATGAATGAATGAATGGATGAATGAATGAATGAATGAATGAATGAATGAATGAATGAATGAATGAAAGGGTAATAACTGCTAAGTGTATTTTGTGCTGGGGTGTCGATAAACATATCGCCTCGGTGATGTCGTGGTTAAGCAATTGGGCATAAGACTGGTAGGTACTGGGTTCACAGCCCGGTACCGGCTACCACCCAGAGCAAGTTTTAACGACCCAACGGGTAGCTGTAAGACCACTACACAGATTCACCAACTACTAACCAGTAACCCACTGACTTCAACAGACAGCCCAGATAGCTGAGGTGTGTGCCCAGGACAGCGTGCTTGAACCTCAATTGAATATAAGCACGGAACTAAGTTGAAATGAAATGACACATACGACTATTGGGTGTCAAACAAAGGTAAGTAAACTCGTATGAATATGATTATTTACATATTTATAGAAAAACGGTGTAAAAGCTATGGGGAAAAAATACAATACAATAACAAAAATGAAGATGAGTTTAATTTAAATTTTCGTATAGAAATCAAAGTGGGTGGGGTTTTTTTATTAAATTAATTCTAGGTGAAAGTTAAAAGATTCTAGCACATTTGTGATAACAAATATAGCTTTTCTTGTCGACTTCGCATGATTACACTCCACCAAAATATGGCGTACAATCAGTGTATAACTGGCAATGTTCGCACTGAGGTGGAGGGTTCCATCTGTAAAGTTTTTAAACACCAAGGCATATGTTTCACTATTGGGACCGTTTTTTAACAATTGAAATCATACTTTACTTAGATTATATTGTTTACATTATTCAGTTCCGTACATCCGAAGTGTTTCTGGTCATCCACATGTATTTTTCATATTTTTAAAAACGATACGTGCGAGTGAGAAGTAACGGTTATGGAGTCGAGTTTTAGTCTATTTTACCGTTTCAACGTCACATACTCTTGTTTCACACTGTTGTAACTTTATCCAAATGTGTTACGGCTTTGTAGATTAACTAAACTTAGTGTCTATTTTTACGAGGGGCGGGACGTAGTCCAGTGGTACAGGGCTCGCTTGATGCGCGGTCGGTTTAGGATCGATCCCCGTCAGTGGGCCCATTGCGCTATTTCTCGCTTCAGCCAGTGCACCACGACTGATACATCAAAGGCCGCGGTATGAGCTATCCTGTCTATGGGATGGTGCATATAAAAGATCCCTTGCTGCTAATCGAAAAGAATAGCCCATGAAGTGGCGACAGCGGGTTTCTTCTCTCAATATCTGTGTGGTCCTTAACCATATGTCTGACGCCATATAACCGTAAATAAAATGTGTTGAGTGCGTCGTTAAATAAAACATTTCCTTCCAGTGGTAAACCGCTCGCTTGATGCGCGGTCGGATTAGTGGTGGCCCCATTGGGTTATTTTTCGTTCCAGCCAGTTCTCCACAACTGGTGTAACAAAGGCCGTGGTATGTACTATCCTGCCTGTGGGGTGGTGCATATAAAAGATCCCTAATCGAAAAGAGTAGCCCATGACGTGGCGACAGCGGGCTTCCTCTATCAATATCTGTGTGGTCCTTAACCATATGTCTGACGTCATACAACTAAATGAAATGTGCGTCGTTAAAAGAACATTCTTTCCTTCCTTCCTATTTTTACGGGTTGAAACTTGGGTCTGCGACTTTAAGATATAAACAAATAGTCAGATATAATTGGCCGTTGCCAGCACGGCACAAGACCACCTCATCTTTCCTGCGACGCCTGTACGAGGACTATCATTCTCCCAGGACCGGCTTGACAGAACGAAGCTTGTTCGCGACATCACCGTTCCAATTATCTTGCCAAGTGGAAAAAGATATATTGGTTAATATGGTATTTACAATCACTGTAGGGTACACCGACACTGACACGGGTCAAATTCAAAGCAGATTTGGTAGCAGAATCTTCTTTTTTCCTTCCACGAACATTGCTGTGGTATTAATGAATACGGAGAACCTGGAATCTAGCTCGGTGGGTAGAGTGCTCGACTGAGGAGCTTGTGACATAGGTTTTCTACAATCATGATTACGTTATTATTGCATATAGGAGGCGGGATTTAGCTCAGTGGGTAGAGTGTTCGCCTGAGGTGCTTATGTCATAGGTTTTCTACAATCATGATTACGTTACTATTGTTAATTGAGGGCGGGAGTTAGCTCATTGGTTAGAGTGCTCGCTCGAGGAGCTTGTGTCATAGAATTTCAACATACAATAAAGATATTATTACACATACGGGCTGTGGGTAGAGTGCTTGCCTGGGGAGCTTGAGATAGTACTAAAATAAATAACTCCCGGTTCGAGATGCACCCAACTTTTGATAGAGAAGTGAACACCACAAATCCTGTAATTGGTGATAAATGTGTGTCGGTTGTAACAAAAAAAATAGTTTCATCTGGGGAAAAAAATTGTATGCAAATTTATTTCAACTATTATCCTGTTCAATTATTTAGATCCAAAGCTTTTTGCAAATGTTACGTTTATTTCCTATTCGATATTTGTTTTCTTTGCATTTACATGAAAACAAACCCAAACCCCGACAGGTGTTATATACAAATCATCATATAAAATGCACGAAGTTGACTTAATTCCACTTTTTAAAAATCTCTGTGTCGTTTGAATGCACGTTATTTCTCCTATAAATAACTAAGGTCATTTGCATATCAAAAGCATCATTCTATAGTGCGTTTCAAACTAATGTTCGGTTCTATCGTCCTATCCGCACAAATCGTAGTATGACCTATATTTAAGAAAATATCTGTAAACATAAAGCAGGCGCGGATTCAGGTGGGGAATTCAAGTGACAAAACCTCAGTTTGAAAAAAAAATATGTATCAAATATTATAATTATATTGTGGAATACACAAGCGCGCGCGCTGAAGGGAGAAACAGACAGAGAGAGAGAGAGAGAGAGAGAGAGAGAGAGAGAGAGAGAGAGAGAGAGAGAGAGAGAGAGAGAGAGAGACGTCATTTATGTAACGACGCACTCAACATATTTTAATCTATGGTTATATGGTTATACTTATAGGGAGAGAGAGAGAGAGAAGAATATGGTATGCATGCGATTGGTGGAGGTGTGACTCTCTGCACAACCCCAACCCCACTTAAGGCTTCTTTTGTATATGGAGCGGGACGTAGCTCAGAGGTAAAGCGTTCGCTCATGGTAGGTCGACTGATCGATCCCACATGGTGGACCCATTGGGTTGTGTCTAGTTCCAGCCTGTGCACCACAACTGATGTATAAAGGCTGTGGTATGTGCTATCCTGTCTATGGGATGGTGCATATAAAACGTCCCTTATTGCTTATCAAAATTGCTTATCGGAAACAGTGGCCCATGTGGCGGTAGCGAGTTTCTTTCTCACTGTCATAATGCTCCTTAACCGTTTTGTCTGACGCCACATAAACGTATATCAAATGCGTTGAGTGTGTCGTTAAATAAACATTTCTTTCGTATGTATGTGTAGTCTATATGCATTTCTAGTCGATTAGTTTATAGGTTGTTAGGTTGTTTGATAGTGAATGATATGGAAATAAATAGTTTTTGGTGTTAAAGAGTTCATGCATACATTAAAGTAATACTCCTGATGGGTATGGAGAAATAACTTAATCAGTCGACGAACTCATTTCTTCATCACTATCTTCGTTAAGGGGGACTATCACAGGGGGTATTTTATTTCTTATAAAACTATTTTGTTTTTGAAATCTTCTTCGATCTTTATTACATGTTTAATTGCGTCAGAGACGTGTGTAGGTGTGACAGAGTTCAATGCATGTGCAAGTTCTCTCCGCACCGTGGTAATTTTACCATCATTATGACGAGCTATGTGCCTTTTGACTTGACTCCAGATCAGTTCTATCGGATTGAGTTCAGAATGTCTTGGCGGCAGTCTTAGACACAAGTGCCCATGGCGTTCAGCAATACCATCAGTAACAAATTGCTTTGCACATTTGTTACTTTTCACAAGTTCATAAAGAACTGGCTTTGTCATGTTACTCTCAAAAGGTATATTTTTGTTTCGTAGCCACGACTGAATTTCTTCCTTTTTAGCATTTAGTGCAGGACATCGTGTAATCTCAGTTAATTTGTTGTGGTAGCTTGCGTTATCCATGACGATAACAGAAGGTTCTGGTAGAGAAGGCATAAGTTGTTCTTCAAACCATTTGATGAAATTGTCATGATTCATCTCACCATGATAGTCTCCGTCTGTTTTTTTAGCCTCAAAGATTAATTCACAGCCATCTATCAATCCATATTTATCACAGCCAGCATGACAAATAATAAGTCTTTTTCCCTTCCCAGTCACCGAACAGAGTTTAGGAACTCGATCAGCAGCGTCTGATTTCGGCAGGTGATTGGCGGTACTTGTGCCCGGGTGCATATCTGTCCAGTGGTGGGATGTTGTGTGGTTGACATTCACCCAGGTCTCATCTTGATACACTATTAAATACCCCTGTTCTCGTAAACTGGATATTTCATGGAGATAGGACAGTCTCCTGTGTGATATATTGGCGTCCTCAAAAATCACTTTTCCGGTTGTAGACATATGTTGGTATTTAAAATCGAGGTCATGGAGTGTTCTTCGTAAAGTTGATATGGATATGTTGATTCCACATTCCTCCCTTAAAGTCACGTTAATCTTATGTAATGTAGGTAATTCGCCCTCTCTATAAAATCTGTATACTCGTCGTCTAATAACATCTTTATCAAATAAATCGATGAGTTTTCGGTCGCGTTTTTTAACAGTGATTTCTGTGCTTGGATTCGTAGAGCTTAGATTTTTCACAGTTCTTTTTACTGTTGAAACCGAAACTTTAAGTGCAGCGGCAACTCGATCGACAATTCGATAAGAAGCATACATAGGTCTACCGCGCTGATATTCATCTTCAAAATAATCGAAAACGTTCTTAATACACAATTTTACATCAACTGAAGTGTTTTTCGATTTAGCCATATTTTTCCTCAAATAACAATAACAAGAATGTCGACTACTACATTTTCAGTGAATTTATATACCCTACCTAACTTGTATTTTACGTGGTTTACACATTGCTACAATAGCACGTGCAGTCATAGATCGAAATAATGATGTTATTGACCAAGCAATGCTATCGTATTTTGAACATTCAGGGCTGTGTCTGCGGGATGAAAAAGTGGTTGAACCCATACGAGTCCGAACAATAGCCCTTTGGTTTTTCGCATTACAAATGTAACACCCCACCCCCAAACCCCAGCCCCTAGCACCACCCTAAATACTATATATATATATATATATATATATATATATATATATATATATATATATATATATATATACGTATGAGTTCCCAATTTAGAGGCAAATTAAATTAAAAAAAATATTATTATTTGATGTTGGTGGCCTTTGACATTTTATCCCTCCCCCCTGGTCTTCTGGGTCCGGCCCTGCATTAAATTTATTTATAAATTTGGAAAGCACATTCCTGCGGTGTGTGAGGTGATTTGTGTTTATTACTGTGCTACACCTCAGTTGTGTTTACATTAGCTAAATTTATTAAATATAATGCACCTACAAGACAGGGTTACATGTTCTGTTTGTTTACATCTATGTTTAATGGAAAGATTAGACAATGCTGTTACACACTGCAAAACAATAATAACCATGATTTAGTGAAACAAGCTATAATGGCCTTCACGTAGCCTCAGATCCCAATGTTTTGATATGCAAATGACCGTAGCTATTTATAGGAGAAATAACGTGCATTCAAACGACACAGAGATTTTTAAAAAGTGGAATTAAGTCAACTTCGTGCATTTTATATGATGATTTGTATATAAAACCTGTCGGGGTTTGGGTTTGTTTTCATGTAAATGCAAAGAAAACAAATATCGAATAGGAAATAAACGTAACATTTGCAAAAAACTTTGGGTCTAAATAATTGAACAGGATAATAGTACCACTGTGTCAAGAAGCCTTGTGCTTGAATCATGCATGGGGTACCTGTAAAAAAAAGGTACTCCTATTTTGTGCGGTACTAGGGTAGTCATAGCCGCTACCCGTTATATCCGAAATGATCAGCTTGACCCCCAATTCTTTTCTGATTCACTTTAAGGGTGAGGGTGGTAGTATTTATATCCGTGCAGGTAGGAGTTTTAACCACATATGGTACTATTGTCGTCTATGGGATTTGATTCGGTAGTATACACCCTATAGTCATAGATTTTCTACAATCATCACCATGTTACTATTGATCATAGGGGGCGGGATTTAGCTCAGTGGGTAGAGTGCTCGCCTGAGGAGCTTGAGTCGAAGGATTTCTACACACATTACAGTTACCAGACAGGAAATGTTTTATTTAACGATGCACTCAAAACATTTCATTTACGGTTATATGGCGTCAGACATATGGTTAAGGACCAATGAGAGAGGAAACCCGCTGTCGCCACTTCATGGGCTACTCTTTTCGATTAGCAGCAAGGGATCTTTTATATTCACCACCCCACAGACAGGATAGCACATACCACAGCCTTTGATATACCAGTCAGGGTGCACTGTCTGGAACGAGAAATAGCCCAATGGGCCTACCGACGGGGATCGATCCCAGACCGACCGCATACCAGGCGAGCGTTTTACCACTGGGCTACGTCCAGCCCCTTTCAGTTACTATTACACATTGGGGGGGGGGGGGGGGGCAGGATTTAGCTCAGTGGGTAGAGTGCTCGCCCGAGGAGCTTGTGTCATAGGTTTTCTACAATCATGACTACCTTACTATTGATCATAGGGGGCGGGATTTAGCCCAGTGGGTAGATTGCTCGCCTGAGGAGCTTGAGTCGAAGGATTTCTACACACATCACCATGTTACTATTCGACATACAATTTTTGTACATCACGCCGTCTTTTGACTTTACAATTTCTGTCTTGTCGTACGCTTCCTGAAAACCGTGATTGTGCGACCAGTGTTACACAGCCAACAAGGCCGTGATATGACATCTTGATGGATGAGACAAGAAATAAACTGAAGAGAACTTTAAACAAAAAAGGTGTGTAAATCTCAAAAGGATTCTAGTTAAAAATAAAACTGATTGTGAGTAGATTTGTAGTTAGAAGTTTCCTGTAAACGTCTGACGCCATATGGTTAAGGACCACTCAGGTATTGAGAGAGGAAACCCGTTGTCGTACATTCTTTTCGATTAGCAGCAAAGGTTCTTTTATATGCACCATCCGACAGACAGGATAGTACATACCATGGCCTTTGTTACACCAGTTGTAGAGAACTGGCTGAAACGAGAAATAGCCCAATGGGTCCACCGATTCAAGCGAACGCTTTACCACTGAGCTACGTGCCGCCCCCTGCAACAAGAGAAGAAAAAAAAAACGTTTACTGTCTTCAGAAGACTATATTTATATTTAAATGTTGTGCGCGCGCGTGTGTGTGTGCGTACCTGCGTGCGCGTGTGTGCGTTATGGTGTCGGTGTATTTGTGAGTTTGCATGTGTGTATAATATGCATGTGTGTGTCTATATTTGTGTATGCATGTCTGTATGTGTATGCATATTTGTGTATCTTTGTATATATATGTGGGTGTGGGTGCATAGATGGATTAATGGATGGATGGATGGAATGAAGGGAGGTAGAAAGGAAGGAATAATGGATGGAAGGGTGGATTGGTGTACTTGTTTGGGTGAATATGTGGTTGGATGGAGAGAGGCAGAGTGAAAGAGAAAGACTGATGGATGGATGGATGGATGGATGGATGGAATGAAGGGAGGTAGAAAGGAAGGAATAATGGATGGAAGGGTGGATTGGTGTACTTCTTTGGGTGAATATGTGGTTGGATGGAGAGAGGCAGAGTGAAAGAGAACGATTGATGGATGGATGGATGGATGGTTGGATGGATGGGTGGATGGATGGAATGAAGGGAGGTAGAAAGGAAGGAATAATGGATGGAAGGGTGGATTGGTGTACTTGTTTGGGTGAATATGTGGTTGGATGGAGAGAGGCAGAGTGAAAGAGAACGATTGATGGATGGATGGATGGATGGATGGATGGATGGTATGAAGGGAGGTAGAAAGGAAGGAATAATGGATGGAAGGGTGGATTGGTGTACTTGTTTGGGTGAATATGTGGTTGGATGGAGAGAGGCAGAGTGAAAGAGAACGATTGATGGATGGATGAATGGATGGATGGATGGTATGAAGGGAGGTAGAAAAGAAGGAATAATGGATGGAAGGGTGGATTGGTGTACTTGTTTGGGTGAATATGTGGTTGGATGGAGAGAGGCAGAGTGAAAGAGAACGATTGATGGATGGATGGATGGATGGATGGATGGATGGTATGAAGGGAGGTAGAAAGGAAGGAATAATGGATGGAAGGGTGGATTGGTGTACTTGTTTGGGTGAATATGTGGTTGGATGGAGAGAGGCAGAGTGAAAGAGAACGATTGATGGATGGATGAATGGATGGATGGATGGTATGAAGGGAGGTAGAAAAGAAGGAATAATGGATGGAAGGGTGGATTGGTGTACTTGTTTGGGTGAATATGTGGTTGGATGGAGAGAGGCAGAGTGAAAGAGAAAGATTGATGGATGGATGAATGGATAGATGGGTAGAGGATGGATTGATGGAAGGTTGGACGGTTGGAAGGTTGGATGGATGGATGGATGGACTGATGGACGGATGGATGGGTGGGTGGATGGACGGACGGACGGACGGACGGGCGGACGGATGGACGGATGGATGGACGGACGGTTAGAAGGGTGGATGGATGGACGGATGGATGGATGGATGGATGGATGGATGGATCAATTTGTACATTCTATGGTTTATAATGAATCTGGACTGACTAGAACTGGAAATAATTTATTTGGTCTACTGAGTACCGTAGTTGTAGAAATGTACCTGAATAATTAATACAATCACCTCGAGCGAAATGTTCGTAATGGCGCCTATTAAACATTGCATGTAGTCTAATTAGTCTGTAAGATCAAATTAATTTTATACTTCAGTGTCACTGATATAATGATCTGAGGAAATTATTTATTGAAGGATATTGTGACAGGCGACTTGGCGTTTGGAAGCTCAGGAATTTTAGATAATAATTACTTATTCGTGCAAAAAAAAAGAAACAAAGAAAATCTCAAGCAACATCTTAATTTCGGTTAGCTCTAGGGTACCATGCCATATTTATACTGCGTATCTCACTGTCGCTATTCATATCATGCTATAGGTCAATCTGATCAACCCGTTTGACACTATGCACATATTTGTATGCATGCTGAATTGCTTGCTTGATGCGTGGTCAGTTTGGGATCGATCCTCGTTGATGGGAACATCGGGCTATTTCTCGTTCCGCCAGTGCACCATGACTGGTATATCAAAGGCTGTGGTACGTGTTATCCTGTCTGTGGGATGGTGTATTGTCACGGAACATGCTCTTAAAATTTGTTTCGCCTGTGGCGATTTTTATTGTGTTAGAGGGCCGTGTGCAGTTTATTGCCCGTAGCCCAGATGGGCAACTTGTTACGTAATACTTCGCACGATCGGACATTCCAATATGAACTTAGTCCCGCTGTGGAGGCCATGTGGCGAGTAGTTACGTAATACCTCTGCGAGTGCGGTTTTACAACCGTGATTTTGGCGACGATGGCGTCAGTAAGTCTGACGATCAGAGAGAAATAATACCGACTCTAGTAGAGTCAGACTATGAGATGATACGTGAGGTACCGCCTTGTACTCCCAGGCCAATTCTGAATTTATAATAAATAGCCAGGATTTAGAGATATCGAGGAGAACGAATTAGGAAGCTTCCTGGGAACGTCGTCCGTTAGGACTTGGTAAATATCATTTCTGCTCTGTGTATAACCTTGATGTGATTGATGTGACTTTAAATATTTTAGTACTGTATTATACCAATATTCTTTAGACAGTGTCTTCGGTCATCTGACGAAGTAAATCGTAGACTTATTGTTCTAACATTATATGAGTATTTGGTAATATAAAGCTTAGCCAGTCATCCTAGCCGACCTGGGTAAACTGTAGGTTATTGTCTTTATTGTGATAAGTATTAATTCTGTGTTACAAGGTTACTGAATGAGTAGTTAGGGTTAATTAAAAATTAACCCGTTAGGAATAGAGCTGTAATTCCTTTATTAATTAAGTTCCCCAAGAAGCGTTTCTAAATTATCACACGTTACTGAACGAGTAGTAAGGGTTAATTAAAAATTAACCAGTTAGGAATGGTGTTGTAATTCCTTTATTAATTAACTTCTCCTGTAAGCTTTTCTCAATTATCACACGTGTGGGTGTGGTGTAACGGTGAAGTGATTCGCATATTGTGTAACTAGACACCTAGAGATTAACTAATTAAGTGATCAGTTCTGGGTTGTTATTATTGTTGTTATTAATTAACTACTACGGCTGTACATTTGTCAGCGTAGGATAATACAGATTCCAAAGTGTATTGTGTTTTTGTTGTGTTTTCTAGAGAACTAACGTGCTATAATAATATATACTTATATAAGATCGTATCTCTGATCATACCTAGAGACGAGCCATACTAGGGTTTAACAGCCTGTTACAGAGAGATCTAATAGATATACAAGTAGGAGAGACATTTTTGATAATCGTGTTTTATTCGGTTACGGGAATTATAGAATCCCCGTGACATGTATATAAAAGATCCCTTGCTGCTAATCGAAAACCCTTTCCTGTCTTGGACGGAGGAGCCGGCCGAGGCCGGCACCTGTGCTCAGGATAGGCGTGCGCTACAACAGCTTGCTCTGAATGTGCACGTTAAACACTCTGACCTGACCTAATCCAAAGGAGTAGCCCATGAAGTGGCGACTGCGGGTTTCCTCTCTCAATATCTGTGTAGTCATTAACCATATGTCTGACGCCATATAACCGTAAAATAAAATGTGTTGAGTGCACCGTTAAATAAAACATTTCTTTCTTTCTTTTACTCTCTTAAGACTATATGTCAAAATTACTAAATGTTAATTCCTAATAGCCGATTATTAATACATCAATGTGCTCTGGTGGTGTCGTTAAACAAACAAACTTTAACTTTTGCACCACGTAAAGCCAAGAAGAAAAAGATCGTACAAGTTGAAGTTCGTTTTGTTTAACGACACCACTAGTGCACATTGATTTATTAATCGTCGGCTACTGACATATTACAGTATATTAGGTCAGGTCATGTCAGGTCATAGGTTTTAACGTGTACATTCAGAGCAAGCTGTTGTAGCATACGCCTGTCGTGAGATGAGGAAAATGAAAGTTTGGTTTTGTTTAACGACACCACTAGAGCACATTGATTTATTAATCATCGGCTATTGGATGTCAAACATCGGGTAATTTTTACATATAGTCTGAAAGCGAAAACCCGCTAAATTTTTCTATTAGTACCAAGGGATCTTTTATATGCACCATCCTACAAATAGGATAGCACATACCACGGCCTTTGATATACAAGTCGTGGTGCACTGGCTGACTGGGATGAGGATTGCGTTCAGCCAGACCGATCAGAAGAAAAAAAACGTCCGCTAGACTGGTTTATGCGCTTCACGGTAAACCAAATGGCCACGTCGGGAACCAATCGAATAGTTCGTGTACGTAAGGCAGGTGTCGACTTACCCCGGCTCCTCCATCCAGGACAGGAAATGGGTTTGGGTTGATGAGAGAGGGTCACCCACACTGGCTTGTGCAAGCAGCCCAACTACGGTCGGTAGCGGTCGGGTTGGGGGGGGGGGGGGGGGGTATTATATCAGCAACAAGGGATCTTTTGTATGAACTTGTCGTGGTTAGAACGGGTGATAACTCAATGGGCCCGCCGAGGAGATTCGGTTCTAAAAAACAAACACGCTGTCCTGGACACACATATCAGCTAACTAAACGGTCTCTCCTGGGCCGTGTTCCACAAAGCGCTCGTAGCAATAAGATCACCTTAAAGGGACAGACCCTAGTTTTTAAACACTAAGACATATTTTTCACCTAGACCCAAGTTTCAATCCATAAAAAATGGACACTGAGTTTGGTTAATTTAGAAACCTGTAACCAATTTGGATACAAAAGAGTGAAACAAGAGTCTGTGACGTTAAAATACACTACCCCCATAACCGTTACTTCTCAGACGCACGTGCGTTTTTAAAAAATATGAAAAATGCATTTTGTGGTATTAGAAACACCAGGATGATCAGAAACACTTCGGTTATACGGTTATGGATATAATCTAAACAATACAATAATAGTAATGTTTGATTTCAGTGATCGTAAATGGCTCTAATAGTGAAAAATATGCTGTAGTGTTCAAAAACTAGGGTCTGTCCCTTTAACTACCTTAAGATGATCTTAGCGTTAAGATCGCTTCGCGTGACAGGGTTGTAATTTGGGGTTAGTAAGAGAGACGTTTGTGTACTGGCCACTGGCCTTACACCTACCCAATGAGTCGATAAACTCTGAGTGGAAGCCAGTATTTGGAAGCGAACCCACACTCTATCAGCCTTAGGTCCGATGGATTAACCACTATACCACCAAGGCCGGTAGACTCACCTTGCAAAATCCCGCCCATCATTCATTCATTTCAACTTATTTTCGTGCTTATATCCAATTAAGGTTCAAGCACGCTGTCCTGGGCACACACCTCAGCTATCTGGGCTGTCTGTCCAGGACAGTGGGTTAGTTGTTTGTTGTTTAGTGAGAGAAGACGGAGTAGTGGTTTTACACCTACCCATTGAGTCCTTAAGAACTCGCTCTGGGTTGGAGCCGGTACCGGGTTACGAACCCAGTACGTACCAGCCTGTAGTTCGATGGCTTAACCACTTCGCCACCGAGGCCGGTTTTGGCTATCAATTGTTTATGTCTGGCGGACACATCTTAGTAATGAAAACGTTTCTCACTCATGCTCGAAGTAACTACAGCTGAATCCCGTTGGCTCGAACCCCGTCGGTGCACGAGAAAGTGTTCGACCTAACAATTCGGTCAACATCGCCCATCCACAAACTGTTGTCTGACCATTTGTATTGTACACCCTTGGGTAATGTGTCAATGTAATTATGTTGTCTATGTGTTTGTAGAGTCACTCTGTCTTGATAAACAGATGTCTATTCGGCAGACGACATGTTGAAAGCTGATCTCGATTGAGAAGTGAATCGGCCATTACCACTCCGTTGTTTAGCAGCAACCCTTACGTATTTTTCGCGCCAAAAGTATTGAGTAATTCTTTTCTCGAGTATGATTAACCAATGGCAAATCCGTTTACAAACGCGTTTGTTAATTCTGTATCACACTTGACACAGTGTTTAAAATGAATTATAATTGAATTTAGACTTAATTTTCCTACTTTTGTCACCATTAAGGTTCAAGCACGCTGTCCTGGGAACTCATCAGCCATCACTGTATAAGGGCTGTCTATGTACGTGAGGGGTTAATTGTCAGTTGTTAGCGAAAGCATTGGCGTAGCCATAACTTTGTATTGAGACACTGGCGTGGGGGGGGGGGGGGGGTACAACCCACTATTGTGAGTGCCAACCCACACTATGTATGTAATATGTATGTATTTATGTATGTATGTATCTATGTATTTTTATATTTTGAAGATCTCTATTGTATGTATGTCAGGTTTTGACTTAAACATACATATATTCAAATGACGCACTGGCACAAATTTCCTCATGCCGTTACCGAGACCCGAACCTGTGGCACCCAATCGCCCGCAATTGTTGGGCCGGAACGCTACCAATCAGACCAACTACGTTCCACTAAAATAGAAGGATCGTTAGTCGACCATATTCGTACTGGTCCAACAACCACGCGGTTCTAAGGCCCCATGGCTTGGCAACGTTTGACCTACATGCAGATGTGGACAGACCTGGCACTGGCTATATATGTATTTTTATATTTTGAATATCTCTATTGTATGTATGTCGGGTTTTGACTTAAACATACATATATTTAAATGACGCACTGGCACAGGGGATATTAAAATCCTTTATTGCCTTCACAAATTTCCTCATGCCGTTACCGAGACCCGAACCTGTGAGTGCCAACCCACACTATGTATGTAATATGTATGTATGTATGTATGTATGTATGTATGTATATATGTATGTATGATTTTATAAAATTTAATACAGTAAAAAGAAAAGAAAAAAGGTCTGATTGGGGGGCATGGCAAGGGAGCACCAGCAGTCCGACCGTAGCCGGTAACAGGCGGGAGGGGGTATGGTGCTATGTATTTGGAATGTCCTGTAGGATTAAGCCAAAAGTGAAATGGGTGCCCATTTTGATGAAGGATATTCGGCGCAATTTAGATGGTCGTTCTAAAATAAAAGGTATTGAACTGGTGTGCATATTCAACGATATATAATGCACATTATTGCTTAATATTATCAAGTATATTATTATATTTAATTAATAAAACCGTTAAATGTGACGGCTATTATATATACGACCACTATATATACACTGAGAAGCATAAATAACGCAATTGTTATTTCATTGATAATTTCTTATAGAAATGAGATATATTGGTTACAACTGTAACTGAAAGAAGATATTGTTCAAATCGGAAAAATGGAGTAAAATGCGTTTCCAAAAAAAAGTTGTTTTTATTTTTCTTATTTTAAAAATAGTTGCAGGCAAAGCACATGCAGGGGGCGAGACGTAGCTCAGTGGTAGAGCGCTCGCTCGATGTGTGGCTGGTGTGGGATCGATCCTCGTCGGCGGGCCCTTTGGGCTATTTCTCGTTCCAGCCAGTGCACCACGACTAGTATATCAAAGGCCGTGGTATGTACTATCCTGTCTGTGGGATGGTGCATATAAAAGATCCCTTGCTGCTAATCGAAAAGAGTAGCCCATGAAGTGGCGACAGCGGGTTTCCTCTTTAAATATCTGTGTGTTCCGTAACCATATGTCTGACGCCATATAACCGTAAATAAAATGTGTTGAGTGCGTCGTTAAATAGAAATATTTCTTTCTTTCTTTCTTTGCAAAGCACATGCAAATATATATTCATATGCAATGCTGTGTCGTTGCAATAAACGTCTTGAGTTATATTTTCAACTTCACACGCCTTTTATTCCATCCTACCCCCCCCCCCCCCCCCCCCCGATTTGAACAAAATCCTCTTTCACTTATTATATTTGTTATCAATATGTCATTTGTCATATGCTTAATATATATAATATGACATTTCTATACGAAAATATTCAATGAAATACATACATATATACATATATATATACTCTGTCAAAAAAGAAATGCATAGGTGATAGGGAAAGAAGAAAAGTGTTTGATTTTACAAAATATCGTTGTTTTTTTGTACAATGTTGCTGAACGACCATGTTTGTTAATGTTCCTGGAATGGGACAACATGCCCAAATGCACCCTAAAAGAAATATAACGCACGTTGTGGCACGTTGTGCGACAACTGCAGGAAATCGACGGGAAATGGTCAGATTTTGGCAAATGCACGTGAAACTCGGGGAAACGATTAGGGTAGTGATGGGTATTTAAAGCTGCAATGCTCGCAATGATGCCTCATTTCCATTTCGACGTAGACGAGATACAAGATGCCAAGACTAAACCTGCCGAATCGAAACATTGCAATAGGCCGCCTCCAGTTAGGTGAATCGCAGTCAGCAGTTGCATGCCACATGAACGTCCATCGGAGCACCATTTCAGGTCTCTGGGACAGGTACCAGCAGTTTCAGTTCAGACATCGGGTTTCTGTACTTGCGTCACCGAACTGCCACAGCAACGAACACTGCTGGACGCATACCTGGTTTGAAAAGGGTATCTGCACAAACCATTCGGAACCGACTTCGAGAAGCTGGTTTACGGGCTAGGAGACCGTCTCTTGGCCCCGTCCTGCGACGTCAACATCGACATTTACGTATTCGCTGGCGTACGAATGTACAGGGGTGGAACTTGGGCAACTGGCGGCGAGTATGGTTCAGCGACGAGTCACGTTTCCTTCTACAGCGACGTGATGGACGACAACGTGTTTACAGACGCCGCAATGAATTGCGTCGCCCAAGTTGACAGGTTCGGTGGAGGGAGTGTCAGGATGTGGGGAGCCATCTCGTACACCGGCAGAAGTGAACTTGTGTTCGTACAAGGCAACTTGACAGCTGTACGCTACCGGGATGAAATTCTTTGCCGTCACATGCTTCCCATTTTGGATCGACAGAGAGAACTCTTTCAGCAGGACAATGCCAGGCCGCATACGGCACGTGTAACAATGGATTTCCTACAGAATGAGAACATTAATTTGCAGCCATGGCCATCAAGATCGCCAGATCTCAAAACCATTGAACATCTATGGGGCGAACTGGACAGACGTGTACGCCAGCGTGACCCGGAGCCTCAGACGCTTCCGCAACTGTCACATGCGCTGCAGGAAGAATGGGCTAGGATTCCACGTGCCCGGATTCAGAGACTCATTCAGTCTATGCCAAGGAGATGTGCAGTGATTGCCGCTGCTGGTGGCTACACAAGGTACTGATTTCAGCGCCCTTGTGCGACACTGTTTGGTAACGAAAACGCCTCCACTGCCGTCAGTCCATAGCAAGAACATTGTCACATACACATGTCAAACTTGACTGTGATACGATCATAAATCACGAAATTATGCTACTTTGTATTAAAGAGATAATTCCATGAATATTTCGCCTATGCGTTTCTTTTTTGACAGATATATATATATATATATATATATATATATATATATATATATATATATATATATATACACTCAATAACTGCGTGGTCATTAACCATATGTCTGATGTCATATACCCGTAAATAAAATGTGTTAAGTGCGTCGTTAAACAAAACATTTCCTTCCTTATTCGTTTATTTCTAGTTGATGGTAGACGGTGCATCACGTCTGGTATATCAAAGGCTGTGCTATCCTGGCTGTGGATTGGTGCATATAAGAGACCCCTTGCAACGCATGGAAAAACAAGTAGTGGGTTTCCTATAGGTCAAAATTACCAACAGCTGATGATTAATACATTAATGTGCTCATTAAACAAAACATACTTTTCCACTTGATGGTTTTGATTTCGAAATAAATGTTCAACTGTCACCAAATCCTTAAGATATCGGCTTTATCCAGCTGAGGTCGAAATAAATGTCAACTACCACCAAATCCTTAAGATATCGGCTTTATCCAGCTGAGGTCGAAATAAAATTTCAACTATCATCAAATCCTTAAGATATCGGCTTTATTCAGCCGAGGTCGAAATAAAATTTCAACTACCACCAAATCCTTAAGGTATCGGCTTTATCCAGCTGAGGTAGAAATAAATTGTCAACTACCACCAAATCCAATCATAGACGACCATAGTAACATATGGCTAAAATTGCTACACACAGCGTTTCAATCAACATACTCGCTATAAAATGAATAAAATATTGCAACCCCTCACCCTTAAACAATATTTGTAAAAGTAGGGGGTTGTAACGCTAGTTTCAGATAGAACTGGAAACGCTTCTGATCTTAGTTCCATACGGCCCGGGAATTAACTCAGTTGGTTGAGTGCTCGCTTGAAGTGCTTGCGTCGCAGGATCGAACCACCTCGGTAGATCCATTCAACTGATTGGATTTTTTTCTTGTTCCAACCAGTGCACCACGACTGGACAAAGGCCGTGATATGTACAAGATTCCTTGCTGCGGGTTTCCTATGATGACTACGTGTTAGAATTACCAAATATTTGACATCCAGTAGCCGATGATTAATTAATCAATGTGCTCTTGTGGTGTCGTTAAACAGAACAATCAAACATAGTCCCGCATAAAAATTGTCATCCCATTTTTAGATCCGACCCTGATGTTTATTTATTTATTTTATTTATTTATTTATTTATTCATTCTTTTTTTTTTTTTAATTAATTCATTTTATTTTTTATTTTATTTTTTTGGACCGCCCTTATTTATAACTTGTTTATAACTTGTTGACAAATATGACATGCACATCTTAAACCACATTGACCTACCTCCAATTATGAAGACTATTCTTCAGAAACGTTCCTTCGGAAAATGTCTTTCAGCGAAACAACAAAGCAACTAAACTGACGGGAAACAACGTCAAACGTAACAGCCCTATCACGTCTTTGTCTCTCTTTCCCTCTCTTTAATCATCTTTCTCTTTCGTGATTGTTGACAAATCGCGAACACATGTTCTAGTAAGTCACGTGCATGTCGTTTGCGCATGCCAGATCCCTGTGTCTATCATTTCAAGTTTAATATGGAGAACTGCTTTTGGATTGTGTAATTTCTTCTTTTTTGTCATCAGTGGGAAGAGGAAGAGACAGTGATAAATAATTGAAAACCATTTTTTGCAGCTACTGCAGAATTTCTCTAGAGAGTGAGTGCCAGTGGCGGATCAAAGTGGGGGCAAGGACCACCCTCCCCCTTTTGAGACAGTTATATTTGTATATTTTTCATAGCTTTCGGCCACATGTTATTGGTGCCCCCGCCGCCCCTAAATGGGTCTTTTGGATCCGCCACTGGGTACATTTTACAAGACAAAACGAGCACCTTGTTTTGTTTTATTTAACGAAGCCACTAGAGCACATTGATTTTTTTATCTTATCATCGGCTATTGGACGTCAAACATATAGTCATTCTGACACTGGTTTTTTTAGAGGAAACCCGCTGTCGCCACATAGGCTACTCTTTTACGACAGACAGCAAGATATCTTTTATCACTGGTCGGTGCAAGTGGTTTACACCTACCCACTGAGCCTTGCGGAGTACTCACTCAGGGTTTGGAGTCAGTCTCTGGATTAAAAATCCCATGCCTCGACTGGGATCTGAACGCAGTACCTACCAGCCTGTAGACCGATTGCCTAACCACGACGCCACCGAGGCTGGTTCCAAACAAGCACCTACATTGTTTTTCAAAGTACACTAACATGCATTATATATAGGACGTTTTCGCCACAAACACCAAGCCTAAAAAGATATTGCATAAATGCATTATTCTCGTATATTAAAATACGATTTTCGGAACACTGCCAAGTTTGGGGAACACGTCTATAACCATGAGTGTCTGGAGATTCATTTTATTCACTTATTTATAGTTATTTTCGTGCTTATATCCAATTGATGTTCACGCACGCTGCCATGGGCACACACACCAGGGCTGTCTGACCAGGACAGTGGGTTAGCGGTTAATCGTTAGTGAGAGGCATGATGATGATGATAACTAGTTTAACGTGCCCATATACCATGTGACGGTACATGCTCTTAATTTCTTTTCGCCTGTGGCGATATTAATTGTTTTAGAGGGTCGTGTGCAGTTCCAATATGCACTTAGCCCAGGTGGGCACCTTGTTACGTAATACCTTCGCGCGACCGTGCATCCCAATATGCACTTAGCCCAAATGCGGAGGCCATGTGGCCAGTAGTTACGTAATACCTCCGCGCGACCATGGAATCTCTAGCGAACTGGCGACAGTAAGTCTGACCATCTAAGAAAAATATGCCGGCGTGGTCGCTGTGGAAATATCACTTGATAGGGGGAGGGCCGCGATGTACCCCCAGGCGATATTCGGCTTTTATGATAAATAGCTAGGGTTTTAGAGATATCGGGGAGAAACATATTGGAAGGCTTCCAGGGAACGTTCGTCCGTTTGGACTTGGTAAATATAATTTCTGCTCTGTTGTATAACCTTGATGTGATTGATGTGACTTTAAATATTTTAATACTGTATTATACCAATATTATTTACACGGTGCTGCCGGTCATCTGACGCAGTATACTGTAGGCTCACTTTTCTGAATAATTATTAAGGCTTAGCCAGTCATCCTAGAGGACCTAGGTAAACTGTAGGTTATTGTCTTTATTGTGATAGGTACCAGTATTAAGTCTGTATTACAAGGTTATTGAATGAGTAGTTAGGATTAATTAAAAATTAACCAGTTAGGAATAGAGTTGTAATTCCTTTATTAATTAAGTTCTCCTGGAAGCGTTTCTCAATTATCACACGTGTGGGTGTTGTGTCACGGTGGAGTGATTAGCATATTGTGTAAACTAGACACCTAGAGATTAACTAATTAAGTGATCAGTTCTGGGTTTTTATTATTTGTTGTTGTTAATTAACTACTGCGGCAGTACATTTGTCAGCGTAGGTTAATACAGATTCCAAAGTGTATTGTGTTTTTGTTGTTTTTTCTAGTGAACTAAACGTGCTATAATAATATATACTTTATATAAGATCTTATCTCTGATCATACCTAGACGAGCCAGCGGGTATAACTGCCTGTTACAGAGAGATCTAATAGATATACAGTTAGGAGAGATATTTGGACAATCGTGTTTCATTCAGTTACGGGTATTATAGGATCCCCGTGACATACCACTAGGGTTTCGAACACGCCCATCCCGAGTCCGGCCTCCGATAAGATCGGTGGCCTGACTCGGGATGGAGGAGGGGGTGGGAGGTTTGAAAATGGGCAGAATTTTTAAAATAGCAATTAGTAAAAAAGTTAATAGATTAAATAAAAAACATAAAAAGGTTACAAGCCAAAAAGAAAAAAAGAATTGACTGCTCGGCCGAATATTTATATAATTTGGAGCATTTTAGAAGGGCAGTCCAAAATTAAATAAGAGAAAGAAGAGAGGATCGGACTATTTAATAATATTTTTAAAAAAAGAAGTAATTTCGACATAACATTTTGAACGCAGATCTAAAAGTTTAAAGTCCGATCGATATGTTCACGCGAGTGGCCTCGTTATGGCCGTTGGGTGCACAGCTTAAAGGGACGAGATGGGTTGCATCCCGTCAAGAAAATCCCTAGATTGACAGTCGATAGACGTTGAAGGTGTAGTGCTGTGCTGAAATACAGATCTTGAGAATGAGAAACGGTTCCAAAATCATTGATTAGGCGATACGGTGTTTGTTCGTTCGTTTGTGTTTGTTGGTGACGAACATGCAATTTGAAAATCAGTGGGAACGTTTCTCCGGTTATTGATCAGAGTTATCTAACCTGCGTGAACATGCTACGAGCTTTCCGTCGTAGCGGGATGTTGATTACTGGTGGACAGCTTTCCTCAGGACCAGTCGATCGTGGGTTGTAGCACCATAGGTGGAGCACGTGTTTGCGTCAAAAGGGAACCGACGAATTGGCCAACTGTATTATATCTAAAGCCGGTGATAAATAAATCAATGTGTTTTAACGTTTAATAACATGTTTTATGTGGAGTTTAAAGGGACATTCCCGAGTTTGCTGCAATTTTTAAGATGTTGTCGACTAACAAAGACTTTTAATATTATTAATTATAGAATTACGTATCAATTTTTTTTCTTCCCATTTGACGTTACGTAAGGTTGAGGTGTGTCATTTCATACAACAGTTGTTTGTTTGTTGTTGTTTCGGGTTTTTTGTTTTGTCTTTGTTTGTTTTTGTTTTTTGGTGGGTTTTTTGTTGTTGATTTTGTTGTTGTTGTAGTTGTTTTTGACCATGTCCGTAACACTGTTTATTGCAAATAATTCAAAACAAATATTCTAGAGGCAAAATGTGTTTTGTTACGAAAAGGAATTAGGGCTAATCCATACTAAGAAAAGTAGTCTTATATCTCGAGGTGTCGAGATCTCGAAGTCGATATCTAGAGACAATAAGTCGAGGTTTTGAGGTACTTGGTATCTCGAAAGTCTAATATCGATATCTCGAGATATAAAACTGCCCGTGACGGCCCGTGACGGATACATCAACGGTTGTGCAACTTACTGTCCTATCTATGGGAAAGTGCATATAAAAGAGTCCTTGTTTGTAGCTCTCTCTCTCTCTCTCTCTCTCTCTCTCTCTCTCTCTCTCTCTCTCTCTCTCTCTCTCCCTCTCTCTCTCTCTCTCTCTCTCTCTCTCTCTCTCTCTCTCTCTCTCTCTCTCTCTCTCTCTCTCTCTCTCTCTCTCTCTCTTTATATATATATATATATCTCTATCTCGTGTGTTGGTTTTTGGTTTTGATTGTTGTTGCTTTTATTTGTTAATTTTTGTTGTTGTCTTAGTTGTTGATTTTGTTTGTTTTTCGGGGTTTTTTGATGTGTGGGGTTTTGTTTTTGGGGGGGTGGGGTGGGGGGTGGGGGGGGCGGGTCTTGGTTGTTTATTTGTTAGTTAGTTAGTTATTTAGTTTGTTTGTTTGTTTCTTGTTGATTTGTTGTTGTTGTTTTGGTGTTATCGCTGTTTTGGGTTAATTTGCTTTATTATTTATTTATTTTTTAATTTTATTATTTTTTTTTTTTTTTTTTTTTTTTTGGGGGGGGGGGAGGGTTGTTGCTGTTTATGGTTGGTATGTTATATATATTTTTTTTAATCCGGTTTCTTTACGGGATGTTTTTTGTTTTGTTTTTCTTGCTTTTCTGGTTTTCGTCTTCTTGTTGTTCTTCGTCTTAGGCTGGGTTCTTTTGTTGTTCTTACTCTTCCTCTTCTGAGATTTGTAATAGGCTGGGTTCTTTTTTCTTGTTTTTAAGCTATACTGAAGTACGGTATTTAATATTTGTTCTTGTTTTTAAGCTATACTGAAGTACGGTATTTAATATTTGTTCTTGTTTTTAAGCTATACTGAAGTACAGTATTTAATATTCTATCTTGTTTTTAAGCTATACTGAAGTACAGTATTTAATATTCTATCTTGTTTTTAAGCTATACTGAAGTACAGTATTTAATATTCTGTTCTTGTTTTTAAGCTATACTGAAGTACAGTATTTTATTTGTTCTTGTTTTTAAGCTATACTGAAGCTATCTTGTTTTTACTGAAGTACAGTATTTAATATTCTAAGTACAGTATTTAATATTCTATTTGTTTTTAAGCTATACTGAAGTACAGTATTTAATATTGTTCTTGTTTTTAAGCTATACTGAAGTACAGTATCTTGTTTTTAATATTACTAATCTTGTTTTTAAGCTATACTGAAGTACAGTATTTAATATTCTATCTTTTTTAAGCTATACTGAAGTACAGTATCTAATATTCTATTTAAGCTATACTGAATACAGTAGTATTTAATATGTGTTCTTGTTTTTAAGCTATACTGAAGTACAGTATTTAATACCTTGTTTTTTTAATACTGAAGTACAGAATTTAATATTTGTTCTTGTTTTTAAGCTATACTGAAGTACAGTATTTAATATTTGTTCTTGTTTTTAAGCTATACTGAAGTACAGTATTTAATATTCTATCTTGTTTTTAAGCTATACTGAAGTACAGTATTTAATATTCTATCTTGTTTTTAAGCTATACTGAAGTACAGTATCTAATATTCTATCTTGTTTTTAAGCTATACTGAAGTACAGTATTTAATATGTGTTCTTGTTTTTAAGCTATACTGAAGTACAGTATTTAATATTCTATCTTGTTTTTAAGCTACATGTATACTGAAGTACAGAATTTAATATTTGTTCTTGTTTTTAAGCTATACTGAAGTACAGTATTTAATATTTGTTCTTGTTTTTAAGCTATACTGAAGTACAGTATTTAATATTCTATCTTGTTTTTAAGCTATACTGAAGTACGGTATTTAATATTTGTTCTTGTTTTTAAGCTATACTGAAGTACGGTATTTAATATTTGTTCTTGTTTTTAAGCTATACTGAAGTACAGCATTTAATATTCTATCCCACTAGGGGGCGGGATGTTACCCAGTGGTAAAGCGCTCGCTTGATGTGCGGTCGGTGTGGAATCGATCCCCGTCATTGGGCTATTTTTCGCTCCAGCCAGTGCACCACGACTGGTACATCAAAGTTCGTGGTATGTGCTATCCTGTCTATGGGATGTGGCATATAAAAGATCCCTTGCTGCTAATCGAAAAGAGTATCCCGTGAAGTGGCGACAGCGGGTTTTCTCTCTCAATATCTGTGTGGTCCTTAATCATATGCCCGACGCCATAAAACCGTAAATAAAATGTGTTGAGTGCGTCGTTAAATAAAACATTTCATTCCTTCCTTCTATCCCATTGACCCACTTCACCAATAAAACACATTTCACCTAGACACCATTCCTTAGATCTGTCTGACGACATGTCATGTCATGTCATAGGGTTTTACGCGCACATTTAGAACAAGCTGTTGTAGCGCACAAATCAATCAAGCTGAAATAGCGAGGGGGAAATGTAACGTCACTTCCCCTCTTGTGGGAAATCATCTTCATCTCAAGACACAGATAAAACTATTAAAAGAATCTTTGAAAACGGAATATACTGCGCCAAGTTTAGGAGTAGGCTAGGAAGGAAGGGACGTACTCAGCACATTTTATTTATGGTTATATGGCGTCGGATATATGGTTAAGGACCACATAGATATTGAGAGAGGAAACCCGCTGTCGCATATTCTTGGGCTACTCTTTTTCGATTAGCAGCAAGTGATATGCACCATCCCATAGATGGAATAGCACATATCACGGCCTTTGGTGTACCAGTCGTGGTGCACTGGCTAGAGCGAGAAATAGCCCAATGGGTCCACTGACGAGGGTCGATCCCAAACCGACCGCGCATCAAGTGAGCACTTTACGACTGGGCTACGTCTCGCCCCAGGTAGGCTAGGAGTACGACGAGTGTTAAAACGGCTGTAGGTGGAAAGGTTTTCATAACGACCCAGTTCAATAGTTTATTTTAGTCAGACAAAAATTAACTATATACCAAAATGTTTGTCATCCAATAGCCAATGGTTAATAAATTAATGTGATTTAGTGACGTTAAACAAAACAAACTCTATTTGTCACGATTAGAGCTATTTAAAGTTAGAGTTTGTTTTGTTTAACGACACCAGTGGAGCACATTGACTAATTAATCATCGGCTATTGGATGTCAAACATATGACTGACTCGTTGTCATCAGGGGAAACCCGATACATTTTTCCTGATGCAGCAAGGGATCTTTCATATGCACTTTCCCACAGACAGGATAGCACATACCACGGCCTTTGTCCAGTTGTGGTGCACTCGTTGGAATGAGAAAAAAACCTAATCAGTTGAATGGATCCACCGAGGTGGTTAGATCCTGCGACACAAGCACCTCAAGCGAGCACTCAACCCACTGAGCTAAATCCTGCCCTTAGAGCTATTTATGCTCACTGAAATCAAACATTACTTATATTTTATTGTTTAGACAATCTAAATCCCGCCCTTAGAGCTATTTATGCTCACTGAAATCAAACATTACTTATATTTTATTGTTTAGACAATCTAAATCCCGCCCTTAGAGCTATTTATGCTCACTGAAATCAAACATTACTTATATTTTATTGTTTAGACAATCTAAATCCCGCCCTTAGAGCTATTTATGCTCACTGAAATCAAAAACATTACTTATATTTTATTGTTTAGACAATCTAAATCCCGCCCTTAGAGCTATTTATGCTCACTGAAATCAAACATTACTTATATTTTATTGTTTAGACAATCTAAATCCCGCCCTTAGAGCTATTTATGCTCACTGAAATCAAACATTACTTATATTTTATTGTTTAGATAATCTATTTCCGTACAACCGAAGTGTTTTAGGTCATCCTGGTGTTTCTCATACCACAAAATCGATTTTTCATATTAAAAAAAAAAACCAAAAACCGCACGTGCGTCTGTGAAGTAACGGTTATGGAGTCGAGTTGTAGTATATTTTTAAAGGTATTTCCCTGTTTTAACGTTACAGACTGGTATATCACTTCTTTCACTTTATCCAAATGTGCTACAGGTTTGTAGATTAATCAAACTTAGTGTCCATTTTTAGTGGTTAAAACTAAGGTGTGCAGTTTTAAGTGAAATTCTTATAAAAATATATCAAGTTTGAAATACATACCAATGATATTTATTTTTAAAAAAGAAGAAAAATATTATAAAAATCCTCAATAATAATAATAATAATAATAATAATAATAATAAAATATTAAATAATAATAATAATAATAACAACAAGAAAAGATGCTAAAAACAGCCATTTGGTGTATGTAATTCAGGGTGGTCGTAAAACAAAGGTTCGTATGATATCCCTATGTTGCAGGGTCTTTTTATACTGCAAGCCCCCCACCCCACCCCACCCCCACCCCATTTAGTAAAGAAATTTCATAAGTTTTGGTTCAATAGGTTTCAAAATATCAACTTAGCAATCCGATATATTTCCTAGAATAATAAAAATAGACAAAACTACATATATGCAGGCAAAGGGTTTTCCTGCAGGAAATACACGAGTGGAATACAGAAATTAGAAAACCACATATATGTAGTTTTGTATTTATTACATACACAAAATTGGAATTTTGTTTCCAAATAATACTTTAAAAATTGTAACACTGCCAGCTAATAACGGGGATTTCTCCATTTACACAACTAGGACAGCTGTGTTACTACGCGGACCGATGAACCACCAATTATTACACATAGATATATAGTTCTATTTAAACAATAAACAGAAATCAGAAAGAATGAGTGAAAAGTTACCTATAATATAATGATATTGTTTGAAATGCCCTTTAAAGACAATGTAATAGCTAAAATTCACGAACAGTGTAATATTTAAAGGGACATTTCTGAATTTGCTACAGTGTTTAAGATGTTATCGACTGACAGAGACTTTTTAAAGATTGTAATTATATATCAAATATATTTTTCTGCATAAAATATTAGTGGCTGTATATTAAACGTGTTTCTGATAGTTCTAATATGTGTACTAGGTTAAATTTTATTTTATTTATTAAAATATGTTTTTTTCGTACGTACGAAATTATTTGAAGACAGAATCCAGTTTTGGCTTCTTACAAATATTAGGTCGACCAGAAACACATTGAATATACAGGTACTGATATTCTAAACAAGAACATATATTTAATATGTAAGTTTAATCGTAGAAATATTTTATTAGTCGGAAACATCTGACAATGGAGTAAACTCAGGAATATCCCTTTAATTTGCTCGTAATACGTCAAAAACCCTTCAGCGCGCCAGTTTTATCAACGAAGAAAAAAATTAATGTCAAGAATAATTGTTTGTTCACTCAATGTCTGTCGTCATCGGTGTGTTTTCTTTTATTGAAGTTGAAGTTTATATTAAATGTGCCTTCATAAATCATCGCTCCACTGAATAATCCGGTTGTCAGTTCATCCAATTTTTCTACGTGAGGAGATGGTGCATGCGACGTCATTGCTTCTAAAGTCGACGACAGTCACTTTTTGCACCCTTGTGTTGGCTTCCGACACAATATAAATAGCATATCTTACCTTAATTTCACAAGAAATCCATATTGCGTAAAAGGTACAATTTTTTAATCACAAGAATTTGTTCAAACACATTCAGGTGCATTAGTAATGTTAAAACAAAAATCAATAGCTATTTTGCAATGGAATTTTTCCTTAAAGGCATATTGTCACAGACTACTGATCTATTGAATGGTCTAACAAAATAATACCTGAACAACAATAATTTGATTTGTCCCTAAATGTACTTTATTCAACCATCTTCATAACCACCATACTCCATTTATTAATGACAGTTTGTAAAATTAATTGAATTATGGCAATGGTCCATAATTCAAAAACTAAAATTGCCGAGAACGATGACATGGATTTCACTTCATCATGGTTCAGTTAAGGTGATGCGATAGCTAGATTTGGTTTCCAATAATTAATGTAATTTTTATTTATTATTTTATTTTTAGAGAATAAGGACCTTAAATCCGTGACAGTATGCCTTTTAAAAGGAAATGTCATGTACCTAGTTTATGGTTATTGTAAGGAGATGCAAAGTAACGACATTGGAATACTGACGTCATTTAAATGAAAAATTAGCTATATTATTACAATGCTTCGCCACATTAAAATAAAAACTAGTCTACTAACCTTGACCCCTGTCAAATTCCTATAACAAGCAGACAACGCTGTTTACAGGTCGGTATTATTTTTTATTTTTTTCATAATTCTGGACAAAATATTAATTTTAAATTTTAAAAGATAAACGAAATAAAAAGTACCTTTTGCCAAATATATCATATCACAAAATTACCGTTGGATATGTTTTATTTATTAGGTATGAAGCCAAAACAAGGGTCCGAAAAGTGACTGTCGTTGACCGTAATCGTGGATTAAAAGCTCGTTGGTGAGTAGTGTTCCCGTCTCTAGTAAATATTCGTCACCGTTTTCGTCTGTTTTCAGTTCAGATGTTCCACAAAATAGCATTTTTAAACATGAATAACAGTTAACTGCTTTAATAGGCAATTCAAACCAAGTACCAACTTTGTTTACATATCGCTAAGGGCATTCCCGGTAACCATGTGCTATAAATAGTAGCATTGAATACGGTATAGTTCCGGCAGTTGAGCTGAATACGGAAAAGTGTATTTCATTTTTGTATTCAGGGCTGTATTTATATAGTAATATTTAATGGGTATGTAATAAGAAGAATTATTCTACCAGTTACAATAGGGTTTTCGTAGTAAAGTCATCTTGTATCTCTAACGCTATTTTAGATGAAGTGGCGGACTTAACAGCTGTGGTGGCAGTAGTCAAAGCGGGTGTCACCGATTGGGCAGGATATGCTCATCTTTAGCGAACACCTGGCGTACATTCAGTCAACTGCTTGTCGCTAACGTTGGCTAGACTGATTTGTACGCTAACCTAGCTATACTACATACACCCGTAGTAAGAAAAAAAGAGAAAAGAAATGTTTTATTTAACGACGCACTCAACACATTTTAATTACGGTTATATGGCGTCAGACATATGGTTAAGGACCACACAGATTTTGAAATGAAACCCGCTGTCGCCATTACATGGGCTACTCTTTCCGATTAGCAGCAAGGGATCTTTTATTCGCGCTTCCCACAGGCAGGATAGCACAAACCATGGTCTTTGTTGAACCAGTTATGGATCACTGGTTGGTGCAAGTGGTTTACACCTACCCATTGAGCCTTGCGGGACACTCACTCAGGGTTTGGAGTCGGTATCCGGATTAAAAATCCCATGCCTCGACTGGGATCCGAACCCAGTGTCTACCAGCCTGTAGACCGATGGCCTAAACACGACGCCACCGAGGCTGGTAAGCCGTAGTAAGAAGGAACCGTGTAAGAAGGAAATATGTAACCATCACCTTGTTATTTGTTAATCATCGGCCATTAGATGTCATAAATTGAGTAATTCTGACGTATAGTCTTAGAGAGGAAACCCGCTCCATACGTTTCCATTAGTTACACGGGATCTTTTATATTCGCCACCCCACGGGTAGGATAGCACATAATATACCATATTGATATACCAGTCGTGGTGCACTGGTTGGAACGAGAAATAGCCCAATAGGCCCACCGACCGGGATCGATCCTAGACCGACCGCGCATCAAGCGCGCGCTACTTTAAAAAATGCGTGCAGGATCCTAGTAAATTTCGATTTTTCTCGTTCCAACCAGTGAACCACGACTGGACAAAGGCCGTGGTGTGTGCTTTCCTGTCTGTGGGAAAGTTCATATAAAAAGATTCCATGCTGCATTAGGAATAAATGTAGCGGGTCTCCGTTGATGACTACGTGTTGTCAGAATTACCAAATGTTTGACATCCAATAGCTGATGTATTTTTCGTGCTGGGGTGTCGTTAAACATTCATTCATTCATTCATTCATTCATTCATTCATTCATTCATTCATTCATTCATTCATTCCAGTAGCTAATGATTAATTAATCAATGTGCTCCTGTGGTGTCGTTAAACAAAACAAACTTTTTACTAAAATTTCGATGACCATATTTATGCGGAAATAGGTTAGTCAAAGAGGCATTTTTTTAATTATTCTGATTTATTTAAAGGTGGGAAATGTACAGGTTATATCTATGATGTGTATGTTGATTGAAATGTTATGCATATAATAACATTATCCACATGTCTAATGGACGGGCGGGAAGCAGCCCAGTGGTAAAGCGCTCGCTTGTTGTGCGGTCGGTCTAGGATCGATCCCCGTCAGTGGGCCCGTTGGGCTAGTTCTCGTTTCAGCCAGTGCACCACGACTGGAATATCAAAATCCCTTGCTGCTAATAGAATTTTTTTTAGCGGGTTCCCTCTCTAAGACTATATGTCAAAATTACCAAATGTTTCAATCTAATTAAAATTAGCTCCACTATTACATGTGGATCTAACAGCAGCCAGTTGGAGCTCATGTCCACCAATCAAAACCTTACTTGCAGAATCATGCCAGTGATTTGAAAATAATTTGAAAATATTCCGAAATATCCTGACGGTATACGATATCTTTCATGTGAATTACGAATGCCTTATTTAGACTAATATAACTAATTTTAATCGGATTGCTAACAACACTGCGTAACCTCCAATGCCCAGGTAACATTTCGTCTGTAAATAATAATTTAAATATTTACCAATCACACTTCGCCTTTTATAACGTTATTTGGGAGCATACAAATTCTAAAAATATCGGGCGAGTCTATTTTAGTGGCCGCAGTACAGCGAACCATACCAATACGTACAGGATGGGTTATCAGTCTTCAATTTTACATTACAAATTATTTATAAAAAAAACCCCACCTAAATCAGTCTTCAGTTTTACATTACAAATTATTTATTTTATAAAATAAAACATGTTTTAAGGCATTCGTAATTCACACGAATCATGCCGTATACCTTCAGGATAATTGGGAATGTTTTCAAATTATTTTTAAATCACTGGCATGATTCTGCAAGTAAGGTTTTGATTGGTGGACATGAGCTCCAACTGGCTGGTGTTAGATCCACATGTACTAGTGGAGCTAATTTTAATTAGATTGCAAATGTTTGACATCCAATAGCTGATGATTAATAAATGAATGTGCTCTAGTGGTGTCGTTAAACGAAGTAAACTTTTTATTTTTATTTTTACTGGCTTTGGTTAGCTCGAGTCGCCTCCAGCACTACGCCGTTATTGACATTGATATGTTAGACAAAGTAGAAAAAGTGGCTGAAGCATTACATCGACTCTTCTCTAGCCTGACCCCAATATATCAATACCAATGAGGGGTAGGGCTGAACGTGACTCGAGCTAGGTTTGGTGGCGTGTCCATCCTATAATTTCGAACAGGGGATGAGACTCGTGAACGGTGAATACGTCGGAAACATGTCGCTGTGTCTCAGTCATCCACGCAGAAACGAGAGATCCGAACGCTAATCGATGTGTCCCCGGGGTGCAGTAATTCCACGCAGACTACTGAATCCGACAGACGTCCCAGGAGCCGGAAATAAAAGAACACGACGGTTTATGCAGATTGTCTCCCCTGAGTGGAGTCGGAGGGTATGCGGCTCAAGGTTACAAGATACCGGCCTCGATGGCGTCGTGGTTAAGCCGTCGGACATACGGCATAGGGTTCGCAGCCCGGTACCGTACACCCCCCCCCCCCCAACCCCCGAGCGAGTTTTAACGACTCAATGGGTAGATGTAAGACAACTACATGGAAGGGGGGGGGGGGCTGTGCCGGCTCCCCCATCCCCCTCTACACACAGACACTCCATTAAGGAAATGTACGGGGTTTTTTTTTTCCTACTATATATAAAGGTAACAATATGTCATGTGCTCCACCCCCACCCCCAACCCTACCCCCACCTCCACTAAGGAGACTGTGACACACACACACCCACTAGAGGTTGTGGTATTGTTCCTATAATTGTTCCTATAGGACTGTAAATTTATTTTGTTTAAGGGCCGTTCATATATTACGTAAGGCTATTTTTGTTAAAATTAAACACACACACCCCCCCCCCCCCCCCCCCCCCCCCCCCCCGTAACGGTCCACAACGCTAGACCTTTCACCACCCAAAATGACAGATCATCGTGATGTAGCAGTCTGAAGCAATGACATTTGAACCACCCCGCTGTTAGTCACTAGAGCTGGGCGATATTGACATTTTAGTTTCCGTATCGGTATCGGTATTTTTTTTTTTTTAAATTGAGGGGATGCATAATACGACAACAGTGTTTTAGATCTCACTAAAGTTTGTTCTGTTTAAGAACACCACTAGAGCACATTGATTTATTAAATCATCGGCTATTGAATGTCAAACAGTTGGTAATTTGACATATAGTCTTAGAGAGGAAACCCGCTACATTTTTTCCATTAGTAACAAGGGATCTTTTATAACTATTTTTCCCCCACAGACAGGACAGCACATACCACGGTCTATAAGCAGCTGTGGTGTATTTGGGAACAACAAGGTTTGTTTTGTTTTGTTGTTGTTTGGGGGCACAGTATTTAGTGGAGGGCACAGCCATGATCTTTATTGCTATATACAGTCGGGGGGGAGGGGGGGGCAAATCTAGTGCTTGAGCAAAACATCAAATTCGGGCACAAATGGTACAGATATTCGGACAAAATGTGTTAACCTGAGACATTTTTTTACCATGTATTTGCATCATTCTACCCACAGAATTAGTTGTAACCCATGTAAAAATGCGTACTGAATCAATTGCCAGCCTATATATAGCTGTTTGGCAGTAATGAATAAATGTTGGAATCCAGATTCTGGCATTTTCGTTTAATTCGGGCATGAGCCAGCCTGCCCCCCCCCCCCCTACAAAACTGTGAGCCCGTACGCCTATGTATACAGTAGGGGGGGGGGGGGGCGTACATATTCGTCCACAAATGGGGGGTGGGGGTTACATGCTGCCTTCTCCCCGTTTTTACGTTCCTGATATTAACCTGGCTATGAGCCCACTGGTTTGAATGATTAAATGAATGAATGAATGAATGTTTCAGTGTAATTGTTTGCCTCCAGTCAATAAAGAGTAATCGCCCCCTACCATTACGTTAGGGCGGTGATCTCTCCGTTTCAAATCCTCCGACTATTAGTCCGGTGCCGTGGTGCTAGTTAAAGTACCTCATGGGAGTATTTGGACGTCTTCAAAGGACCATTAATTCGGTTGTTATAACAAGTCAGGGTTTCGAAGGATTACGGGAAAGGAGTTACTGCATGTTTGAAGTAGGTGGACGAGCGAAACAGAAATTTGAACAGAATATTTCATGGCTGATATGGGAAATTTAGGTAGTTTTTTCTTCGAGATAAAAGAAAATGGAATTGTGTTTTCTGTCCTGGGCTTAAACTGATTGTTACACAATAAGGATCTACTGGATATTTATTGGATAAAGAATGAAGGAAAGTAATGTTTCTTTAAAGAAATGGAAATATTTTTAATGACACCTCACTATATTTGGTGGTTGACACATAATAATTTCAACAGTTAGTCTAACAGAATAGAGAGAGAGAGAGAGAGAGAGAGAGAGAGAGAGAGAGAGAGAGAGAGAGAGAGAGAGAGAGAGAGAGAGAGAGAGAGAGACACACACACACACACACACAGAGAGATAGACAGACAGGCAGACAGACTCTTTATCTCTGTATCTGTCTGTCTCGCTCTTTCTCTCAGTCTCTCTCTCTCTCTCTCTCTCTCTCTCTCTCTCTCTCTCTCTCTCTCTCTCTCTCTCTCTCTCCTTCCTTACTGATGATAGGACAGATACATCTGAAGTTATAAAATTAAACAAATGCCAACAACAACAAAATGTCGCAAGTGTTTATGTTATTGTATACACTTAGGGGCCTACATGTGTTGCATGTGCATCATACTATCAAACTGGAAAAAGAATTAAAAAGGAAAAAAAAAAAAAAACAGAAGCTTAAAGCATTTAACTACTCGTGTCTTTTTGTTTTGATTCTGCCTTGATAAATTCTTATATATTCGTCTATGTGTACAATGTTTCTTTAGTTCGTCTCTTCATTGGCGTGACGTCAAATTTCTCGGCAACGCATAATTAGGTCACGTTTTCCGACAACCCGCTTGACGTCTCGTTTTCCGGCACTCAGCATTCGGGCCCGGATGCCGGAGAAGGCGTCGTCTAGTTTGTGTTCGTGATCTATCAACATGTCTGAGATGATCTGCATTCCCTGGTTGATTGACAGACCGTTCTTCAAACTCCGCGACGAAATGGGCACCTGATGGTGACTGGTCGCCAAACGAAACGTACGACGTTCATTGGCCGCTAGATTCTTGAAAACCGGTTTAAACCTGTGCAGATCAAACGCGGGCTGTGCAAGGCTGTAGCTGTGGACTTGAAGCAGCAGACACATCGTCCACGACAACACCTGTAGATGAAGGCTCACGGGTATCATTCTGTGAAATAAAGGCGACATGGCTACAGATTTTTGAAACTATCTTAATTAGCGCTGCGATATCGTAAAACTGTCGTAAGCTATGACGTCACTAAAGCTTGTGAGAACATGAACATGTTTATTGCATAAAGTATTACATAACACTTATAGCAAACATACAATGAAAAATACACATTAAATGTAGAGTCAGTGACTCAGTAAGTAAGAAGGCTAGTTGAAGAAAATACATGAAAGTGTAAAGCTGTGAGGAACAGATAAGAAACCAATTACAACAATAACTGGCGTCTCTGCATAGCAAGATGTACATATTTTGCTAAATTAATAACCATTTTAGGGGTATCACAAGACATTAGCCTATAAAACTTTTGGATATTTGGCCATCTATTGTAAATCTTATTTAAATACTGTTGTCTTAAATCCCTATACATTGGGCAAACTAACACGAAGTGATATTCATCTTCTATAACTTTCATATTACATAATATACAAAATATCTGACCATAAGGTATATTATGATATCGACCCGTTTCGCATAATAGACTATGAGAGGATAATCGTAATCTGGTTTATTGAGCGTTTTAAGTGTGGTGATGAAATATAAGATAAATATTTTTCACACTCAAAACTTTGTTTGAAGTTATTATAATGTTTTAATTTAGAAATAAAATGACGTTGATCGTTCAATTCTTGTAAGTATTGATCCATCCGTTGTTTAATAAAAGGTAAGTAAGGCAACACTTGATCTTGACTCCACCAGACATCTGACAGACCAACAGACATTTAACACCATACGCCCAGTTCAATCCGTTATATGAAATATAATTATTTGCTTCTACTCTTAAAATATTGTAAACCTCATATAAAATGGAGTTTCTGTTCGAAACTATCTTTAACCAATATTTAATAATTCTTTCATATCTGCTAATAAACATTGGCATACGGCCCAGCTCACTATATACAGAGATATTGGGTGTTGTCTTTTTAACTGATAAGACATATTTACAATATTTCAGATGCACACGCTCTATATCAGGGGCTTTATGGAATCCCCACACTTCAGAGCTATATGAAAGTACTGAACCGACATAACAATCAAATAAAACATTCTTCTGAACAATATTAACGTTAATGTTTTCAAAAATGTTAAACAGCTTAAACATAGATCGTAAAACACGTTCAGATATTTTATTAGATATTAGATATTAGAATGAAAA
Source organism: Gigantopelta aegis (assembly GCF_016097555.1). Classification (NCBI taxonomy): domain Eukaryota; kingdom Metazoa; phylum Mollusca; class Gastropoda; order Neomphalida; family Peltospiridae; genus Gigantopelta; species Gigantopelta aegis. Next base: position 11,366,957 of record NC_054705.1, read on the forward strand.
TCAACACCAAGATAGCAGAATGAATTAACAATGTCGACTTTTACACCATTATACAAAAAGTTAGGCAACTGTTTTGGATGTCGACCTTTACTGAATACTATTATTTTAGTTTTGTTGGTGTTAACACTAAGGTACCACGTGTTACAATAGTTATTCAAGCTATTAAGTAAATTTTGTAGGCCTTTGGCCGATTTCGACATAAGAATAGTAACATCAGCATACAACAAGGTAAAACGTGTCAAATATCTAAACTGTACAGGATCAGCTTCACTGATATCCATAAAACTGACAAAATCATTAATAAACAGTAAAAATAAAAGTGGCGACAGTGGTTCTCCCTGTTTTACACCGACAAATGACTGAATTGCTGGTGACAGTGTTTTATTATATTTAACGAACAGTTGTACGTTGTCATACATTGCTTTAATGGATCTGACAATCTTGTAACTGGCACCATATTTTTGAAGTTTCAACCACAAATAATTTCTGTTGATAACTAAAATCGTTTTTCATGCAACCACGCTTCCTATTGACCCCAGCCTGATAATTCGAAGTGTTATCATGTCACTAGGAAATGAGTTGTGCGCATGACGGATGTTTGCTAAATGTTCATGTAGGTCTTTTTCTCATTTTTCAAACATCCATCTACAGCAATAATTGTTGAACTGCATAATAAATATGACATTTACACTTCCTGTAACGTCAAATTATCTCTTATTTTTCAATTCTCCATTATTCGCTCCCATTCGGAACTAGCCAGCATTTTGAATTAAATATTTTGAAACAAAAAAAGCAAGTAGCTTCCTGCAAAAAATGTTTACATTGGAACAGCAGCCAGTGATGTAGATATTCTTCAGGTCACACATAAACTTGAGTTTATTTTCACAGAAAAAGTACCAAAATTATAATGTTATTACACAAAAGACTTTGAAATATAATCAAAAACATTTACTTAAAATTTGGAAACGCATAACTTTTAGGCTAGCTATGCCATTCCCAAGATGCTTTCGGGCACCTGCTATTGTGGGACTTCCGGTAGTAGTTTCTAAACAATAAAACTAACAGTTTCTATACCGCCTTTGACTAAAACATATTAGAAAAATATAACTTGAAAGGGGTTCATGTTAAAAAAACGTTTTGATATCGTGGTTATTTGGCTGAAGCTCGCCTGTTACACCATTATCTAAACCTCGCCAAATAACCACGATATCAAAACGTAGTAACCTGATATTCTATATTTATGTTGCGCTCGTCCTCGTTTCTACTCGGGTGGGTCAAGTGGAAGGGGGGGGGGGGGGGGGGGGGGTAACATTTTCTAGTTCATACAGGACCATACAGATATTGAGAGAGGAAACCCGCTGTCGCCAATTCATGGGCTACTATTTTCGATTAGCAGCAAGGGACCTTTTATATGCACCATCCCACAAACAGGATAGCACATACCACGACCTTTGATATACCAGTCGTAGTGCACTGGCTAGAACGAGAAATAGCCAAATGGGACCACCGACAGGGAGTGAGTGAAAATGCACAATAAGTGTAGTTAATCTACAAACCTGCAACACACATCAGGATAAGATTATAACAGAGAAAAACTATATTCTGTGATGCTTAAACTATATTCTGTGATGCTTAAACTATATTCTGTGATGCTTAAACTATATTCTGTGATGCTTAAAGAGAGAAATAAATAGATCTTGTCTCGATAACCATTACTTCTATGGTATCCACGAGTACACGAGTACACGAGTACTCGGGTACGGGCCGAGTCTAGCAAGACTCGAGTCCGTTCGCAGGACTCGAGTACCCGTGCAAGGAAGAGCACTCTAGTTATATTTTTGCGTCATTTTGCTATATACATTGCCACAGGTTACATCATAGGGCTATGAGATATGATGACAAAACTAAAGTCGAATGTGTGGAATGCAATACAATGGCATGGTTTGGCATCCATGTTAGCGCTGCAAATAAGATGCATAATGCTATTTTACTTTATTCCTTAATATTATTGTCATCTGTTGAAAGTGTCGGGTACTCGGGTCCGGGTCAAGTTTGACCCTCGAGTACTTGAATCCAATATTTTGGACTCGTGTAGGCCCTAATTACTTCTCAGACCAACGTGCGATTTTAGAATTATGAAAAATGCATTTCGGGGTGTTGCAAAACACAGGAAGACCAAAACCACGTCAGGTGTACTAAAATTAACATTTTAAATAGTAAAATGTAAGTACAGTCAAACTTCGATCACTCCACCTTCGATCTCTCGAAAACTTCGATATCTCGACCTGATTGAGTGATTGATTTCAACTTATTTTCGTGCTTATATCCAACTAAGGTTCAAGCACGCTGTCCTGGGCACACACCTCAGCTATCTGGGCTGCCTGTCCAGGACAGTGGGTTAGTTGTTAGTTTGTTAGTGGTTAGTGAGAGAGAAGAGGATGTTGTGGCCTTACACCTACCCATTGAGCCCTTAAGAACTCGCTCTGGGTTGGAGCCGGTACCGGGCTGCGAACCCTGTACCTACCAGCCTGTAGTCCGATGGCTTAACCACTGCGCCACCGAGGCCGGTTCTCGACCTAAAGCGACGGTCCCGGCCAAGTTGCTGTACAAACTAGTAATAACCATCTTCGAAAACTCGATAAACTCGATCTCTCGACCTAATTCTTTGGTCCCGCCGTAAAGATTTAATAGAGTATGCACCTCTAAAACTTGACGCGTGTGGATTGAACGAACTGTTGTTGCCGATAGTATTTTAATGATGAATGTATTGTCAATCATGTCAATCAAGCGAAGCGCGCCTGTCTCGGGTGGTCTTGGCCGTCGAGGATTAAGGTGATAATTACAGAATAATAGATCGCCGACAAAGCGGAACGAAATGATCCTGTGTTTGGTAGTCAGTGTTCGTCTGTGGTGGAGAGCCTCGCTACGTAATACTTAATTACAGACACAGTGTACATATCTGTATAATATATGCTATATTGTTTGTATGATGCTGATGAGTTGTAAAACTTAATTACAGACACAGTGTACATATCTGTATAATATATGCTATATTGTTTGTATGATGCTGATGAGTTGTAATACTTAATTACAGACACAGTGTACATATCTGTATAATATATGCTATATTGTTTGTATGATGCTGATGAGTTGTAAAACTTAAGGCAATAAAAGGAACTTGAACTTGGTTAACTTGAAAGAACATTTGTAATAATTGTTAGCACTGTTTGTATTTGCTCTCAAAGGCTTGAATCGTGTCAAACTTTAGCTTTTCTATTTATGTATCAGTTAATGTTTATCAATTACCAGTCATTTAGTTATGTTAAAAATTGAAACATCACAGATCGAGCAATCTGGGAAAGGACCCGGTAACGTGGGGTTTGCCAGATCAGTTTTAAAAAGTTCTGCTTTCTTGTCATCCAAGCAATCTTGCGTAGGGCCCAGAAATGGGGGTGGGTGGCCAGATTGGAGAAACAAAAGTAGAGGTGCGAAGCGTAAATAATTTTGTGTAAAACAAATGTACTTATAGTGTTATTCGGCATTCACTGTTTTATTTGTTAGTTACTGTGACGGAACATACTCTTAATTTTGTTTTCGCCTGTGGCGATATTAATTGTTTTAGAAGGCCGTGTGCAGTTCCAAATTGCACTTAAGCCGAGATGGACAACTTGTTACGTAATACCTCTGCGCGACGGTGGTCGTGCTCTGTGCTTAATACACACACCAGAGCAGGTGCGGAGGCCGTGTGGCGAGTAGTTACGTAATACCTCCGCGAGTGCGGTTTTTACAACCGTGATTTGGCGACGATCGGCGTCAGCCAGTCTGACGATCAGAGGAAATATACCGACTCTGGTCGTGGTAGAAATTCACATTATAAGATTCGGTGCCGCGATGTACCCCCAGGCGATATTCGATTTAGAATAAATAGCTAGGGTTTAGAGATATCTGGGAGAACCATAGGAAGGTATCCCGGGGGAACGTTGTCCGTTTAGACTTTGGTAAATATATTATTTCTGCTCTGTTGTATAACCTTGATGTGATTGATGTGACTTTAAATATTTTAATACTGTATTATACCAATATTCTTTAGACAGTGTCTTCGGTCATCTGACGAAGTAAATCGTAGACTTTTTGTTCTAACATTATACGAGTATTTGGTAATATAAAGCTTAGCCAGTCATCCTAGATGACCTAGGTAAACTGTAGGTTATTGTCTTTATTGTGATAGGTACCAGTATTAATTCTGTATTACAAGGTTATTGAATGAGTAGTTAGGGTTAATTAAAAATTAACCAGTTAGGAATAGTGTTGTAATTCCTTTATTAATTAAGTTCCCCTGGAAGCGTTTCTCCATTATCGCACGTGTGTGTGTTAGCGTTTCTCAATTATCACACGTGCGGGTGTTGTGTCACGGTGAAGTGATTAGCATATTGTGTAAACTAGACACCTAGAGATTAACTAATTAAGTGATCAGTTCTGGGTTGTTATTATTGTTGTTATTAATTAACTACTGCGGCAGTACATTTGTCAGCGTAGGTTAATACAGATTCCAAAGTGTATTGTGTTTTTGTTGTGTTTTCTAGTGAACTAAACGTGCTATAATAATATATACTTATATAAGATCGTATCTCTGATCATACCTAGAGACGAGCCACAGCGGGTATAACTGCCTGTTACAGAGAGATCTAATAGATATACAGTTAGGAGAGATATTTGGACTCGTGTTTCATTCAGTTACGGGTATTATAGAATCCCCGTGATAGTTACGTTCCACCATGTTTTGACATCTGTAAAATGCGTCAACGTTACTTTCTGTTATATATGCCTTCTTTTTCGGGGGGGTTTTCTGTCAATAAATACATGTAGCTTATATGCCCAAGCATATATATATTTTTTGTATTATTTACTTACTTTTACAATATACGGAAAATGAATGTACCACAGGCGTCGAAGATGCCAACAGCTGGGGTGGGAAAGAAAGAAAAATGTTTTATTTAACGACGCACTCAACACATTTTATTTACGGTTATATGGCGTCAGACATATGGTTAAGGACCACACAGATTTTAAGAGGAAACCCGCTGTCACCACTACATGGGCTACTCTTTCCGATTAGCATCAAGGGATCTTTTATTTGCGCTTCCCACAGGCAGGATAGCACAAACCATGGCCTTTGTTGAACCAGTTATGGATCACTGGTCGGTGCAAGTGGTTTACACCTACCCACTGAGCCTTGCGGAGCACTCACTCAGGGTTTGGAGTTGGTATCTGGATTAAAAATCCCATGCCTACCAGCCTGTAGACCGATGGCCTAACCATTGCGCCACCGAGGCCGGTCAGCTGGGATGGGATGAGATGGGGTGGCGTGGGGTGAGATGACTGATATATTAATTCGCCTTTCAACTGGGGATGCATAGTACTTCTAATTTAAATGACCACAAAACGACTTTAATAGTGCACCAACATGTCGTAGTGTTTAAAAACTTGGGTCTCTCACTTTAAGGACACGCCCACGTGCGTTTTAAGTATATGAGTGTGTTTGCCTTTGAAGATTGTGAGTGGGAGAATGACGTTTTCTAGCCATGTTCCAAGAACACGCCCACACATGTTGAGTTGGTTTGTCTTTAAAGATGTGAGCATTTCCTGAACATTCTTAATCAAAGGGACAACTGCTATTTCGGTGATCACAATCTTAACTCTGACGAAAGACCACATTGCATATCTGTTCGTGTGTCTCTCTCTCTCTCTCTCTCTCTCTCTCTCTCTCTCTCTCTCTCTCTCTCTCTCTCTCTCTCTCTCTCTCTCTCTCTCTCTCTGTGTGTGTGTGTGTGTGTGTGTCTGTCTCTGTCTCTGCAAGTCCGTCTCTCTCACCATCTCCATCTACCACCTGAACTAATTATATTTCTATGCAAGTGGCAGAAAGCTACATTTTATAATCCTATTGATGAGAACACCATTTATTAATGTATTATAACATCCACCAATAAAACATACGAAACTGATTGCTCTGTGACGTATTAGTTAACCTGTGACGTATTAGTTAACCTGTGACGTATAAGTTAAATGCAAGCCCAAGCGCCGTAAATACGTTTCAGTCGAAAAATACATTTAAGTTTGTTTTAAACATTTCGCGCGTTAGATATGTTTTTAAACAGCTCGTAACTAAGTGTGATCTAATACTCAGACTGTCAACTGTCACGACGAAGTTGGTCAACTCGATGGTTGCGTTGTAATTTCCCCAACTCCCGATTTACGACGGGTGCGCTCAGATTAACAACTCGTGACCTTTGACCTATGGGTTATTTTTTACATTTCTTAATGCTGACTTTGTCCTTATACTTATTTTTACACGTTATCTTCTTCTCTCTCATATACAAATTTGTACCTCTAGTTCTGTCATGCTGCTGTTATTACTTTGAAACCTACATTGTTAATAAAGTTATTGAGTTAAATAATGTCTTGTTTATCAGTCATGTACGTTGTCACAGAACATATACATATCAGCTTTATGAACTTAGTAATGGCGTTATTGCAAATTATTACAGTTAACTGTCAAGTTTTGGGAAATCCAGAGAAAAGAAGAGATGTGTTTAATTATTTCAAACAAAAACACATTTCATTTCTGAACTAGAGCCATATATTCAAAGTCAGTGGGGATATAAATGTTTATTTAGTTCATAGTTAGGGAATTCTAGAGGCGTGGCTATTTTGTTCAATAATACTTTTAAATATGAAATACATAAAATGAAATCTGACCATGCAGGTAATTTCATAATAATAAATATAACTATAGAAGGAGAGAGGATTACACTTGTAAATAGCTATGGACCAAACGAAGATAGTCCCAATTTTTATAAAAATATTTTTGACCATATAGAAGATTTTCAAAATGAAAACTTTATTATTTGTGGAGACTTTAATATAGCATTAAATCATGATTTGGACACTAGAAACTATATACATATAAATAACTCAAGAGCTAGAGAATGTTGAGAAATTTGGTTTTAAATATCCATTCAGAGAACTACACCCTAACTTGAGGAAGTATACTTAGACTAAAAACAATCCACTTAAACAAGCGAGGTTGGATTTGTATCTTTTATCTGAAAATCTAATTCCTAACGTAAACAAGGTAATGTTTGAAAGTAGTTATGGATCTGATCATTCAGGTGTAGTACTGCAATTAAAGTTCTGTCATTTCCAAAGAGGTAGAGGGTTGTGGAAATTCAATAACTCGTTACTAAGAGATAAATACTATATTAATGTCATTAAAGAGACAGTTAGAGAGATCAAAAGTCAGTATGCCGTACCTGTTTATAATTTAGAGAGCATTAGCAATATTCCTAACAAAATATTCAACTGACCATTAATGATCAGCTTTTCCTAGAAATTCTGTTAATGGAAATACGAGGGAAAACAATATCATATTCAGTTTTTAAAAAGAAAACAGAAAATATACTAGAGACTAAATTAATTGAAGAAATTAAACAATTAGAAGAAGATGAAAACCAAATTAATTCAGAAATATTAGAACAAAAACGAAACGAATTAATAGAATTAAGAAAAAACACATTAAAAGGCAAATTTGTTAGATTAAGAGCGAAATGGATCGAAGAAGGAGAAAAACCTACTAAATACTTTTGTAACATGGAATCACGGAACTATACTAGTAAGCTAATTTCTAGAATAGAGTTACGTAATGGACAAATAATAACCAATCAAAAAGATATCTTAGAAGAAACAAAACGATTTTATCAAACTCTCTACTACGAAAGAAATAAGCAAATTGACGATGACTTTATGGAAACTATAACACATATCAATTTTAACAAACTCAGTAATGATGAAGCAGAAGAACTAGAAGGTGAAATCAGTTATTCTGAAGCATTAGCTTTTCTCAAAAATACGAAAAATGACAAAAGCCCTGGTTCAGATGGGTTTACAGCAGAGTTTTTCAAAATGTTCTGGAACGATATTGATTATTTTATTATACGGTCATTAATTACAGTTACAGTATAAGCGAAATGTCAAATACTCAAAAACTAGGCGTGGTCACTTGTATCCCAAAACCAAATAAAGCAAAACAATTTCTCAAGAATTGGAGACCAATTACTCAGTTGAATTGTACATACAAGATTGCATCAGGATGCAAAGCAAATCGAATACAAAATGTATTAGACAAACTTATTTCCCTTGAATCCCTTGAAAATACCTTAAAAATCCTAGATGTGTATGCTAATGCTTCTGGTTTGAAGATAAACTATTCGAAATCGAAAGTCATTTGGATAGGCAGTAAAAAGTTCTCAGAAAAGGTTTATCATCAAGTAAGATGGAAATTAGAATGGGGTGCAGAACATTTTGAATTGTTAGGAATAAAATTTTCAGTTGACCTGAAACAAATTACTAAAATTAATTTTGAAATAAAAATTAGCGAAATAAAAAATTTAATAAAACTTTGGACAACAAGAAAAATGACTGTGTTCGGTAGAATAGTTGTTTTAAAATCCTTAATTATTCCCAAATTAACACACTTACTAATTTCACTGCCTAACCCACCAGACAAAATGATAAAACAAATAGATAAAATGTTTTTTTAACTTTATCTGGCAAAATAAACCAGACAGAATAAAACGCGAAGTTTTAACTCAAAGATATTCAAATGGTGGCCTTAAAATGCTAAATATTTAGAATTTTATCATAGCTTTAAAATCCACCTGGATTAGCAGACTATTTTCAACTAACGCAAAATGGAACAAAAAAATTTGAAGTTACTACAAAATTATCTGTGCAAAAACGTATTACGTGTGGGGATTATTTTATCAAAATACAAATAAAAAAATAAGTAACTCTTTCTGGGAAAATGTTTTACATAGCTGGTGGCTAATTCAACAAAAACTAATTCCCGAATGTAAAAGTGAAATAATTAGAATTAATATTTGGTTTAATAGTAAAATAACTATTGACCACAAACCTATATATTATGAAAACTATATTCAAAATCGAGTTATATTTATTCAAGATTTAATGGATGAACATGGTCGATTTTTAACCTATGAAACATTTAGATTTAAATTTCACATACATTCAAACTTCTTAGAACATGCATCTTTAATCAAAGCAGTTAAAACCTTTATGCATTGCACATTGTCAAGTATCAACAACCAACAGGTTAATACCCTAAATCCTATATTTCCTTTTAAATTGGAGTTATTTTTTAAAACTACTAAAGGGTGCAAAGAAATGTATAATATTTTAAACAAATCGACAATAGTGCCAACTTCCCAAAGAAAATATTACAATTTAGGTTTCATACTATCATTACAGGAGTGGGAAAAAGTGTATAATTTACCATTTATATGTTTAAAAGATACAACTTTACAGTAGTTTCAATATAGAATGGTGGAAATACATTTGTACCTGGATTACAACTAATATTGTGGGTAGAATGGTGGAAATACATGATGAAAATTAGCCCGAGTACTGTGATTGTAGAGGGCTAGACGGACATTTGGATGGACATTGAAGCTTAATATCGTTTTTATCCGAATTTGAAATCAAACATTACTTATATTGTATTGTTTATATTATCCATTTCCGTACAACCGAAGTGTTTCTGGATATCCTGGTGTTTCTAATACCTCAAAATGCATTTTTCGTATTTTAAAAAACGCACGTGCGTCTGAAAAATAACAGTTATGGAGTCGAGTTTTAGACTATTTTTAACAATATTTCGCCATTTCAACGTCAGAGTCCTCTTTCACTCTCTTGTAACGTTATCCAAATGTGTTACAGATTTGTAACTTAACCAACCTTAGTATCCATTTTTAGGGGTTGAAACTAGGGTATGCGCCTTTAACTAGTATTTTAATGTACATCTAAAGCTAAACATCCATGATAAAAATTCAACGACACATCATTGAGTAGTGGCAAAACTAGTTCAACACAATATAAACCTGATTCATGTTTTGATGTACCTCTAAGACTAAATACTCATGATACATTTAACAGCACGCTATGCACTAACATGTTTTGATGTACCTCTAAGACTAAATACTCATGATACATTTAACAGCAAGCTATGCACTAACATGTTTTGATGTACCTCTAAGACTAAATACTCATGATACATTTAACAGCAAGCTATGCACTAACATGTTTTGATGTACCTCTAAGACTAAATACTCATGATACATTTAACAGCACGCTATGCACTAACATGTTTTGATGTACCTCTAAGACTAAATATTTATGATACATTTAACAGCACGCTATGCATTAACAGGAAATCTAGCTAACACGATCTCTGAAACTAAACATTCATGATAAAAATTCAACAACACACCATTGAGTAATGGCAAAACTAGCTCAATTCAATGTAAAGCTAAATTATATTTTGAAGTACCTCTAAAACTAATCATTAATGATGAAAATTCAACAGCACACTATGGAGTAATGGTCAAACTAGTTCAACATGCTATAAAGATACAGAATAATATTATATAGAGGATAATACATGAGTGGCCGTTAAATACCATTTATCTCACAACGAGTTGTTATAAAAGGTATCTAACGAGCGAAAGTGAGTTTGATATGTTTTTAAACAACGAGTTGCGAGATAAATGGTATCTAATGGACACGAATGTATTATTCTATTTTTACATATCCTCAAAAACAGGTTTTAACCAAATTTTAAGATCTTTTTCAACTAAAAGTTATTTACAGCCGTTGTACATAGTGGACTTACGCGTCACTGACACGTGATTTTCAGGTTAACTATACGTCACATCGCGTTTGTTTCTTATTGGATGTATGGAATTGGTGACCTGGTCATCACCTAGGAGCCACCAGTCGTATGTCTTGAAACTGTTAACACATGTACATATGATGTTCTCACCAACGGGTGTGTAACATTGTGATGTTTCTTTAAACCAAACATGCATGGCATGCATTCGACAACACACCTTGGACTAATAGCGAAACTAACTCAACACCATATAAAGTTAATTGATATGTTTTTATACCCCTAAAATTAAACATTCGTGATATAAACTCAAAAAGTTACAACAACATACATTATAGACTATTCGGGAAAATTGACTCAACTCAAGCTAAATATTTTGATGTACCTCTAAAACTAAACATCCATGACAATAATTCATAAGCATACATTGATTATATAATATTTAGTGAAATATCTTAAAATATCCGTGAAATAGAAGTGTTATCAGTCACTCAGTGACGATATCACATTTTAGAGCGAAAATTTCACTATCTCACTCTAAAATGTGTTATCGTCACTGTAGAATGTGCTATCTTCACTGTAAGAAAGCCGGAACTATTTTGCTGATGGCATTTTAAAAATAAAGGTATATTGCCAAAAGTTATATAATAAATAGAAAATTTGATGTGTTTTGTCAAATATGATTTATATCTCATTTCGTGAAGTTTGCGAACATATCACACTCGTCCCACAAGCGCGATTCGTGAGATATGGTTGCAATCTTCACTCGATGAGATGCAAATCATATTTGACAAAAACAAAACATGAAATAATCCTCTATGTAGCATAACATTTAATGTCTCCTACCTGTAAATGCAGCCAAACTGAGAAAGCCTCCACACGAATTCACTGAATGATCTCAAACGCTATACAACCATTCGTGTCTTTATATTAAAACCTGTTTGAGGATGTTATTAGGTGATATAACAATAAGCCGATCTACCTGCCCGGTTCTGATTGTACTTGGTTGACACACACACACAAGGAACAAAACAAAAACACACGGCTTATTAATTTGCGCTGACCTTCACACATCATGTAAACAAAATCGTTGACCATGATGACGTAAATAAAAAAAACTGTGATACGAATTTACTTGCTAAACAATCTTATTTATTAGTTATTGGTATATTTGGCGAATCACCAACACCATCACAGTGCATGGGGTGGGTGGGGGTGGGGGTGGGTACGGAGTTATGGTGCGGACATGTGACATGTCGGAATCTGTCTTTGAATACCAGAGGTCCATAGTCCACCTTCTGACGTAATCATGCGATTTTTTTTTTTTTTTTTTTTTTTTTTTAATTGAATGAACTGAACAGGCAAACAGCCTTTGCGATTATTAGAAGTCGAAACATTGTGCTGTTTTTAGACCGGCCTCGGTGGCGTAGTGGTTAGGCCATCGGTCTACAGGCTGGTAGGTACTGGGTTCGGATCCCAGTCGAGGCATGGGATTTTTAATCCAGATACCGACTCCAAACCCTGAGTGAGTGCTCCGCAAGGCTCAATGGGTAGGTGTAAACCACTTGCACCGACCAGTGATCCATAACTGGTTCAACAAAGGCCATGGTTTGTGCTATCCTGCCTGTGGGAAGCTCAAATAAAAGATCCCTTGATGCTAATCGGAAAGAGTAGCCCATGTAGTGGCGACAGCAGTTTTCCTCTCAAAATCTGTGTGGTCCTTAACCATATGTCTGACGCCATATAACCGTAAATAAAATGTGTTGAGTGCGTCGTTAAATAAAACATTTCTTTCTTTCTTTCTTTCAAACATTTGGTAATTCTGATTCATAGTGCTCAGAGGAAACCCGCTACACTTTTCCTCATGCAGCAAGGGATCTGTTATATATGCACTTTCCCACAGACAGGGTAGCACATACCACGGCCTTTGTCCAGTTGTGGTGCACTGGTTGGAACGAGAAAAAAAAACTAATCAGCTGAATGGATCCACCGAGGTGGTTCGATCCTGCGACGCCAGCACCTCGTGCGAGCACGAGACCGACTGAGTTAAATACCGCCCCAGAACTGTATATAGATACGGCCTACGACATAGTAACTGTTGTGGTTTAGGTTTGAGGCTATATATTACAAAAATAAAGTTCCTTTTGTTTAATGGCACACTAGAGCACATTGATTAATTAATCATCGACTATTGGATGTCAAACATTTGGGGATTCTGACATGTAGTCATGAGAGGAAACCCGCTACATTTTTCCTAATGCAGCAAGAGATCTTTTATATGCACTTTCCCACAGACAGGATAGCACATAGCAATGTCTTTGATATGCCAGTCGTGGTGCATTGGCTGGAACGAGAAATAGACCAATGGGCCCACCGACGGGGATCGACTCCAGACCGACCGCGTATCAAGCGAGCGCTTTACCACTGGGCTACGTCCTGCACCCCCCCCCCCCCCCCCCCCCCCCCCCCCAATATATTACTCTATTGCAAAATACAGACACGTACATTCGTTTCAATTCAACTTATTTTCGTGCTTATATCCAATTAAAGTTCAAACATGCTGTCCTGGACACACACAGACACACACACACACAGACACATACATACAAACACGCGCGTACACACACTCAAATACACACACACACACACACACACAGACACACACAGAGACACACACACACACGCGTGCATGCACATGCGCACAAACGCACACACACAAATACACACAAACACACGCGCACGCGCACGTGCACGCGCACGCACACACAGACACACACACGTCACGCCATGTGTTCTTGAAGGGGATCGTTTTGGAGGTGGTGGCGTTATGATATGGGGTGGAATTACAGCCACAGGCTGGACCCAGATGTTGGAGTCCCTAAATCAAACATTTTGTGATAAATCCTTATAGTTAACAACGAAACACAGTGATATTATCCCTATTCTAATACTACACCTATTAGGAGTATCTGTAAGACATTTTATTGTGTTTTTATAAAGAAATCCCACACATATTAAAAACCTAATTATCTATTCTCCTTACTTACGATATTCAATGAAAACGCTTGTAGTAAGTAAAAGTATGACGTAATATTTGTTCTCTTCACATGACGTCACTGACTTAGGAGCGAACCAAATAGCAAATTTATCAGCATTGTAGTCTGTCGTTTGAACATAATTTCTTGTAATACAGGATAGACCTACACTAAAAGAAATATTTTCGTTGGCTGTTAATTTCTGTTGAATTATTTCGAGAAATTTGGCAGGTTCAATTTTGTACAAAAACCGCGTTGATGGGGTAGGTCTACAAGTTTATAACTTGCTAACATATTTTCATTTATTAAAGGGCAAGTATTATTTTCAAAAGTTTTTCGGAATTGTGTGATATTTTAAAGCAGTTAATTTTTTTAATTGCGTTTAAAAAATCAAGTCATTTCCATATCTTGTCTTCTTTATCAATTTTATTGTCCCAAAAAGTATGTTCTAAACAAAAATAAGGTATGTGATATAATTATTTCTGATGAACCTGCTTGCACCCTTTTGAGAACACAAACTAGAAGAGCAGACCACAAGACACATGCTGGTGACTGCTGCGATCGATCAGTGACCGTACCTTACTTGGGGTGGATGGATGCACGTTCATTGCTGCTAACGAAGTGTTAAAAGTTATAATGGCACGAAATAATAAAAAAAATAGTAACAATAACATCATTTTCATCTGAAGTTAGTAATTTTGTTGATAATTATTTATATCGACGTTTCAATATAATGGGAGACGCGGAATTAATTTACTAACGAAAACACCACACATAAGGCTAAGTGACAGTATATTGGACGAGTTCTCGGAATTTTGTTATTGTGATAAATCCTGATTGCCCATGACAGCGTACATCTACCGTCCGGTTTATCTTGAAAATTAACCAATGGAAAAAAGGCTTATATGAAAGTTGTATTAGAATATAAAATAATTAACATAACGTAACATCGCGTGGCGTAATGTGACGTGACATAAGATAACGTAACGTAACGTAACATAATATAACAACATAACATAATATAATAACATAACATAGCATAATATGATATAACAAAATAATATAACACAACATAACATAATTTATCCTATAACTTACCCATGATATCCATGTCATAAACCCATGTGATAATTTACTTTATTAACCCGGTTAATAATGGTATGCAAATTTACAAGGTCTCTAGGTAATGTGTTGCTGTGGATGGGTCATTTGCTTACAAGCCAACAAGACCCGTGTACCTGTGCGTAACGTTTTCAAAGATTTGTTTAAAATGCGTGACGTCAAACTAATCTGTGCTAATCGTGATGACGTCATATCATCGATGGTGGCGACTTTAGTACTGTGATTTACTAAAAAAATTAATTAAATTGTTATTTTAGAAGTGTTATAGGATAAATAGAATTCGCTACTCGTGTTTTTTTAATAAGTAAAATATCAACCTCGTCTAGTTAATCGATTAACATAGACTCGGTTGATATTTTCCATATTAAAAAATACTCGTGACGAATCCTCTATGTAACAACACAACACAACATAATATAACAACATAATATAACATATCATAATATAACATAACAATATAACATAACAATATAACAACATAACATAATATAACAACATAGATAACATAATATAACAACATAACATAATATAACAACATAATATAACATAACATAACAATTTAACATAACATAACAACTTAACATAACATAACATAACAACATACTTACTTAATCCCCTTCGTGCTAAGAAATCTATAAGGCTGTAACCAGAGATCGCTACTGCTGCCTGTCTTTTGCCAGCTTCTTCAGCAGCCCCCAGATCAGACTGCCCTCTCGGATTTCCTTCTCTACTGTCCTCCTCCATGTTTCTTTCTGTCTTCCTCGTTTCCTTTTTCCAGGAGGGGTCCATCGGAGTGCCACTCTTGGTAGGGCTGTTTGAGACATT
This sequence comes from Gigantopelta aegis, assembly GCF_016097555.1. Classification (NCBI taxonomy): domain Eukaryota; kingdom Metazoa; phylum Mollusca; class Gastropoda; order Neomphalida; family Peltospiridae; genus Gigantopelta; species Gigantopelta aegis. The sequence continues at coordinate 11,382,680 of NC_054705.1, forward strand.
CTGACGACATGGCCAATCCACCGCCATCTTCGGCGCTTGATCTCCGATACCAGTGACTCTGTGGAGGTTGGTTTATGGCGTTCTTCGTTGGTTATGGTGTTGGGCCAGAAGATATTCAGAATCCTGCGAAGGTACCGATTTTGAAAGACCTCCAACTTCTGACGGATGGTCTTGGTCATTTTCCAGGATTCTGCTCCATACAGCAGAGTGCTTAAGAATGTGCTTTCAAAAAGGCGTACCTTTGTCTTCAAACTAATCTTGCTTGCTTTTCAGATGTTTCGGAGTGATGCAAAGGTCTGGCTTGCCTTGGAGATTCTTGATTCATGAAGGATGATGTATTCGTTGGACTTGGTGTTCATTCTCATGAGTTTTGTCTTAGAAATGTTGATCTGAAGTCCAATCTGCTTTGCAGTGGTCGCTAGGTCTCGTGTCTTGGCCTGTATGTCTATATGACGGTGAACAAGTAAACAGATGTCGTCTGCGAAATCCAGGTCTTCGAGCAACATAACATAGTATAATAACAGCATAACGAAGCAAAACATAACACAAAACAACATAACATAACATAACATAACATAACATAGCTTAGCACGGCACGGCACGGCACGGCATGCACAGCACAGCACATCATAACATAACATAACAACTTAACATAACTTAACATAACATAACATAACAACTTAACATAACAACTTAACATAACATAACATAACATAACATAACAATAACTTAACATAAATAACATAACATAACAACATAGCATAGCATAGCGTAACATAAAAACTTAACATAACATGACAACATAACATAGCATAACATACCATTAGCATAGCATAACATTGCATAACATAACATAACATAACATTGCATAACATTGCATAATATAATATAACATAACATAACATTGCATAATATAATATAATATAAATCTAATATAATCTAACAAACTTACCTGTTTTAATGTGTAAACCGAAACCGTTTTAACCTTGCAAAAAAACCCCGAAAAGTTATCACTTCTGCTGGTTTAAATTTAAAATAAATACACCGCACTGAAACACCGGTTATGTTTCCTTGTCGTCTGGTACGTACCGCCACGAGCCTAATGGCGGGAAAACCTTCAAACGGGCATTTATACCTTTGACTTCGTTTGCCCTCCCGCTAACAGGAAACGTGTTAATTCCAATCACTAATGTAGAAAGACAGGTCGAACCATGTTGCTAAACCTCTTGTTTATTTATGTCTGTTGCCGTCATGAAAACAGGTATTATGGTCTAGGAAAATTGTAGAATTTAATGCGAGGGCGGATACAGAACATTCGGTAAAGAGGTGTTAAATAGGGTTGGTTTGGAACTTACGAAATCTCACGTCCCATCGTTGAAATAAAAAGAAGATTTTATGTTTGGGTTTTTTGTGACAAGTAAAATGTTGATTAATTTTGCGGAGGTGAGGGTGATTGGTGGTTGGGAGTGTTGTTTTGTTGGGGATTTTGGGTGAGTTTGCATGTTTTCCTTTCGTTAGTTTGTTCAATTTGTTATATATGAGAATATGCATAAAAGATAATACAGCGTTAGTCGAGTGCAAGTCTACGCCTTGGTATTGAAAAAAACACACAATAAAAAAACATACAAATAAATTTTTAAAAACAATAGCAAAGAAAAAACACCGCCGCCACCATGCCGCCTCCACCCCCACCCCCCATAAAGATGATGTATTTTCATGACTATTTTTAAAACGTTAAAAAACACTATATCCGGGATATAGCCCAGTGGTAAAGCGCTCACCTAGGATCGAATCCCGTCGGTGGGCCCACTAGGCTATTTCTCGTTCCAGCCAGTACACCACGGCTGGTATATCAAGGGTCGTGGTATGTGCTGTCATGTCTGTGGGATGATTCATATAAAAGACCCCTTGCTACTAATGGAGAAACAATTGTTGTCCTGGACGAAGGAGCCGTCGTAAGTTGACACTCGGTCCCATGACAGGCGTGCGCTACAACATGTTGTTCTGAATATGCACGTTAAAAACCTAAGACCTGACCTAATGGAAAAATGTAGCGGGTTTCTTCTCTAAGACTATATGTCAAAATCATCAAGTGTTTGACATACAATAGCCGATGATTAATAAATCAATGCACTATAGTGGTATCATTAAACAAAACACACTTCAACGTCCTTTCACTATATCCATATACACAAAAGGTTATTAATCCTAATACTGCGAGTCTTTGTTTTTTCTTTTGTTTTGGTGGGGGTTTTGTTGAGGGGTTTTTCACGTTCCAACCAGTGCACCACAACTGGGAATATGTGTGGGAAATAATATATGGGACATAATATAAAATATCCCTTACTACTAAAGGAAACAAATGTAGCGTGTTTCCTTTCTAAGATTATATGTCAGAATGACAAAATGTTTGACATCCAATAGCCGATGATTAATTCATCAATGTGCTCTAGTGATGTCGTTAAACAAAACAAACTGTATCTGTGTTTATTTGTAATGTGTCACAAGCTATATGCTTCTATTAACAATCGACAAGACTGCTGATGTTAGTGGTAAATGTGTATCTGTTTTACGACATTAACGACAAGACCTGCCATCATGGCTTGCAGTGTGAAACCCTAAAATGTTCCCTTCTGTATCTTCATCTTGTTAATTAGAAATAATTGGTCTCCGCCAGAGGTCGCCTCCAGTCAATGACATTCGCGCGGGTTTTTGTTAGTATTGGACGTTAGCTAACAAGCCGCCATGCGCTTAGCTATTGTCTTCGCGTGTTAGTAATGGACATTATGGAACAATGCCAGTGTGAGGAGTTTTACAAAGAGCGTAACTGAAACGTTAACAAACGGCCGTTACGGGACAACTGGTCTAACATGAATAGTAAACATAAACTAATACGCCAGATGAGAAACCAGACATTCATGATCAGCAGATGCAGTAGCTGTCCCTACGTGCACGAATACAAGAGAAAGGAAACTCACATTAGTATATTAGATTGTGTTTCTTCAGGATTTTTTGGGCACGAGTATTTAAAAAAAAAAAAAAAAAAAAAAAATGGTTTTTGTGATTTAGAAGGTCGATATTTTGAAAACGCGGTTACCATTAAAATTTTTTAAAAAGCAAGTAAGCACAAATTAAAATAGCAGCTGCCAACGTTATATTATATCAAAGTAAAACTAGCTTATCAATTTGTGTGTATGTTTCATTATTAAATCTATTTTGGACCGCTAATCATAAGAAGACAAACGTTTTAAAATGCTATTTTGACTTCTCTTTTATGGTCCGCTGAAATTGGCGTGATGTAATGAAACAACACCATACTATATGGTTATCTGGGGGGGGGGGGGGGGGGTTGTTGTTTTGTATGGCTTTGGGAGGTTTTATGGGGGTTTGGGGTGTGTATGTTTTTTTTGGTTGGATTTGGTTTGGGTTGGGGGTGTTGTTGTTTTTTTTTGGGGGGGGTGTTGGGTTGTTTTTTTCTTTCTTTCTTTCTTTCTTTCTTTCTTTCTTTCTTTCCTTTTTGTTGTTTTGTTTGTTGTTTTGCTGTTTGAGGCTGGTGGTTTTGTTTGTGTTTAGTTTTTTTCCTTTTATTGTTTTTCTGGGGGATTGTTGTTTGTTTTTGTTTGTTTTTGTTTGTTTTTATTTACTTTCCTTTCTTTTTTCTTTCTTTTTTAGGGGGGGGGGGCTTTTTGGAAGGGGTGGTCTTGGGGGGATGTGGTTGAGTAGGACGGTGAGAAGTCATTCATGAAATAAGTCAAGACCAATGTAAGAACAAGACTCATTAAGTTCAGTAATTATAGATCGTATTGACATAACCAGCCACATACACTTCTCGGTAAATGTATTTGGATTTCGTTCCAGTGTAAAAGGAACGCAGGTCCGTAGGAACCGAGGTTCGTAGGACTTCGGTTCCTAGGAACAGTAGTCCTATCGGGCCGCCATAGCTTAGGAACCATAGTCCTACCCGGACTTTCATTCCTGGTTTATTTTTAAGTTGTTTTTATCCAAGGACTTGTATTCCTACCGGACTTAAATTCCTTCTACAGCAGTGACAGAAATACTAGTCCAGCAAATTAGATGTCTGTTTATTATACTATTATATAGCTGCCAGAAAGACACGAGAGAAAAAGTGAGTTTTGGGTAGCCTTCCCTCGTAGTATGATGGATAAGTGTACGAATCTCTTAAAATTATTGTGGGTTCAAATCTCCATGTAAAAAAATATTTTAAAGGATCAAGTTAATTTTTTTTTTTGTACGTCATTGACCTGTGGATCAGACACGTGAGTGGATTTTGTAATCGTCTTACATTTTTGTTAGCATATTGATGTAGGACGAATATCTTGCTTTTTTCAACAGTATATAAAGCAACTAGGCTAAAGTAGGCTATATGTCCATGTGTTCAACACGCACAACTATACCCCCTCCCCCCCTTTCAATATGTAACCCAAACTTTAAAAAAAATATATATATATGAAAACTGGTAACTAAAAAAAACCTAACATTTGGTGAACATCAAAAGACAATTTCTATATGCACCAACATAATTTTTAACAATATGTTTTTTAAGTTTATATTTTGACGGTAAGTCACAATCTGATTAATTGTGAATTTCTTAATCTTTGTCCGATCGGACTTCCATTCCTCGGAATCCTAGTCTGTGGGACCTGTATCCCCAGGAATTTAAGTCTGTGGGACGTGCATTTCGAGGAATGTAAGTCCGTGGGACTTTTATTTCTGGTACTCATAGTCCACAGGACTTTCAATCTTAGAATTCCTAGTCCTCTGGAATTTATTTCCGATAGTTTGCTTATTACATATATATATGATCCTGAAAATCCCTGAAATAAAACTTTAAAAACTGTACTTAGTTCTAGTAGTACTTATAACTAGTACTATAATGACCAGTTACTACAATATAAAATAACAGGAATGAAAAGCATGAACATTTAACTTGTATTGATGAACAATTTAAAAATAGCATCAAAACACTTGGAATTAATTATCACTGACTGCCTTATGGTAGTTTTGACCATAAAAAGCATAAGATATGAGTTGGGGAAAGGGTCTCTGTATTATTATGCCTGGCCGTTAGGAACATCATAAGCGTTCGAGATTGGGTGGAGGTGTGAGTCGGGGGGGGGGGGGGGGGGGGGGGGCAATGGACACGTTCGGGCAAAATGAGCTGGCCTAAAATCTTCAACATGCATTTCCATAATTTTACTCACAGTGTTAGTTGTAATCCATGTAAAAATGCAGACTGATTTGTTTGGAATCCTATTTAGCGTCTTGGTAGTAATGCAAATATAAATATACGTTGTGTTCCTGATTCGGACATTTTTGTTTCATTCGGGCAATAATGATCAGCATGCCTCCCCCACCCCTTCTCCCAAAAAGGGAGTCTGGATGCATATTGCGACCAAAACGGTCAGGTGTAAAAGTGTCATGAGTAGTTAGTCTGTTTAAAAGGATCTTTGTAAATTGTGTGTGCATATTATTGACATTATGATAATTGTTCAGGGGTTACTGTTTTGTTTTAGTCGGTGTAGTAGCCCACTGGGCTGCTAAAACCCACTCTTAGTCATCGATATTTCTATTAATTGATAAACATTAATGAAAACCATTTAACATATTTGTTTATCGATGGTATGGTTTGTTGGGACTAAGATATCATAGAGGCTAGAGTCTGATATGTCATATGTTAGACCAAATGAATTTTTAAAATGAGTAAAATTGACAAAGCAGGCACATGTTCAGTAAGCTATGCAGGGGAGAGTTCAAGAAATTTGCTTTGAAGAGGGGTGTTTAGAACACGCCACCCCGCCCCACACCCTATGTACACGCGCCTGCAACATTATTGACAGAAAGGCACTGACTTAAAATTATATAATAACAAGATAATGTATATAACGCAAATATCACATTTTTATAGTTAAATTATTATTATTATGATTATGATTATGATTATTATCAATACCAATATATAATGTCTAACAGATAATTGTGCTGGTATATCATATGGGCAAGTTATACTTATTTGTGAGTACTAATATGCTTCGAATTATGGTAACTGTTTTTTGAGTTACTTTTAAATGTTTAAACATTTATTAGTTCGAACAATACGCAATGAATAAAGACCTTGGTTCTGCACATGTAATAAGGTCAACAAAATGTGTACAAACTCTTGCAAATTATCTAAATGGAAAATATTGGAATAAATAGAAAATATTTAAATAAAGAGAGGCGCTAGTATCCTAAGTTAATTAAATAAACCAAAAAGGAAACTGTTTTTCGTTTTGTTTACATTTATAATTTAATTTTTATGTGTACGACCGGACTTAAATTTTGATTGTCCAGGAATGCAAGTCTGGCCCGGACTTGATATCCTGGCAGTCAGACCAGTATTCCTAAGGAACATAAGTCCTAGGACTTGCATTCCTAGGAGATTAAGTCCGGGCAGACCACTGTTCCTACGGACTTCATTCCTAGGTATATTAGACCTAGGACGTGCATTCCTAGGAGATCAAGTCCGGGCAGACCACTGTTCCTACGGACTTCATTCCTAGGTATATTAGACCTAGGACGTGCATTCCTAGGAGATCAAGTCCGGGCAGACCACTGTTCCTACGGACTTGCATTCCTAGGAGATTAAGTCCGGGCAGACCACTGTTCCTACGGACTTGCATTCCGTTTACACCGGCCCAAACAGTGTGACATGGATATTGTGCCCATGATTGTGGTACGTGGTAGTCTGTAGATTTATTATTTTTACTTTTTATTTTCCATTAAACACGGGGTTTGGTATATGTACTTTCCTATATACAGAACAGCACATACCACGGTATTTTATATACCAAATGTACTTAGACAGAGTAGCTTGCGACCATTTGGTTGTCAACGATTGCCAAAGCAGTACATAGAGTTTCCTCTTGCCTTCCCCTACATATCATTATCAATAAGGGGAGGGCTGGAGGTGACTCGAGTTAGTCTCGTGTCTGTTATTAACAGTTAATAATTAGGAGTTATAGATTACGGTAGCCCCACTCCCATGGCTAGTGATATTCATTGCTGGGCTAGTAAATAACTACTAACACCACGCCCGACGGCTAGTGAAAAAAAGTTGTCAAATGCTGCATTTAAGTCTATTTTGTCAAATTAAATTGGATATCCTCCCCCCCCCCCCACCCCCAACCCCTAATCTTAGTGTTTTTAAGCTCTATCTACCTCTTTAGGTGACATAATTATTACGATTATGATTATTACTATTAGTAACATTGTATTAACTTAAAAGTAAGGTAGGGCTAGTGAATTTTTAACTGTGGCTAGTAAATGTTTTAAATACTTGATGCCATGACTAGTAGATTTTGTAAATATTCTCGGAGCCCTGAATAAGAACTATATGTGAGAGAGTACGTGCTGCCGTTAAAGAGACATACCCTAGTTTTTAAACAGTATTTTGTGCTTTGATAATTGAAATCAAACATAACTTAGATTTTATTGTTTAGTTTATTCATTTCCGTACATCCGTAGCGTACTGGGTTCGGATCCCAGTCGAGGCATGGGATTTTTAATCCAGATACCGACTCCAAACCGTGAGTGAGTGCTCCGCAAGGCTCAATGGGTAGGTGTAAACCACTTGCATCGACCAGTGATCCATAACTGGTTCAACAAAGGCCATGGTTTGTGCTGTCCTGCCTGTGGGAAGCGCAAATAAAAGATCCCTTGCTGCCTGTCGTAAAAGAGTAGCCTATGTGGCGACAGCGGGTTTCCTCTAAAAAACAGTGTCAGAATGACCATAAGTTTGACGTCCAATAGCCGATGATAAGATAAAAAATCAATGTGCTCTAGTGGCGTCGTTAAATAAAACAAACTTTACTTTACTCCGTAGTGTTTCCTGTCATCCTGGTGTTTCTGTCGTTCCAGCCAGTGCTCCACAACTGGTGTAACAAAGGCCGTGGTATCCTGTGCTATCATGTCTGTGAGATGGTCCATATAAAAGATCCCTTTCTGCTAATTGAAAAGAGTAGCCCATGAAGTAGCGACAGCGGGTTGCCTCTCTCAATATCTGCGTGGTCCTTAACCATATGTCTGACGCCATAGAACCGTAAATAAAATGTGTTGAGTGCGTCGTTAAATAAAACATTTCTTTTATAGTTTAGGCACATCTTCGTCTGCTCCCCCGGGTTTAGGACACCTACTCGTATGTTCCAAATTTGTTTTCTTTTCAGATCAGTCTGTGAAGACTGCGGCCAGATATACTCAAAAGCCGATGATTCAATATACCAATGTGGAATCATTAAACACAATAAACTTTAACTTTTGTTTTCTATAGTGTAATCGACCATAACAGTTTAAGAGAATTCAATTGTCGTTGTCATTAGCAGTTCTTGAAATAGGGCGAACTATCAATTAGGTTTTAATTATCGATTACTCAAGACTTATTTCTTCTGAATTCAAACTGACGTAGAAGCTGGCATGACTAGTATTTAGTCGGTCAGCCACTATCAGTGTGGATTAGAGGTAGCACTAAACCAAATAACTTCCGTCTGGGTCAAAGTGCGAGATGCACTGAACTTTTGATAGAGAAATTAACACCGCAAGTCCTGTGATTGGTGATAAATGTTAGTGTGCTGGTTGTGAAAACAAATTGGCTTCGTCTGAGCTAAATGCCTTTCTGATTTAGATAATATTGCGATACGGCTCTAGAATGAATACTTTATCTATCTGTTTAATTAATTATCATCATTGTCATTTACACTCTGAGATGCGAATAACAAACTCTTCTTAAATCGCTTTTCTCCTTTTGTGATGATCTCTGCTGTGGTGGCATTGGAAATTTCTTGTTGATGTAGGATTTACATCTATAGGTGTTGATATGGAAGATGTTTTCTTAAATAGACTCGAGGAAACACATTTATTTGTGCAATTTGTAAAGTCTGCGGTACGACGATTATACAGTTTTTTGCCAGAACTGGATCTCCTAGGTGTCATACGGGAAACAACTTTCCTCTTTCGTGATTGGTAAAGACCTAACTTAACTGGCCTCTTTTTGTATCTTCCCATTACTAAAAAAAATTGATGAACAATTATAAAATGACTTTCCAAAACTATTTGCTTATTTTAGCTCCCAGGGTGTACAAGCATTCATCATGCTACTTTCAAAGTATATAAATATAACTTGTTTTGTTAAAATAACACCAACAAATTTGATCAGGTTTGTTTTGACCGTCGAAACGAGGTTTTTCTTCAATAGCTTTTTTTTCGGTTGAACAAGATCGGGAATTAAGTAAACATGAGGATAGAGTATTCATTCTAGAGTTGTATCGCAATATTATTTTAATCAGAAAGGCATTTAGCAGGCTGCTGTTAGACAAAATGTACTCACTGTCGTGTATCGAAGCGAGCTTTATCCGCCATTTTGGTAGTGGTATACAAAGTTCAAGCACGTGTCATACGGTTTAGGTTGGACCCCTTGGTATGGAGTACCTGTAAACAAAAGTACTCGAATTCTGTGAGAAACTTGCGGTGTGGTAAAAACATCTGGTTAAATCGAAAATGAGCTATGAAAGGTTCCATTTTCTTTTGTTAATACTTTGAGGTAGGGGTTGTAGTACTCAGAGTCGGTTTATCATAGTAGCACATATAGCACGTGCTACGGTCCCCGCGCTTCAGGGAGCCCCGCGGTAATGTGTACATTTATTTTTCCCAGGTCATTTTCCCCCTCTCCCCGATGGGGTTGCAAAATATATATCCTGGGAAGGTGGCCTTGCTGTTATTTGTACTACAGGCCCTGCGGATCCTTAAATCGGCTTTGCTAGTACTGATATTTATGGGTCATAGTTTGGTTGATATATTGCATATAGTTTTTTTTCAAACACAAACGTTAACTTGGTCGCCTATTGGATTTTATTTGGTATAGTACAACCTAAAGGCGCCTCGGCGTGTAAACGTCTGCACAGCCTGAGTCCATTTCCCACTGTCAGTATGATGTTTGTAAGTCTTCTTTGAAGTACAGGGCCAAAGGTTCATTGGCGTGTGTCTGTTTACCAAGAAACAGACGATTCTTTGTCTGCGGGGAGTTCGACCACTATCGCCTACACCGAAACGACTTCTTCGATTCACTGCAAGTGTGTGGTTTATTAAACATAGTTCACGTCACCACCAGGCGCGGGTCCAGGGGTTTGTGGGGGTGGGACGGGGGAGGGTGGTGAGCATGGAAAGAGGTCACGGTTAAGGGTTTTATCTGGAACATATCAGCTCCTCCGTATATGACAGGTCGGCGAAAAAAGGAGGGTGGGGGCGACGTACGCCTACCCCAGTTGTAAAGCACTCGCTTGATGCACGATTGATCTAGGATCGATCCCCGTCGGGTTTTTTCTTGTTTCAGCCTATGTTCCACATCTGATGGCATTCTACTCCAAACAGTAAGTATATTAATAAATTGCATATTTGAATAATATACTACAGATATTAAAGTAAAGTAAAGTGAAGTAAAATAGTCATTACGTTGCTTATTTCAACTTATTTTCGTGCTTATATCCAATTAAGGTTCAAGCACGCTGTCCTGGTCACATATCAACTATCTTGGCTGTTTGTCCAGGACAGTGGGTTAGTTGTTAGTTGGTTAAAGATTAGTGTGAGAGAGAGAAGAGGGTGTAGTGGCCTTACACTTACCCACTGAGCCCTTAAGAACTCGCTCTGGGTTAGAGCCGGTACCGGGCTGCGAACCCTGTACCTACCAGCCTGCAGTCCGATGGCTTAACCACTGCGCCATCGAGGCCTGTTAAGTTGCTTAAAACGCTGCTGACAAGCCGTTGATACCGACATAATTCTTACAGTATAAGGTAGGAAGGAAATGTTTTATTCAACGACGCACTCAACACATTTTATTTACGGTTATATGGCGTCAGATATATGGTTAAGGACCACACAGATATTGACAGAGGAAACCCGCTGTCGCCACTTCATGGGTGACTCTTTTTCGATAAGCAGTAAGGGATCTTTTATATGCACTATCCCACAGACAGGGTAGTACATACCACGGCATTTGATATGCCAGTCGTGGTGCACTGGCTGGAACGAGAAATAGCCCAATGGGCTCTTACATTATAATAACATATCTAAAACACCATACAACCCATGCACGTCATTTTATTTTTTTATTTCACAAATTACAAATATAACAGTAAAACAACACTGGAATGTACGTCATATTTGGCATCAACAAAACAGTTATGTAATCATTATAATACATTTGAATAAGGTTTTGTTTAAAAAGTAACTTATAAGAGCACGGAATTCTGTTTTTTACAAAATGAGTCACATGACCAAACTTAGACATTTGTATTAGTATGTTTGTTTTGTTTATATACATGGCTGCAATCTGGAGTGCATTGAACGTGTTTTGTTTAACGAGACCACTAGAGCACATTGATTTATTAATCGGCTATTGGACGTCAAACATTTGGTAATTTTGACATATAGTCTTAGAGAAGAAACCCACTACATTTTTCCATTAATAGCAAGGAATATTTTATATGTAATATCACACAGACAGGATACCACACACCACGGCCTTTGAAATACCAGTCGTGGTGTAACAGAAAAATCAACCTACACTGAGGGGATTCGAACCACAGACTCTCAGTGCGAGAGTCCAGAATTCTCACTAGCTACTGCCAGTAGGAGCATTGTAAACCAACACTACTACACTGGTGCACTGGCTGAAGTGTATTCATTCATTCTTCTTTTTTCTTTTTTTTCTTTCTTCTTTTCTTTTGTTTGGGGGGGGGGGGGGTCTTAGCAAAATAATAAATAGTATCTCATTACTCTATCCACCCATCTGTCCGTCTATCCGTCCATTCATCTACCAAAATGTTCTAGTCCTAGTTTTAGTTCTGATACACCATTAATGAAAGGTGATCACTTTTTCTCATCTTAATATATTAGCAAAATAAACATACTAATAAGATTATGTAAAGAATATATAAACATGGTAATAAAATATAATGTGTTAACGAAATAAAGTGAAATGAGTACGACTGGACTAAATCTAACTTTGCTGCCGCCAATTCTAAATTGCAACCTGATGGCGTGTGTGTTCTGTCTCGTGATTGGTTAATGACATTCGTTTTCCGGGATCAAATGAAACTAACAGCAGGAAAGCTAATATCATTAGCAAATGGAGCAGGTCAAGTTGACGGTTCAAGGGTCTATAGTTAGATTGTAGCCAGGTTTTTTTTTCTTTTTCAAGAAATACCAAATATACAGTTAGTTCCGTACAAAACCGATTCAGTTTAAAATGAATGTCCGCAGATATTTCATTTTTCATCTCACGCTAACGCCTTCGGTCAAAAATGACATTTGTTGCATCAACTAGATAATAGCACCCGCAAATCTAAAAGCTCCATTTGGTTATCTCCTAATTCAATATTGCGGCCTATTACTAGCTCTTTCTTACATCTTTATATTAATGCATTAACAAATTTAATATTTCATATTAATACATTAATTAAGAAACGATTTATAACAAATATGTAGCCTAATATACCGCCACAATCGCCATAAATTCATAAATAATGAGTTTATATAATTTATGATTGACAATTACTATAAAATCAAGCCATTTATATTTTGGAATTTGTACACTTAATATTAATAAATGCCATCTAGTCTTCTGTTTTATAAATTACAATATGAAATGAAACTTTTATTTTGACGGTAATAAAACAAAAAGAAGGCTAACCTTAACTAAATGATTTAAATGTTTAGGTTATTAAAAAGTGTGCTTTGTTCAACGACACCACTAGAACACATTGATTAATTGATCATCGGCCATTGGATTTTGTTTTCAAATAATATCGTACGTACGAAAAAAAATGAAATTTAACCTAGTACAAATATTAGAACTATTAGAAACACGTTTAATATACAGCCACTAATATTTTATGCAGAAAAATATATTTGATATGTAATTACAGTCGTTAAAACATCTTAAAAATTGCAGCAAACTCGGAAATGTCCCTTTAAGTGTTTACGTGCCGTATCTATGCTAAAATAGGAGGGGCAGTAAAACAAAATATTGGGGCACAGTAATATAGAGTCCTCTCTAGGTAGTGAAAAATGTCGTCTTTTTATTCTTAACAAAAGCACTTAATCGTATTTAGCTCAGTAGGTTGAGTGTTCGCCTGGAGTGCTTGCATCGCAGTATCGAACCACCTCGGTCCAACCATTGATTTTTTCTTTCTCGTCCAACCAGTGCACCACAACTGGTCAAAGGTCGTGGTATGTGTTATCTTGTCTGTGGGAAGGTCCGTATACAATATCCCTTGCTGCTAATGGAAAAATTTAGCGGGTTTCCTCTCTAAGACTATGTGTCAGAATTACGAAATGTTTGACATCCAATGACCGATGATTAATTAATCAATGTGCTCTAGTGGTGACGTTAAAATAAAACTTGATAGGGCAACCATCTCTTACCATTCCCATTAACCACCCTTTAAGTATGATACTAGTCACTTTTGGAATTTATCACTTTGCCAAAATACCGACAGGGGCGGTACGAGAGACCAAATCGATTCTGTGTCACCGCTCCCTTTGAATATATCTCCAGCGCCTTCAGGGGCGGTTCGGGGGGGGGGGGGGGAGAGTGGTATTGTGGTGAAATACAATGCAGCCACAAGGCAAAGCACTACCACCACGCTTTTGTAGTAACCATTTAATTATACTGTAACCAAACCCAGACATAATGTTATATATGGGCCTCGACCGTGCAGTGGTTAAGCCATCGGACTTAAGGCTGGTAGGTACTGGGTTCGCATCCCGGTCCTGGCTCCCACTAATTGGGTAAGTGTAAGGCGACTATACCGACGTCTCTCTCTCTCTCTCTCTCGCTCTCTGTAATGATAGGTTCAGACTATCAACTGTCACGACGAAGTTGGCCAACTCAATGGTTGCGTTGTCATTTCCCCATCTTACGACGAGTGCGCTCAGATTAACAACTAATGGGTTATACCACAACAATCGAGTTGTAAGAGCGCTCAGAATAGCAAATGGACAGTCGTAGAAGTCGTGACAGCAGAAAATTGGACAACTTTGTGCTGGAAGTTGGTAGCATAACAACTAACCACCAACCCACTGTCCTGGACAGACAGGCCAGATAGGTGAGGTGTGTGCCCAGGACATCGTACTTGAACCTTAATTGGACATAAACACGAACATAAGTATAAACAAACAAACAATTGTTTATCGTGAAGGAAAGAAAGAAAGGAAAAAAGAAGAAAAAAGGTATCGGTGGTGTAGTGGTTAAGTTAAGTTGGATTCAGTCTGCCAATATAATAATACGTACGAAAAATGTATATATGTTGCTAGGCTCAGACTACCAACTGCCAGCACAAAGTTGACCAACTTTCTGCCTTCACATCTTCGATTGTCAGTTGCTAGTCTGGTCGCTCTTACAACTCGATTCTCGTCGTATACAACTCCTACGACCGAACAGTTGTTAGTTTGAGCTCACCTGTCATAACAGTTTGGGAAAATCACAACACAACCGTCGAGTTGGACAACTTCATCGTGACAGCTGACAGTCTGAGCCAAGCATTAGGAAGTAAAATAACGTTTGAGCAACTGAAAACATTAGCACGATCAGAAACACGTATATACTACAGACACTGATATACCAAACAAGAACATATGGTTCATATGTTATTTTAATCGTCGAAAAGGCTCTGTTGGTCAAAAAAAATAAAATTGGTAGGCGGTGTGTTATAATGACTGCGAACGCTTCAAAATGATAATATGTCGACAACACATGTATACTGTACAACAAAAGGAACGCAATTATAATTCAGGGTTCTTTTAGGTTTTTAACAGTTTTCAGTTCGAATCCCTAATGTCTTAGGAACATTTTAGGTCCATATAACGAATTAATTTAATCATGAAAAAATAAATATATATGTATGTATATATTAAAATATATGCGCTTCGTTTGTTCTTTATTATACGGTAAGGCTTGTTTTTCATATATAGGGACTATTATACGAGCTTGTGTGTCGTACTGATTTTACGAAGCAAGTCTCAGGATTATTGTATTACGAGTTTCGTAAAATCAGTACGATTCATAATTTCTACATTATCCTAAATGTTATTTTTATAAATAACAAGTTAAGACCATGTCAAAACATTTCAAACGTAACTAGAAAGAGACGACGAAACGACGTCATTTTTTGAAGTGACTTCATTTAGGTAAGCGTTTACGCAGAGCTAAGACTGAGGAAGCCGCATTAAGTTATGACGTCGCTTCACAAAATGACGTCATTCGTTGTGCACGTGAAATCATTATGGCACGCGTGTATTACATTGGTTACCATAAATCCTTGAATAGAGGCCTGCCTTGAAAATAACCCAGCCTCGGTTAGAAGCCGGGTCTCCGAGCATCGCAAAAACAAAACAAACAAAAAACAAAATAGAGGCCTGCCTTGAATATAAAGGCCAATTTCTGCTACTGTAACTTTGTGAGGTTAATGGCCACATTATACTCCTCATTCCCGTTGCCTGACGTCAAAAGTTAATATAAAACCATAGTGAGAATAACAGAAAAGAAGACGCTAGGTGTGTAAGCCTACATTAGAAGATGTTACAACCAGGCTATGTTAGAACATTTTGCATGAAAAACAATCAGAAGGCTGCCTTGTATAGAGACCTGCCTTGAAACGAGGCCCGGCCTGGTGCTTATAAAACTTTTAGAGTCTAGACTCGAGACTCTAATAGAGACTGAAACACTAATGTCATGACAACGCCGTTCAAACTGTATGCGTGTGACGTCATTAAAGATTGAGTCTGGACTCTAAAGGTTTTATAAGCATGTCATGGGCCCATATTTTCCAAGCAATCTTAGCCTACGAAATCGTAAAACCATCGTAAACTATGACGTCACTATGACGTGTGATGGAGTGACGTCACAACCTACGATGGTTTTACGATTTTATAGCACTAAGATGGCTTCGAAAATATGAGCCCAGGTCTTGGAGTGACGTGAAAAAAATAGAAGCCTCGGCTTTTATTCAAAGATTTACGGTATGTTTCCATTAATATCTTGAACTATATGGATGATACATTATGACATAAACTCCGATCGATCTTGGCTTCTTCGTATTATTCAGTGAAACTAACGACCACGGTCTGCTTCTGAAAGAAAAAACAAAAGAAAATAAAACAATGTATTTACAACAACGGCGTAGCCAGCATGAGGCAGACGAGGCGCTTGCCTCGTCTGGAATTTTCCCAGATTTATTTTATTTTTCCCATGGCAGTGATATTTATTTTACAGGTCTGGGTTTTTCCTCGGTGTTTTTTCTTCTCTGGCTACGCCCCAGTATAGTAATACCATTACCCCGTAAAAATATAACATATTAGAATATATGTTTTAAAATAAATGTTTTGCATATATTAACAACAAACATTCAAATTATTGCCATATTATGATAACTTGCAGAAAAACTACAACCGGAAACCTATATGTCAAAATTACCAAATGTTTGACATCTAATATCCGATGATTAATAAACCAATGTGCTCTAGTGGTGTTGGTAAACAAAACAAACTTTAAACGAAGACTACGTGTCACAATTACCAAAATTATGTCGTGTCCATGTGTTTGGCATCTCTTTCAGACAGATAATTACATAAAAGTTAAAGTTCATTTTGTTTAACGACACCACTAGGGTACATTGATTTATGAATCATCGTGTATTGGATGTCAAACATTTGGTAATTCAGAGCACATACCACGGCCTTTTGGTAGACAATAACTAATTCCAAAATCGTATACAATGCTTCATATAGATTGGTTGCGGCGCGTGCATGCGGTCCCACTGTTGAGTCTGCAGTTTGTGTTTTTGGCATCTACACCATATACGATTATTTCATTGCGACTGGCTGCACGCGTTTTGTAGACGCTCACTTCAGCGCACGCATCCAGTGTCGACTCTCACTTCAGCGCACGCATCCAGTGTCGACTCTCACTTCAGCGCACGCATCCAGTGTCGACTCTCACTTCAGCGCACGCATCCAGTGTTGACTCTCACTTCAGCGCACGCATCCAGTGTCGACTCTCTCAATGGAACTAATGTAATCAATTTCGATGTTTAGAGGCAGACCGCACGCACGCGCCGCATCCAGTCTATATGAGCATTTTGGGCTATTATGAGTTTATTGTGAGTTCAACTTCACACGAGCGAAAGCAATGCCAAGTGAATATCGGGTGTTGCGTTTCCAATGGAGTCCAGTGTATATTAGTACGAGTAATATGAATTGTCGTAGATTTATCGCCCGTTTGCGTCAAATTATAGACTAAATATCATTTTTAATACAGGGTTGAAGACAAAATGCTTGAACAGCCAATGTATGCAGCTTCACTTGCATTGTTATTGAAATAATCGAAAATACAGTACAAGGAGACTAAAGGTGGCATAGCGAGTATTGTCCTATCAATTGCCTTCATACCGTTATTATAAAAAAATAATAATAACCTTTGCAAGTTGATGGTAGTTTGTAAATAATCTAAAATCTATTATTTTTCCTCAAAAAATGTTATTTGCGTTGTTATGGATTTAAAACTTAATAATATATTTGTTAACTTTATTCATTATAAAGTTGCATGCCAATGCATCGGTTCCCTTTTGACGCAAACGCCCTATATAGACTGCCTTCAGAATGAGCTAAGTGTGATCCGGAGAGGACATTATGTAGACCTGATTTTTTGTATTTCTCATCATATAATGTTAACAAAAAGGTTTTGGTAAACGGGCTTCTGGTGGTGGGTGTGACAAATATAGGGGTCAAAGTAGCCCCCCCCCCCCCCCCAAAAAAAAGAAAAAAAAAAGAACCCAAACAAACAAACAAAACCCCAAAACAAACCAAAGTCAACTACTAATAGCACTATTTTAGTCATTTATATTATTTTATATGTTTAAAAACATGCTGAACCTAACGTCTGATATGCACAAAAAGCCCACTGATGGTGGGAGTGGCAAATAATGGAGGTCAATATATGGCAACCTCCACAAAACATGGGCACCTACTACTAGGACTTTTGTCAGAGCAGATAGCAGAAATGATGTCCGTTATTGGCATGTATGATAACAACTTTGTCCCATTTTAGCCATCGCGGTGACATTTTATGTATTAGTATTTAGAAGCATGTTGAAAGTATTTCTGAGTATCAGAATTAACGTTCTTATTCAAAATGGCTGCCATATTTCCAGCAAACATAGTCACCAGCTACAATAGAAGAACATAAGCTGGTACTAGTATGCCTTGTTCGATAAGCAAACTACATTGCCATATCATGAAGATCAATCAATACCTTCTTTTGTCAACAGCCTGTTTAATTTGTCTCTTAATTAGCTCATAACATCATTAATTTACCTTTTAGAATTCTGTATTCCTACCAAGTTGTACACACACACACACACATATATATATATATATATATATATATATATATATATATATATATATATATATATATACATATATATATACATACATATATATACACACACACACACACACACACACACACATACATACATACATACATACATATATATATATACATTTGATATTTTAATGTTTATAGTTTCTGATATGAAGATGATATTCTGTACTATTTTCAAAACCAAACTAAAGAAAATAAACAAACAAGGATACATGCACTATTCACTACTCCTTATTATCACGGCTATCTCTGTAATAATGCTTCCTTCATCCACGACTTCTCGTCTTCTTCATGAGGGCGGGTAAGGGGGGAGGCAGAACATGATAGATGCACCCTGCCCCGTGTGCTATCATTTGTTTGACCATGTGGTTATTTTTATTGGAACTAACGATATAGCCTGGTTTAGCCGTGGCAATTTTTTGCCATGACCTTAAAACGTAAATGGCAGATGACAGCCATATGACTTAACAGAAAAATCTTCATTTTTGTCATATAAGAATATACAAAACCTTCAAAACCATGGGATAAAGTTACATGAGAACTTTTTGACTAAATTAATCCTAGCGCATACTCTGTTGTCAACACTTACTATTATCCTGTTCAATTATTTAGACCCAAAGTTTTTTGCAAATGTTACGTTTATTTCCTATTCGATATTTGTTTTCTTTGCATTTACATGAAAACAAACCCAAACCCCGACAGGTTTTATATACAAATCATCATATAAAATGCACGAAGTTGACTTAATTCCACTTTTTAAAAATCTCTGTGTCGTTTGAATGCACGTTATTTCGCCTATAAATAACTAAGGCCATTTGCATATCAAAAGCATCATTCTATAGTGCGTTTCAAACTAATGTTCGGTTCTATCGTCCTATCCGCACAAATCGTAGTATGACCTATATTTAAGAAAATATCTGTAAACATGAAGCAGGCGCGGATTCAGGTGGGGAGTTCAAGTGACAAAACCTCAGTTTGAAAAAAAAAATATGTATCAAATATTATAATTATATTGTGGAATACACAAGCGCGCGCGCTGAAGGGAGAAACAGACAGACAGAGAGAGAGAGAGAGAGAGAGAGAGAGAGAGAGAGAGAGAGAGAGAGAGAGAGAGAGAGAGAGGTCATTTATGTAACGACGCACTCAACATATTTTAATCTATGGTTATATGGTTATAGGGAGAGAGAGAGAAGAAAATGGTATGCATGCGATTGGTGGAGGTGTGACCCTCTGCACAACCCCAACCCCACTTAAGGCTTCTTTTGTATATGGAGCGGGACGTAGCTCAGAGGTAAAGCGTTCGCTCATGGTAGGTCGACTGATCGATCCCACATGGTGGACCCATTGGGTTGTGTCTAGTTCCAGCATGTGCACCATAACTGATGTATAAAGGCTGTGGTATGTGCTATCCTGTCTATGGGATGGTGCATATAAAACGTCCCTTATTGCTTATCAAAATTGCTTACGGAAACAGTGGCCCATGTGGCGGTAGCGAGTTTCTTTCTCACTGTCATAATGCTCCTTAACCGTTTTGTCTGACGCCACATAAACGTATATCAAATGCGTTGAGTGTGTCGTTAAATAAACATTTCTCTCGTATGTATGTGTAGTCTATATGCATTTCTAGTCGATTAGGTTATAGGTTGTTAGGTTGTTTGATAGTGAATGATATGGAAATAAATTGTTTTTGGTGTTAAAGAGTTCATGCATACATTAAAGTAATACTCCTGATGGGTATGGAGAAATAACTTAATCAGTCGACGAACTCATTTCTTCATCACTATCTTCGTTAAGGGGGACTATCACCGGGGGTATTTTATTTCTTATAAAACTATTTTGTTTTCTAAAATCTTCTTCGATCTTTATTACATGTTTAACTGCGTCAGAGAAGTGTGTAGGTGTGACAAGAGTTCAATGCATGTGCAAGTACTCTCCGCACCGTGCTAATTTTACCATCATTATGACGAGCTATGTGCCTTTTGACTTGACTCCAGATCAGTTCTATCGGATTGAGTTCAGAATGTCTTGGCGGCAGTCTTAGACACAAGTGCCCATGGCGTTCAGCAATATCATCAGTAACAAATTGCTTTGCACATTTGTTACTTTTCACAAGTTCATAAACAACTGGCTTTGTCATGTTACTCTCAAAAGGTATATTTTTGTTTCGTAGCCACGACTGAATTTCTTCCTTTTTAGCGTTTAGTGCAGGACATCGTGTAATCTCAGTTAATTTGTTGTGGTAGCTTGCGTTATCCATGACGATAACAGAAGGTTCTGGTACAGAAGGCATAAGTTGTTCTTCAAACCATTTGATGAAATTGTCATGATTCATCTCACCATGATAGTCTCCGTCTGTTTTTTTAGATCAATTCACAGCCATCTATCAATCCATATTTATCACAGCCAGCATGACAAATAATAAGTCTTTTTCCCTTCCCAGTCACCGAACAGAGTTTAGGAACTCGATCAGCAGCGTCTGATTTCGGCAGGTGATTGGCGGTACTTGTGCCCGGGTGGATATCTGTCCAGTGGTGGGATGTTGTGTGGTTGACATTCACCCAGGTCTCATCTTGATACACTATTAAATACCCCTGTTCTCGTAAACTGGATATTTCATGGAGATAGGACAGTCTCCTGTCTGATATATTGGCGTCCTCAAAAATCACTTTTCCGGTTGTAGACATATGTTGGTATTTAAAATCGAGGTCATGGAGTGTTCTTCGTAAAGTTGATATGGATATGTTGATTCCACATTCCTCCCTTAAAGCCACGTTAATCTTATGTAATGTAGGTAATTCGCCCTCTCTATAAAATCTGTATACTCGTCATCTAATAACATCTTTCTGTTTTCGGTCGCGTTTTTTAACTGATTTCTGTGCTTGGATTCGTAGAGCTTAGATTTTTCACAGTTCTTTTTACTGTTGAAACCGAAACTTTAAGTACAGCGGAAACTCGATCGACAATTCGATAAGAAGCATACCTAGGTCTACCGCGCTGATATTCATCTTCAAAATAATCGAAAACGTTCTTAATACACGATTTTACATCAACTGAAGTGTTTTTCGATTTACTCATATTTTTCCTCAAATAACAATAACAAGAATGTCGACTAATACATTTTCAATGAATTTATATACCCTACCTAACTTGTATTTTACGTGGTTTACACATTGCTACAATAGCACGTGCAGTCATAGATCGAAATAATGATGTTATTGACCAAGCAATGCTGTCGTATTTTGAACATTCAGGGCTGTGTCTGCGGGATGAAAAAGTGGTTGAACCCATACGAGTCCGAACAATAGCCCTTTGGTTTTTCGCATTACAAATGTAACACCCCACCCCCAAACCCCAGCCACTAGCACCACCCTAAATACTATATATATATATATATATATATATATATATATATATATATATATATACGTATGAGTTCCCAATTTAGAGGCAAATTAAATAAAAAAATTATTATTATTTGATGTTGGTGGCCTTTGACATTTTATCCCCCCCCCCCCCCTGGTCTTCTGGGTCTGGCCCTGCATTAAATTTATTTATAAATTTGGAAAGCACATTCCTGCGGTGTGTGAGGTGATTTGTGTTTATTACTGTGCTACACCTCAGTTGTGTTAGGTTAGGTATGGTATGCTAATATATAATTGATATAATAAAATAAAAATACATAATACATTAGCTAAATTTATTAAATATAATGCACCTACAAGAAAGGGTTACATGTTCTGTTTGTTTACATCTATGTTTAACGGAAAGATTAGACAATGCTGTTACACACTGCAAAACAATAATAACCTTGATTTAGTGAAACAAGCTATAATGGCCTTCACGTAGCCTCAGATCCCAATGTTTTGATATGCAAATGACCGTAGTTATTTATAGGCGAAATAACGTGCATTCAAACGATACAGAGATTTTTAAAAAGTGGAATTAAGTCAACTTCGTGCATTTTATATGATGATTTGTATATAAAACCTGTCGGGGTTTGGGTTTGTTTTCATGTAAATGCAAAGAAAACAAATATCGAATAGGAAATAAACGTAACATTTGCAAAAAACTTTGGGTCTAAATAATTGAACAGGATAATAGTTATAATTTTCACATATGATGCCTGTAAACGAAAGAAACTCGCCATATCATTTGCCCCAATGTCACCAGTTCGATCATTAATTAGTCCAAAAGACATAACGCTTTCAAAGAAACTGTATTAATTTTTTAATTTTTTTATTAATTTCCTGTGCAGTCTTGCAAAGTTCTGAGATACTGCGATCCTATTTTACTAACATTTCATATTTTAACTTTATGAACTGTTGATGGTGTGGGAAAGGATAGTGTAACAAACTTATTAATAAATAAATATCCGAATACATGAATTGTCAAGTTATGTTTTCAAAGAGAGAATGGAAAGAAAGAAATGTTTTATTTAACGACACACTCAACACATTTTATTTACGTTTATATGGCGTCAGACATATGGTTAAGGACCATACAGATTTGGAGAGGAAACCCGCTGTCGTCACTACATGGGCTACTCTTTCCGATTAGCAGCAAAGGATCTTTTATTTGCGCTTCCCACAGGCAGGATAGCACAAACCATGGCCTTTGTTGAACCAGTTATGGATCACTGGTCGGTGCAAGTGGTTTACACCTACCCATTGAGACTTGCGGAGCACTCACTTAGGGTTTGGAGTCGGTATCTGGATTAAAAATCCCATGACTCCACTGGGATCCGAACCCAGTACCTACCAGCCTGTAGACCGATGGCCTAACCACGACGCCACCGAGGCCGGTAAAGAGAGAATGGTGCATGGATCACTTAGTAAAGAATTTATTGATGCTGTTGTTACTAAAGTGCATATGTTTTTCTACAATTTGTTTAATTTCACATTTAAAATGTGTAATGCCTAGCTGTATCTTTTGGACTTCACATCGATATATAAAGTAGTTTGATGAAAGTAATAAGAGATCAAAGACGGTGTCTGTCCTAATGTTCTTCTTATGTTCGAATATAACAAGTTCAAGAGAGAGAGTTGTAGGTTAATTATATGATTACAAGATGTCAATAACCAATTTTAAAATGTATTCCAGAATTCTTGAACAATATCACATTCAACTGATATTATAATGCTGGTAGCAGGTGCCTGTGTTTCGTGGACACATTGCAGCCATTTTGAAAAAAATATATATTCTAATAGTATTATAATTATCAGAAAGAGGTTCAGCATAGTTTTAAATATATAAAACGACACTGATATGATTAAAGTCTGACAACTTAATTAATGTTAACAATGAACATTGGCAGAATAATATGGTGGCCATCTTGAAAAATGGTCTCTATTTTAGAATGTTAAGTGAGTCATTGATGGGAACTTAAGAACTCCCTAATGAGATCATTTATACAAAGTCCCATGCTTATATCACCATTTGAAAGATGATTTTTGTTATCTGCTTTGCCAATAATGCTAACAGTAGGTGACTATGTTTTATGGAGGTTGCCATACATTGATCCGCGATATTTGTCACTTCCACTGTCAGAGAGATTTTTTTTACGTATAAGACGGTAGCTTTACCATGTTTCTAATCATATAAAAATAATATAAAATGACTAATTTAAAACGCCTCTATTAAAATACATCTTAATAATGAACATTTGTGGGATAGTGTGGCGGTTATCTTGAAAACAACGGCCGTCATATTCAAAATCTAAGTGGTTTATTTACTGGATTTGAAGAACGCCCCAGGGATATACTCTGTGTGTGTTTTGACAACAAAGTGGTTTGGTTACGGAATTAGGTATACTAGTACCAGCTTATGTTCTTGTAGTTTATCTGATGACTATGTTTGCTGGAAATATGGCAGCCATTTTGAATAAAAACGTTAATTCTGATAGTATTTTAAATATTAGAATTATTTTCAACATGCTTTTAAATACAAGTACATAAAAAATCACCGACATGGCTAAAATCGGATAAAGTTTTGTATTATGCATGCCAATAACGGACAATGGTTGGGGAAAATGGCGGTCATCTTGAAAAATTATCGCAATATTGACATTTCAAGTTGCTCATTGATCGAATTTGAAGAATTCACCCAACAGATCATCTGTGCAAAGTTTCTTGCTTGTATCACGATTTGAAACGTCATTTCTATTGTCTGCTCTGTCAATAGTCCTAGTAGTAGGTGCCCATGTTTTGGGGAGGTAGTCCTATATTTACTTCCAATATTTGCCACTCCCACCATCGGAATCCTTTTTTACATATCAGACATTAGGTTCAGCATGTTTTTAAACATATAAAATAATATAAAATGACTAATATCGAAAACTCTATTAAAATGCATCTAAATAATGACCATTTGTAGAACAGTATTCGCGGCCATCTTGAAAAATGGTCGCCATATTGAATTTCAAGTGGTTCTTTGATTGGATGTGATGAACTCCCCATGGAGATCATCTGTGCCAAGTTTCATGTTTCTGTTATCATTTGACAGGTTCTCCCAATTGTCTGCTCTCCAAATAGTGCTATTAGTAGTTGACCCTGTTTTGGGGAAGGGAGGGCCTACTTTGACCCCCATATTTGCAACACCCACCACCAGAAGCTTGTTTACCAAAACGTTTTTGTTAACATATATAAGGAATACAAAAAAGCAGGTCTACATAATGTCCTCCACGGGTGGCACTTAGCGCATTCTGAAGCCGGTCTAATACGTGCATAACTTGATATACGTTTCTGTGTGACATTTGGTGTCAGGTGCTTTAAGTCTTACAAGTTGCCGTTGTTGTAGCTGCTGGTGTTGTGGTTGTGCGTGGTCGTCTTGGGCGTCCCCGTAGCATGTTGCCTGGCACTCCGCTTGACTGTCGTGTCGTTGTGTCTGAACCAGTAGTAGTACCTGCAGTTCCTGTAGCAGACGTAGTTGCAGTACCTGACAACACAAGAATAAACTAATTATTTTTAAAACAAAATAAATAAAAAAGTGTATTTTGTTTAACGACACCACTAGTTTATATGCACCATTCCACAAAAAAGAGGGATACCAGTCGTGGTGCACTGGCTGGAACGAAAATTTGCCCAAATGGGTCCACCGACGGGGACTGATCCTAGACCGATCGTGTATCAGGCTTTACCACTGGGCTACGTCACCTCAAAAACTAAACCAATGTTCAATAGAGTTTTATCCAGTTGGATAGCGTTAAGTTAATAAACATTCAAGATACTTGCGACTGTGACTATAGCGAATTATTTTAATGGATATCTGAATGTTCGTTATAAGGATTTATTGTATTTCAAAGGTTACCCTAAATTGTCCCTCTAAATGCATTAGCATACGTAAATAAGTAATGAAAGTTACATTTTATATTTTTAACGATATCGTTAGAGCAGACTGGTTAATAAAACATCGGCTATTGGATCAAACATTTGGTCATTCCTATACCTAGCCTTATGAGAAATACCACTACATTTTTTCCTTAACAGCAAAGGATTTTTAATATGCATTTTCCTCTGACAGGACAGTACATACCATGCTTTTTAAGAAACTAGTCGGGGGCATTTGATGGGATGACCCCGCCGGTGGACCCATTGGACTATTTCTCGTTCCAGCCAGTGCACAACGACTGGTATATCAAAGGCCGTGGTATCTGCTATCCTATTTGTAGGAAAGTGCATATAAAAGATCCCTTGCTGCATTAGAAAAATATGCAGCGGGTTTCCTCTCTATGACTGAGTCAAAATGACCATGTGTTTGACATCCAATAGCCAACGATTAATAAATAAATGTGATTTAGTGGTGTCGTTAAACAAAACAAACTTTGATGGGATGGGTAAAAAAAAGTAGCGACTATACGCAGATTATAGTACTGTTGAATAACAGGGATTCAGTCTTTTATGCTTTTTTGCACTGACAACTTAAGGTCGACAAACTACTAGACCTATAATACGTTGACGGGTCTCGGTGGTGTCATAGTTAAGCCATCGGAGACAAGGCTGGTGGGTAGTGTGTTCGCATCCCGGTACAGGCTCCCACCCAGAGCGAGTTTTAACGATTTACTGGGTAGGTATAAGACCACTACATTCTCTTCTCTCTCACTAACCAACTAACAACTAACCTACTGTCCAGAACAGATTGCCAAGATAGCTGAGGTGTGTGC
This sequence comes from Gigantopelta aegis, assembly GCF_016097555.1. Taxonomy (NCBI): domain Eukaryota; kingdom Metazoa; phylum Mollusca; class Gastropoda; order Neomphalida; family Peltospiridae; genus Gigantopelta; species Gigantopelta aegis. Next base: position 11,409,331 of record NC_054705.1, read on the forward strand.
CCAGGACAGCGTGCTTGAACCTCAATTGGATTATAAGCACGAAAATAAGTCGAAATGAAAATAATACGTTGACTTAAATACATGTATGAACATGGAATGGCGCTTGAATTAAAGGGACATTCCCGAGTTTGTTGCATTGTAAGATGTGTCCGATACATAAAATATTTCTACGATTAAACGTACATATTAAATATATTTTCATGTTTAGAATATCAGTGTCTGTATATTGTCTTAATATTTGTAAAAAGCCCAAACTGGATTTTGTCTTCAAATAAATTCGTATGTACGAAGTATATATTTTAGGAAGTAAAATGAAAATTAACCTAGTACAAATATTAGAACGATCAGAAACATGTTTAATATACAGCCACTAATATTTTATGGTTAAAAATATATTTGGTATGTAATCGCAATCGTTAAAAAGTCTCTGTCAGTCGATAACATCTTAAAAATTGCAGCAAACTCGGGAATGTCCCTTTAATAGATTTGTCGGCTTATTGGCATTCGAAAATATAGGGGCGGGCTTTAGCTCAGTCGGTGGAGACGGGCTCTAGTCTAATTTTATAGGCTATTTCTTCGTTTTAACGCCACAGACTCCCGTTTCATTCAGTTTTAACTTAGGCACCACGCCACCATTTGTCGTTACTTGCTGTTGCAGCTTAAAGGGACCTACCCTAGTTTTTAAACACTAAGGCATGTGTTTGACTATTACAGCCGTTTTTCATAACTGAAATCATACTTTGCTTAGATTTTATTGTTTAGGTTATCCATTTCCGTACATTCGAAGTGTTTGTGGTCATCCTGGTGTTTTTAATATCACAAAATGCATTTCACATAGTTTTAAAAACGCACGTGCGTCTGAGAGGTAACAGTTACGGAGTCAGTTTTAGTCTATTTTTAGAGGGTATTTTACCATTTCAAAGTAACAGACTCAATTGTCGCTCGATTATGCAGTCTAGTTTTAGTCTATTTTTAGAGGGTATTTCACCCATTTCAAAGTCACAGACTCATGTTTCACTCAACTGTAACTGTATCCAAATGTGTTACAGGTTTGTAGATTAACCAAACTTAGTGTTAATTTTCATGGGTTGAAACTAGGGTCTGTCCCTTTAATATAGTCCGGTTTAGGAAATAGCTTTTTAGAAAAAAAGAAAGAAATGTTTTATTTAACGACGCACTCAACACATTTTATTTACGGTTATATGGCGTCAGACATATGTTAAGGACCACACAGATTTTGAGAGGAAACCCGCTGTCGCCACTACATGGGCTACTCTTCCGATTAGCAGCAAGGGATCTTTTATTTGCGCTTCCCACAGGCAGGATAGCACAAACCATGGCCTTTGTTGAACCAGTTATGGATCACTGGTCGGTGCAAGTGGTTTACACCTACCCATTGAGCCTTGCGGAGCACTCACTCAAGGTTTGGAGTCGGTATCTGGATTAAAAATCCCATGCCTCGACTGGGATCCGAACCCAGTACCTACCAGCCTGTAGACCGATGACCTACCACGACGCCACCGAGGCCGGTTAGTTCCTTTAATAGAGTCATTGTTCATTTTTGGCGACTAAACTTATATATATTTTCTTGTTTAGAAGGAAGGAAGTAAATTTTTTATTTAACGACGCACTCAGCACATTTTATTTACGGTTATATGGCGTCAGACATATGGTTAAGGACGACACAGATGTATAGAAAGAGGAAACCCGCTGTCGCCACTTCATAGACTACTCTTTTCGATTAGCACCATCGCACAGACAGGATAGTACATACCACGGCCTTTGTTACACCAGTCGTGGTGCACTGGCTGGAACGAGAAATAGCCCAATGGGGCCACCGACGGGGATGTGTTTTGTAGAAGTAATTTTTCATTCTACTTCGTGATCTTTGTTTTGTTTTTTCGTACGTATTAAGATTAATGGAAGGCCGTATGTTGTAGTAATGTTACAATGGCGTCGGTGAGTCCGTTGGGATATTTCTAGGTCCAACCTGTGCACCACGACTGGTATATCAAAGGCCGTGGTATGTGCTATCCTGTCTGTGAGGTGGTACATATAAAACATCCATTGCTACTAATGGAAAAAAATTAGCAGGTTTCCTCTCTAAGACTATATGTCAATATTAACAAATGTTTAAATCAAATAGCCGATGTGATCTAGTGGTGTCGTTAAACAAAACAAACTTTTTTTTTTTTTTTTTTTTTTTTTTTTTGGACAATGGCAGTATAGTTCGGAATAGTTCCTTTAAGAGTGTCGTTGCCCAGTTTGCAGGATAAAGTTCAGTCAATCGCTTGTCGCTAATGTTCGCTTGACCGGTTTTTACGCTTCACAGTAAAACGAATTACCACACCAGGAACTATTCAATATAGCTTGCAAACGTTATCGAAAAACGGCTGGCTGAACTTTAAAAGAAAGAAAAAGTCGCTTCAGCAGTAGTGAGTTTCGATCCCCAAAACCCTGGCCCTGCATACGCGCCTGCAATGGTGGTATGAAACCTCCGCCAGTGACGTACATGTTAACAGTCTCACCTCCTGTGTCAGGGCGTGGTCTGGGACGGCCACGTGTCATCTGGGATGGCAGCAGCCTCTTTCGTGTAGTTGCGGACGTAGAAGAAACATCTGTCGTGGTCAAAAAAGGAAGAAGAAAAAAGTGTTAAGATAGACAAATAGATAGATAAATAGATCGAGAAAACAGAGAGACAGACAGACAGATCGATAGATAGATAAACAGATATAATTATAAATAGATAGACAGACAGATAGATAGATAAATAGATAGATAGGAAGATAAACCCAGGGCCGTACCCTCCGGGGGCAGCGGGGGTGGGGGTGGGGGGGGGGGGGGGGCAATTGCCCCCGTTAGAATCTCACTTTTTTTTTCTTTTCTTTTTCACTCCAGAAAACAGCATGTACACTTCTCAAGGTTTAATTTGTATAGTGTTTCATTTGTTTACAAAAAGTAGTGCCCACTCCCCAGGGTTGGAATTGCCGATTCTATACCTCACAACGGTGATTGGTTCTTTTTCTTGCCCATTTAATTACAGTAACAAAACATTAATTGTGTAAGCTGCAACAACTTAACAATAAATATAAAGTTGAAAATATTAATTTGTTTAAATATTTTTAAAACAATGATACAACGTGAATCTAGTGAACAGAATTTTGAAAACCATGAGTTATGACGTCAATCGTTGTAAAGCATGAGTTATGACGTCACACGTATGTAGAAATCGTCCAGCACCTGAGTGCTAGACACCTTTTTCTCTCATCCCTATCCATGCACGACAGACCCATTCCATGATGTCAGCCCATGCAGAATAAATATGTCTTGCATGGTCTATCACGTCATTGAATTTAACATGAGGTTTATTACAGCGAAATTTTCACCACATTGGGTGTACTTTTTCTATCCCACATGACCACATTTAATCTAGCACGGTGCAAAAGCTAGTTAATTCAATCCAGTGGGCAAGAAAACACGAGAAACAAACGTATAGACAGATCGACAGACTGATTAAACAGATAACAAACAGATAGCTATAAAAAGAGACAGACAAATAAACGTGTGTGTGTGTGTGTGTGTGTGTATATATGTGTGTGTGTATATATGTGTATGTGTGTATATATATATATATATATATATATAGAGAGAGAGAGAGAGAGAGAGAGAGAGAGAGAGAGAGAGAGAGAGAGAGAGAGAGAGAGAGAGAGAGCGAGAGAGAGACATATTGACGCACAGACAAATAAACAGATATATAGAAAAACATACTGACAAACAGACAAATCAACAGATATATCAATAACCAGACAAACAGACAGATAATCAAATAAAAAAACAGACAAATAAACAGATATATAGATAAACAGATAGACAGATAGACAAACAGACAAATAAAGAGATATATAGATAACCAGACTGACAAACAGACAAATAAACAGATATATAGAAAAACAGATTGACAAACAGACAAATCAACAGATATGTAAATAAACAGATAGACAAACAGACCAATAAACAGATATATAAATAAACATATTCACAAACAGACAAATCAACAGATATATAGATAAACATACTGACGAACAGACAAATAAACAGATATATAGAAAAACATATTGACAAACAAACAAATCAACAGATATATCGATAACCAGACAGACAAACAGACAGATAATCAAATAAACAGACAAATAAACATATATATAGATAAACAGATAGACAAATAGAAAAATAAAGAGATAAATAGATAAACAGATAGACAAACAGACAAATAGACAAATATATAAACAGATAGACAAACAGACAAATAAACAGATATGTAAATAAACAGATAGACAAAAAGACAGATAATCAAATAAACAGACAAATAAACATATATATATATATATAGATAAACAGATAGACAAATAAACAGATAAATAGATAACCGATAGACAAACAGACAAATAAACACATATATAAACAGATAGACAGACAAATAAACAGATATGTAAATAAACAGTTAGACAAACAGACAAATAAACAGATATGTAGAGAAACAGACAAATAAACAGATATATAAATAAACAGACTGACAAACAAAGAGAGGGACAAATAGATAGACAAACAAACAGATAGACAAACAAGCATATAGACAGATAAACATGTAGACAGACATATAGACAAACAGACAGACATATAGGCAGACAGGAAGGCATGTAAACAGGCAGGCAGACAGACAGACCTCACAGCCACCACCAAGACAATCCATCCATCCATCATCCATCTATCTTAACGAATATCTGTACATACAGTTTCTAAACGTGATACTTTGAGGGGCGGGTGTTCATTACTCACCGGTGAAATCAATGAGCCCAGATGCTGTGGTCAGATCGACACCATCTGAAATAGATAAATACGTTTCCATCTCAGTTTTTAATTTATTGTTCTGCGAGTGTCCGTATTAAAGAATATTGGCGTTTCTTTTCTTGCTCAGCATACTATATAGTATAAAGATAATCATGTAGGGGTTTTATCAGTTCACGGTGGGATGTTAATCAGTAGAGCAGTGCCTGTGTAAGGTGCACTGTATTGTAGAATCTAGAGCCGGCAGCGAACATCTTTATTTTTCCCATCCTAACTAGTGCTCCACGACTGGTATATCAAAGAATGCACTATCCAATTTGGCGCTGGGACCTCTGTTTTGCCTCATACTAACCAGTGCTCCAGACTGGTATATCAAAGATCGCACTGTACAATATGGTGCTAGGACCTCTGTGTTGTCACATACTAACCAGTGTTCCACGACTGGTATATCAATGATCGCACTGTACAATATGGTGCTAGACATCCAAGTCTTATGACGGGCATTATTTGCTGCCATAAATGCAAGAATGTATCGCAGCATACAACACAAATGCCTTCAATATATGTGTGGTATGATTTCAAGATGGCCGCCATATCATAACTATGTGCAATGAGTGGAAATATATCGTTCAAAACGAAGTCTATTATTAACACATTACTATATTTTTTTTTTATTACCTCAAATATTATGTTAAAAGTCTGTTAACATGTATGGATATTTAGTGAAAGGGTTATTTAACAACAGCAGCAACCTTTCTAATACTTTAACACAACTGGAAGCAAATTCAGATGGCATTCATAGGTTATTCATCCATCCGAGTCCATCCACTTCTGAAGGTGATGGAAAGCCTAGAGTGGTACACGTAAGCTTGCTTTGTATGGTAATAACATGACACAAGCAGGCTCATCCGCGAACACTACGTTTTGGATCTTTCAATTTCCCAGGTCTACTGTTAGATTATACACTTTACAAATTAATTGTCTAAAGCATTCCTATTTGTTCTCACCACCATTATTTTCAGAACTGTTTTATTTCCCTCGAAATACTATAATATATGAAATAGTAGTATTGCATCCCAGAGCATAAACAGCAACCAAACTCAACATTCTGGTACTAAGAGGTCTGTTTTCCAATATTATATACATAGGAATGGTTTCCAAAAATCGTCCAATTGTTACATGTATATTTGACATGTGAAAAAACAAAAATCAACAGGATATCAGTGTCTTACTAATATGTAGAGCAATATTTAGTCAGATAGGTTTGAACAGTGAATTGCATGAACTACTATTCTGGTATCAGATTCCTCGTGCTTGGTTTTTGGTTGTTCAACATTAACTCAATGTTACTACTCTACACTGCATCGTCCTCAGTGAAACCAGACACCCATTTTGCATTCAGTGCAAAGTTTTAAGAAATAGTTTCAAAGAGGAAATTAGTTAATTTTACATTGCTTTCTGTTCAGTATGAGGCATTGGCATCCTTCTTACGGGTTTGTATATCTCTAATTTGTACATTTAGTTTGGTTAACAAAGACCTGAAGCGATCAAATACAACATGTCAGAATATTTCTCAAAACAATTGTTCCCTTTGTGTTTTGTACTTTGAACCAATGCCTGTCAGTCAACAATCAAGACTGACTTCTCCTGTAATTTCTTAGGTACATTTGAATCTTGAGTTTGTTTCAACAATGGGTATTGGTATGGGTAGCAAGTCATTCTTTATGATCAACAAAGTATTCACTTCCAGGACGGCTTTGTATGCTGTAAATTGTCTGTGTAAAATGTCTTATTCAACTCAAGGATTGTGATTGATTGTATTATGTTGCAGTTTGGCGCTTTGCGCCATTTGATCATAAAATTACCACAAAATAATTCATGAAAGATTGCATGTAGCAAGCGATGAGCATCTGCATGATAGACAGTTCACCATCGATTTTACACAAAATGTGTACACATATAATTGTTGTAAAACAATATAGATACACTGATTGTCTATAATCAACTCCGGCCGTACTGAAATAGTTTCTAATGGCATAGAGAATTATGAGATTGGCCTATAGATTTGTATTCAGATTGCCTTTCATCGTGGGTGGGAGTATGTGGGGGTGAGGGTTATGGGGGCAACGCATATCCTGACCCCTGCAAAATAAAGGTCTAAAATATATCACTCCTCTGATTTTAGCTTCAGGTCGTCAATATTTGTATCACCTACAAATACTCCTCTGATTTTAGCTTCAGGTCGTCAATATTTGTATCACCTACAAATACAAATTTGTATTAACCAATCGATCCCCATTGCATTGATATTACCACACACACACACACACACACACACACACACACACACACGCGCGCGCACACACATACACACACACATACACACACACACGCGCGCACACATACATACACACATACACACCCATACACACACACATACACAGACACATACATGCACATACATACATACATACACACATACACACATACATACACACACACAGACACACACATACACACACATACACGCACAGAGAGAGATAAACATACACACGCACACACACAACACAACACACACATACATACACACAGACACACACACACACACACAGAGGCACGCACACACATACACACAAACACACACAGACACACACGCACATACGCGCGCGCGCACACACACACACATAATAAACGCACACGCACACAACACAACACACAGACACACACAACACAACACACACATACACACACACAGACAGACACACACACACACATACAGACACACACACAGAGATACATACACACACGCACACACACACAACACAACACACACATACACACACACAACACAAAAACACATACACACACACACAGACACACATACAGACACACACACACACACACACACACACACACACACACACACACACACACACACATAAAAATAATAAAATAAAAATAAATAAATAAATAAATGTTAGATCCGCGCCTGTATATGGTAGGTACAGACATAAAATCTTCCAAAAAAAAACTAATGTTAACATGTAGATTTATACATACATTATTTATCTTTTCGTTTTAACTATTTAAAATACATTTAAAAAAAACAAATCGTAAATTCATTCTCCCTAAATTTCGTTTAGACGGTTGCCTCTAATTTCAATGCTTGTAAACACATTTGTATTTACATTGTGTTGGTTTTCTATTCTAATATGGGTTTGCTGAATACAAAGAAATACGTTGTCCGTCTGAAAAATTACATTTAGTGGTTTCATAATATAAACGTGTCGACATTATTATTGTGTTGAAAATACGTTGTATCCAAGTATAAAGGCGTGTTTTTGTTTTTGTTATTTTCACTACATAAGCATTAGTTTTCTTTCAAATGGCCAGCACATGTTTTGGGATTCAGCATTTAAATTTGGTTAGAAACGTATGTTGTATACAAGCCTACAGAAATATTCGCAGAAAAATAGATAAAAAAAACACATAATATGTGACACTCTGTTATACTTAGATACAATGTATTTTCAACACAATCCTAATTTCGTATATTACTATTTTGTTTTTGTCATTTTGACCTCCACATTTTTGTGGATTCAGCATCCCTAAATTAGGTTAGAAAAGTATGTTTGATATAATCCTAAAAAAATGCTCGTACTTCGATAAATAAGCACTTTTTAAGAAATGGGACCTGCCTATCGTAACTGTAGTGTATTAAAATTTTAAATATTGATGTAACAATCACTTACTCAACGAATCAGTTATCCCGTCATTCACCACTACAGCTGTGGGTTAATGTAAGAATGACTTACCTAACGAATCAGTTATCCTGTCATCCACCACTATAGCTGTGGGTTAATGTAAGAATGACTTACCTAACGAATCAGTTATCCCGTCATTCACCAATACAGCTGTGGGTTAATGTAAGAATGACTTACCTAACGAATCAGTTATCCCGTCATTCACCAGTACAGCTGTGGGTTAATGTAAGAATGACTTACCTAACGAATCAGTTACCCCGCCATTCACCAATACAGCTGTGGGTTAATGTAAGAATGACTTACCCAACGAATCAGTTATCCCGTCATTCACCACTAAAGCTGTGGGTTACTGTAAGAATGACTTACTCAACGAATCAGTTATCCCGTCATTCACCAGTACAGCTGTGGGTTAATGTAAGAATGACTTACCTAACGAATCAGTTACCCCGCCATTCACCAATACAGCTGTGGGTTAATGTAAGAATGACTTACTCAACGAATCAGTTATCCCGTCATTCACCACTAAAGCTGTGGGTTACTGTAAGAATGACTTACTCAACGAATCAGTTATCCCGCCATTCACCAGTACAGCTGTGGGTTAATGTAAGAATGACTTACTCAACGAATCAGTTATCCCGTCATTCACCACTAAAGCTGTGGGTTACTGTAAGAATGACTTACTCAACGAATCAGTTATCCCGCCATTCACCACTATAGCTATGGGTTAATGTAAGAATGACTTACCTAACGAATCAGTTATCCCGCCATTCACCAATACAGCTGTGGGTTAATGTAAGAATGACTTACCCAACGAATCAGTTATCCCGTCATTCACCACTAAAGCTGTGGGTTACTGTAAGAATGACTTACTCAACGAATCAGTTATCCCGCCATTCACCAGTACAGCCATGGGTTAATTACTTACCCAACGAATCAGTTATCTCGTCATCCACCACTACAGCTGTGAGTTACTGTAAGAATTACTTACCTAACGAATCAGTTATCTCGTCATTCACCACTAAAGCTGTGGGTTAATGTAAGAATGACTTACATAATGAATCAGTTATCTCGTCATTCGCCAGTACAGCTGTGGGTTAATGTAAGAATGACTTACATAACGAATCAGTTATCCCGTCATTCGCCAGTACAGCTGTGGGTTAATGTAAGAATGACTTACCTAACGAATCAGTTATCCCGTCATCCACCAGTACAGCTGTTTGTTTCTTCAGAATACCTTCGATTACTGAAACGAGTAATGATGTCAGTGTTATAAATAGATTCTTGAAAATGTTCTCTACAAAGGTAATACCTATTTACGTAGGTGGTTTTGTTGTTGTTATTTGTGTTGTCGTTTTGTTTGTTGTTGTTTGTTTGTATTTTTGTTTTGCTTTTTGGAGGATTTTTTGTATTTTATTAAGATCGATTTGTTTGTTGTTGTTCTCTTTCGTTTTGTTTTTGTTTTTGTTTTTGTTTTATTTTTGTTTGTTTCTTTCTTTCTTGTTTATTGGAGGATTTTTTTCTTTTGTTTTGTTATTGTTTTTGGGGGGTTGTTGTTTTTGTTTTATGTTTTATATTTTATGTTTTTGTTGTTGGTGTTGTCGTCGTCGTTGTCGTTGTTGTTGTTGATGTTTAATTATGTGTAAAACATTTTTATTGCCCCAGATATCTTCCCTATTATTAATGTCAGGGTTGGATGCTAAAATCAATATCTTACATAATACACAATATATATATATATATAAGTAAATAAATTACATTCAACAATGGCATAGTGCAAATATGGACACATAGTGCGTCGTTACGTAGTTATTGTTAAGAAAGTCTCAAAACGCGATCTATAATGGAAATAAACAAATAGTATTAACACTTTCCTATTGCGTTTTACAACTGAAATACGTAACCACATAATAAGTATTAATGTGCATGTACTCCCAAAATTACTTTTAAAATTGAAATATGCAAGTCTGTATCTGTGCTCGTCTATCTGTCTAGCCTGTCTGCCTGTCTGTCTGCCTGACTGTTTGTCTGTCCGGTCTGTCTGTTTCGATGTGTGTGGAGGCCAGTGCTTCACAAATGGTATAACACAGGCCTTCTATTCTGTTTGTGGAATGCTGCATATAAAAGACCCCTTGTTGCATATAAAGACCCCTTTTTGCATACAAAAGACCCCTTGTTACGCACAAAAAAAACCTTGCTGCATATAAAAGACCCCTTGTTGCATATAAAAGACCCCATGTTACATACAAAATACCCATTGCTGCATATAAAATACACCTTGCTGCATATAAAATACCCCTTGCTGCGTATAAAAGAACCCTTGCTGCGTATAAAAGAACCCTTGCAGCATACAAAACACCCTTGCTGCATATAAAAGAAAGGGGGGGGGGGGGGGGGGTGAGTAAATGAATTCGGCGATTAGACACAACCCGAAGTTGTCTAAATGACTAATCTCTGACGTAAATGAGGTCGGCGATTAGACCCAGCCAGACATAGGTGTCCGGGCTCCCATGTTTGTAGGGGGTGGGTGTTAGGGCAGGCTGCTTTTTTCCCGAATGAAACGAAAATGCCCGAACAGTTATTCATATTACAATTACTACCAAACAGCTACATAGGGTTACAAAGTAATTTTGCGGGTAGAAATGACGCAAATGCATGGTAAAAAGGTCTGAAATTAGCACATTTTGCCCCAATATGTCTGGGGGGTTTTCTCGAATTTGAGGTTTTGCGCCTGCCATAGTTGGCACCATGCCCTCCCCCTGCCCTCGTGTATCGTACGCTTATGCAGCCCGAAGCTGAAAGACGGACTGACCTGTGAAGTAAACGAGTACGGCGATTAGGCCCAACCCGAGAACGACGGCGATACCGACAGAAATCAAGTCGAGCCCGCCGCACGAGCGTCGCTCGGAATTACTGTCGGAACTTTCCGGATCTTCACTGTCGATCCTCTTCGCCTTCTTCTTCGACAAGTTGCGACCTTTCGATAACTTTCGAGTCTTTCCTGAAGAAAAAAAAACCCCATAAATTATTAGTTATATTTATCCATTTTGTCACAAAGTCATTCTGGAGATACCTGAAACTGATTTCTCCGTGACGCAGTAGCTAAACTGCAGACACAAGTGTAGTCAATAATATTTAGTTACAAAATACATTCAAATTTCGTATAAATGTGGGGTGGGGGTGGTTTGAAGGTATGTATGAAGTACAATAGTACATTCGTGTCCGTTAGATGCATTTGTCTTACAACTCGTTTCAGTATGATATAACCAATGTAACAATGATATGTGCGCGCGCACATGTGTGTCTATTCGAGGGTGAGTGTGTGTGAGAGAGAGAGAGAGAGAGAGAGAGAGAGAGAGAGAGAGAGAGAGAGAGAGAGAGAGAGAGAGAGAGAGAGAGAGAGAGAGAGAGAGAGAGAGAGAGAGAGAGAGAGAGAGAGAGAGAGACAGACAGACAGACAGACAGACAGACAGACAGAGAGAGACAGACAGACAGACAGAGAGATAGGATGATAGAGACACAGATATAGAGGGGAGAGAGACACAGGGAGGGAGGGTAGAGAGAGGGGGGGGGAAGCGGGGATGGTGGGAGGTAGTGAAAAGAGAGATGGATGGAGAGCCAGAGACTGGGATCGATGTTGTGAGTTTAATCCTAGAAAAAAATGATTTTTCGTATGTTCTTTACCACAGACAGTACAGTACATACCACGGTCTTTGATATACCAGTAGTAGTTGTGTGTGTTGGATACTGCGACTATGCACTCCGCCTGTCACATCAAATGGAATCATTGATATTGATAGGCATAACCGTTCTCGGTGGTGTCGTCGTTAAATCATGGGACATAAGGCTGGTAGGTACTGGGTTCGCAACCCGGTACCGGCTCCCATCCAGAGCGACTTTTAGCGACTTAGTGGCTAGGTGTAAAACAACTACACCGATTTATCTCTCGCTAATCACTAACAACTAAGTACAAACCCATTGTCTTGGACACCCAGCCCAGATAGCTGAGGTGTGTGCCCAGGACAGTGTGCTTGAACCTTAATTGGATATAAGCACGAAAATAAATTGAAATGAATGAAATGATAGGCATAGAAATGCTCTCTTTTTTTCTCTCTTTTTTTCTTCTTTTTTTTTTTTGGGGGGGGGGGGGGGGGAGGGAGGGGTGCATTCCCTTTTGTGCTTACTTTACTCGCTTAAGGTGCTTGCGTTGCAAGATCGAATCACCTCGGTGGAACCATTCAGATGATTGGGGGTTTTCTCGTTCGAACCACTGCACCACAATTGGACAAAGGCCGTGGTATGCGCTATCATGTCTGTGCGATGGTGGGTATAAAATATTCTTGAAAAAATGTAGCGGGTTTCCTCTCTAAGACTATATGTCAGAAATACCAAATATTTGACATCCAATAGCCGATGATCAACAAATTAATGTGCTCCAGTGCAATGGCGTAGCGTGGGCGGGGCCACTGGGACGGTCGCCCCGGGCGCAAAATTCTGGACTGGTGGAAGGGACTCAGTGAAGTGTTAACGGTCCACTGGTTAGGGGTCGTAATACTTGCCTTGTCTGAGCGCTGGCTACCCACGCTACGCCACTGCTCCAGTGGTGTCGTTAAACAAAACAAACTTTCACTCGCGCGCAAAAAAAAAAAAAAAATGGAGAAAGGCCTTCATACTTTCACCAGCTGGTTTGTCGTTGGGGACGTCTGGCAGATCGGGTTTCGCTTCTACTTGATTCTTCTCCGAGTCGTCCAGTCCGTTCTCCGTCGTCTTGCTGGCTTCTTCGTGTACTGGCGTAGAAGTCGTGACGTCACTCTCCGTGCGAGACTGCTTGAAGGAAAAAATGGATGAAGGAATGGAAGGAATGGATGGATGGATGGACGGAACGGATGAATGGATGGATGAATTAATGGACGGACGGACGGATGGATGGATGGATGGATGGACGAATGAATGAAAGAATGAATGAATGAATGAATGAATGAATAGATGGATGGATGGATGGATGGAAGAATGAATGAATGAATGAATGAATGAATGGATGGATGGATGGATGGATGAATTAATGGATGGACGGACGGAAGGACGAATGATTGGATGATGAATGGACGAACGGAAGGATCAATAAGTAAATGGATGGATGAATAAAAGGATGGGTGGATGGATGGTTGGATGGATGGATGGATGAATTAATTAATGGATGGATGGATCCATCAATGTGTGAGTGGGTGAGTGAGTGAGTGAGTGGATGAATGAATGGATTGATGGTGGGTGGGTGAGTAACGGAATGAGTGAGTGAATATATGAAGGAAGCAGGGAGGAATTAATGAATGAACGAATTGGTGGCTAGATGACCACATGGATGAATGAACAAACGAACAAAGGAACGAACGAATGAAGGCATGAATGTGTCAGAGTGCAGACATTGATACAGTAACTTTTATTTGTTTCAGAATTTAAAGGGATTGTACATAGTTAGCTGCCCTTGTCAGACGTTTCCGACCAATAACTTAAAGGGACATTCCTGAGTTTGTTGCATTGTAAGATGTTTCCGCCTAATAAAATATTTCTACGATTAAACTTATATATTAAATATATTTTCTTGTTTAGAATAACAGTGTCTGTATATTCAATGTGTTTCTGGTCGTCTTAATATTTGTAAGTAGTCGAAACTGCATTTTGTCTTCAAATAATTTCGTACGTACGAAAAAACATATTTTAGGAAATAAAATGAAATTTAAGCTAGTACAAGTATTAGAACGATCAGAAACACGTTTAATATACAGCCACTAATATTTTATGCAGGAAAATATATTTTAAGTTGTTTAAAATTGCAGCAAACTCAGGAATATCCCTTTAATGCCTCAACGACTACTTCACCTTAAAGGTTCTAATAGACCTAATCAATTCTTATTGCCGATAATGTTAACGTTTACTAATAAAACTGATACAAACAGCGTATCAACACACCCAGGAAGTACAGCAATAAAAAGTGTGGCACTTCACATCTAACCTACCTGCAACAAAATGAGGGGTCACATACCATTTAAGAGATCTAATTAATAGCAACCGTCAATTTTGCTGAAAATTGCAATTCCATTTTTGGGGGTACCCCGCATTAGTTTCAACCTCTGGAATATACTGCATAACAACTGTATAACAAGTGTATTTATTTATTGTCAATGGATAATAGTATTTGCACAAATAATCAATGTCACATATTACTACCAATCACACCCACAGCTGCTTTTACTCCATAAATATTTGACGGGGCACCTCGATCTTTGACACGGAACTCTCGTCTTTGGTACTATGCAACCTATATAAGCTATCTTGTTTAGCATATCGGTGTCGGTATGTCTCCAATTTGTTTCTGGTCGTCCTAATGTGTATAACTAGCTTAAACTTCTTTTTATTTCCCCTGCGTGTGCTGTAACCTCACCGTGGTGCAGGGGTGTAACATTCTCTTTGAGAATTGGCCAATACAGCACAAAATTGAAGTTTTGAGTAAAATTCAGTATCCGTAAAATTCTGTGATATTTGTGTTTTTGCACAGTTCTTTACACTGTTTTTGTTTGTCTTGAATTTTTATATTGATGTTGATCATCACTTTATTTATTTGCATTACCATAGTTTGACACCCAATAGCCGATGTATTTTTCGTGCTGGGGTGTCGTTAAACATTCATTCATTCATTCATTCATTCATTCATTCATTCTTTTTATTTCATGATATATATATATATATATATTGTAGTACGAAATTATTGGAAGAGGAATAACTACAAACATTCAAAGTTAAAGTTTGTTTTGTTTAACGACACCCCAAAAACATATTTAATTCATTAATCATCGGCTATTGTTTAACGACACCCCAAAAAGATATTTAATTCATTAATCATCGGCTATTGTTTAACGACACCCCAAAAACATATTTAATTCATTAATCATCGGCTATTGTTTAACGACACCCCAAAAACATATTTAATTCATTAATTATCGGCTATTGTTTAACGACACCCCCAAAACATATTTAATTCATTAATTATCGGCTATTGTTTAACGACACCCCAAAAACATATTTAATTCATTAATTATCGGCAATTGTTTAACGACACCTCAAAAACATATTTAATTCATTAATTATCGGCTATTGGGTTTTAAGCATTTGGTAATTCTGACATATATTTTTAAAGAGGAAACCCGCTACATTTGTCCATTAGTAACAAGGGATCTTTTATATGTATCATCCCTAAGACAGGATAGCACATACCAGGGCATTTGATATACCAGTTGTGAACGAAACGTCCAGTCCCTTACAAATATTAAAACGATCAGAAACATACTGGATATTCGGATACCGATATTCTAAACAAGACGGGGGGGGGAGGAGGGGGCAGGACTTAGCCCAGTGGTAAAGCGTTCGCTTGATGCGCGGTCGGTCTGGGATCGATCCCCGTCGGTGGGCCCATCAGGCTATTTCTCGCTCCAGCCAGTTCACCACGACTGGTATATCAAAGGCCGGAGTATGTGTTGTTCTGTCTGTGGGATAGTGCATATAAAAGATCCCTTGCTACTAACGGAAAAAAAGTAGCGGGTTTCCTCTCTTAGACTCTATATCAAAATTTCTAAATGTTTTACATCCAATAGCCGATGATTTATAAATCAATGTGCTCTAGAGGTGTCGTTAAACAAAACAAACTTCTTATCTAAACAAGAAAATACATTGCAAATATATTTTCTTGTTTTTATACGATATATATCAATGCATAGGCCGTGGTGTGTGTTATCTTGTCTATGGTATGGTGCATCTAAGACTGTTTTAGAATTACCAGATGTTTGACATCCAATAGCCGATGATTTATAAATCTATGTGCTCTAGTGGTGTCGTTAAGCAAAACAAACTAACCTTTCAATAAAAAGACTACTAGTCATAGACATTTATTCATTTGTAGTCATTTTCGTGCTAATATCCAATTGAGGTTCAAGCACGCTGTCCTGGACACACACACACACACACACACCTCAGCTATCTGGACTGTCTTGTCTAGGACAGTAGGTTAGTGGTTAGTTGTTAGTGGTTAGTGAGAGAGAAATCGGTGTAGTGGCCTTTCACCTACCCACCGAGTCGTTAAAACTGGGCGGGAGTCGTTATCGGGAGGCGAACCCATTACCTACCAGCCTTATGTCTGATGGCTTAACCACGACACCACCTAGGTGTCAAAAACATAACGTGCTAACACAGTCAGTACAGGCTGTTTACTGTAATTACAGAAGGTATGTAATTATCTCAGGCAGATTAATTAGCGCCAATGGATTCCTTGATTATCCGTCACAACCATAACACCTGTAATTAAAGTTGCATTCTCCATCTGGCGTTGTCACCGCGAGAGCAAGGAAACCAAGGTTGGCGTATTGTTCTTGCTGTGACTTCTCATCGCGGCATTATTAATATTTGTCATATGAATGTGAGATTTGTTATTGAACCTCTTGGAGTTGTTTTAAAGGGATAGACCCTAGTTTTTTAAACACCTGTACAGCACATTTTTCACTATTAGAGCCGTTTATGATCACTGAAATTAAACATTACTTATAGTTTACTCTTTAGATTATCCATTTCCATAGAACCGAAGTGTTTCTGGTCATCCTGGTATTTGTAGTACCAAAAATTGCATTAATTTCATATTTTTAAAAACGCACGTGCGTCTGAGAAGTAGCGGTTTATTGATTCGAGTTCTAGTTTATTTTTAAGGATATTTCCTGGTTTAACGTCACAGACTCTTCTTTCACTCTATTGTTTTAACTTTATCCAAATGAGTTACAGCTTTGTAAATTAACTAAACTTAGTGTCCATTTTTTACGTGTTAAAACTAAGGTATGCGCCTTTAAAGGAATACGTAGTTGGTGTAAATGTACTAGAACCATCAGTGAGTGTACGTTATTCTAGGCTCCTACTACCAACTGCCATGACAAAGTTGGCCAACTTTCTGCTGCCATGACTTCTACGACTGTCCAGTTGCTAGTCGGAGCGCTCCTAAAACTCGATTCTCGTCGTATAACCCATTAGTTGTTAATCTGAGCGCTCCTAAAACTCGATTCTCGTCATATAACACATTAGTTGCTAGTAGGAGCGCTCCTAAAACTCGATTCTCGTCATATAACACATTAGTTGCTAGTCGGAGCGCTCCTAAAACTCGATTCTCGTCGTATAACCCATTAGTTGTTAATCTGAGCGCTCCTAAAACTCGATTCTCGTCATATAACACATTAGTTGTTAATCTGAGCGCTCCTAAAACTCGATTCTCGTCATATAACACATTAGTTGCTAGTCGGAGCGCTCCTAAAACTCGATTCTCGTCATATAACACATTAGTTGCTAGTCGGAGCGCTCCTAAAACTCGATTCTCGTCGTATAACACATTAGTTGTTTGTCTGAGCGCTCCTAAAACTCGATTCTCGTCATATAACACATTAGTTGTTAATCTGAGCGCTCCTAAAACTCGATTCTCGTCATATAACACATTAGTTGCTAGTAGGAGCGCTCCTAAAACTCGATTCTCGTCATATAACACATTAGTTGCTAGTCGGAGCGCTCCTAAAACTCGATTCTCGTCGTATAACACATTAGTTGTTAATCTGAGCGCACCCGTCGTAAGTCGGGAGTTGGGGAAATTACAACGTTCAAGTTCTTTTCAAGTTCAACCGTCTAGTTGGCCAACTTGTTGCTGGCAGTTGGTAGTCTTATCCTAGCATTAGGAAGACTTATGTACCTAGGACAATTTGTGTTTCATTTGACACCATGCATACTGTATGCATAAAGCTTTAATAACTATCCACGTTGGAGTTTAATCAACTACGGACTATACTAAATAATAAAAAGACACAAGGAATAAATACGTTCACAAATTCTCATCATAGAGCATTAATAGCTGCATTAAAACGTGAATGAATGAACGAACGGACGGACGAACGAATGAATGGAAGAATAAATGAATAGTAATATTTCCATTTTAGCATCTGTCACGGGTTGGACCCCTGGCTATCCAGAGACGGGACCCGGTGTAAAAGGACCTCCATACCTAAGGAACATTAGTCCTACCCGGACTTGCATTCCGGAATTTTGAAGTTTCTATATACACCTAGGACTTTTATTCCTACCGGACTTAAAATCCTTTCACAGCAGTGGAAGGAACGCTTGTCCGCCAGTAATACTGGTCCGCTTGGTTATTAATAGAAATCAGTATGTTATAGGGAACGCTTGAGAAAGTCATGAATTAAAAAACCGATTTCTGTCAGCTCTCTCTCTCGTAGTGTAATGGATAAGTGAAGTGTTCTGAATGCGATAGGTATGGGTTCGAATCTCAAAGCAACGTAAAAAAAAAATATATATATGTATATTAATCTATTGACATGTTTTACACAATACACACGTGATAAAATGTCTTATCATATTACACTTTTATTGGAAGTTGAAACAAGTGCGTGCATCTTGCTTTTTCCAAACGTATATAAACCAACGCCTTCATACAAACATGTTCGTGCTTTCAATATGACAGAAAACACAACTCAAAAACGTTTCAACCAACGATACAAGAAAAAAATTCATATTTGCAAGATGGATTTTACGAAAGGGGAACGTCAAACTCGAAGAAACGGGCCATTAGAAGGACAGCCAAAACAAACTTCAAAGTAAGCACTATAACATAATATTATGAAGTATAGTTTCATATTTATACTATATGTCATAGCGTGTGTAACTTTTTTTTTCTCACAATGTTTGTCCATCAGACCTCTATTCCTCGTATTCCAAGTCCGCCGGACTCTCATTCCTGGTACTCCTAGTCCGCCGGACTTTCATTCCTAGTACTCCTAGTCCGCCGGACTTTCATTCCTAGTACTCCTAGTCCGCCGGACTTTCATTCCTAGTACTCCTAGTCCGCCGGACTTTCATTCCTAGTACTCCAAGTCCGCCAGTCTTTCATTCATAATACTCAAAGCCCGCTACACTTTCTTTCCAAGGCTGGGCACCCGTTTTGCAATTATGTAAATAAAACTTTATATATTTTTTTTAAATAAACAGTTTTTTAATTATTATAATACAAAAAATTTCACTTTATAATATGTGTATATTGTTGTCATTGGTTTTTTGTTTCAGATTGATAAAGGCATACTTTATTTTAAAATAAAAACCAAAAAGAAAAATGACTATCTTCTAGATGGAATGGACTCTTCGGGTGTTACTGACAACTGGCGAAAAGTGCTAATGAATGACACAGACATTCAAGAAGCTTTGAATTCTATGCACGCCAGCCCATTGGGTACGTATAGGCAGGCAGCTATTTATTAAAATTAATAAATTTATAAAATGTATACATTATTTTAAATGTAATGTTAAAATACCATTATTGTATACGTCTGCATAATTATATAAAAATATTATTTTGAATGCGTATTAATTTTACCAATTAAATTATATTGCATAAATTAAAAAAATATATATCCTAATAAATATTATAAAACTTAATAAATCTCAATGTTGTTCCTTTTAGGTGGTAATTTTGGCAGAGATAAAACTGTAGACAAGATTCAAAAAAGATATTGTTGGCCAAACCTTGTTATTGACGTTAAGCAATTTCTCCAGGCCTGTGAAAGATGTCAGCGGGTCAGCAGGAAACCCAGTAAAGTTGCCCCACTCCTAAGCTTGGCGAACAGTAAGTTATTTATAATAAATGTTTTGAAGATACTGATTCACTCGTTCTCATACACTTTACACATTATTATTATGTTTTAAATATTCACATTAGTAATTGTCAAACCACTGGGTGACGGGGGTGAAGGGGTGGGTTGGGGGGATGCGTGATTATCTCAGAGGATAGAGCGTTCGCTTGAGGTGCTGAGATCGCAGGATGTATCCTCCTCAGTGGATGTCTATAATTAGGCCTTTTCCCGTTGCAACCAGCAGTGCCACATGATTAGTATAACAATGGAAGTGGTATGTACTGTTCTGTCTGTGGAAAAGTGCATATAAAAGATTCATATGTTTGACGTCCAACAGCCGATGATAACATGAAAATCAATGTGCTCTAGAGGCGTCGTTAAATCAAACAAATTTTACTTTTTGTTAAGCTATCGATGATACCAGATATTTACAAAAGGTTAACATTCTTTCCAAGTCAATTACAAAATATTACGTACATTTAAAAAAAAAAAAATTGTTCATACAAATATAAAGATTATTAAAATTATATTTTATAGATCGGCATAGATTTGGTTGGCCCTCTGAGGGAAATTGACAATGGGAACAAATATATTTGCACGGTGACGTGCTATTGCACAAAGTGGGCTCAGGCAAAAGCTTTGCCAACGAAGCAAGCATCTGGTGTTGGCGATTTTTTACTGGAGCTATTTTTATGGTAACTTTATTAAATTATTCATTCCAGCCAGTGCTCCACAACTGGTGTAACAGGATGTGGTATGTACTATCCTGTATGTGGGATGGTGCCTATAAAATATCCCTAGCTGCTAATCGGAAATAGTAGCCCATATGGTGGCGACAGAGGATTTCCTCTTTCAGAATAACTGTGGTCCTTAACCATATGTGTGACGCCAAATAACCGTAATTAAAATATGTCGAGTGCGTCGTTAAATGCAAAAAATCATTCCTATTATTTGAAAAATGAAATGAAAATACATGAGCATTATTTTAAAACAAAGGTGCGTATTATTAATTTCTTTAATGCATACAAATGTGCATCTCTTATTAATAATAAAAGTGTATGCAAATAATGTAGTGAATGTTTGTTTTTTTACAAACTAAATAAATATTAATAAATGTAATGTTTTCACTACTGAATTTAAATGTAATACTTTAATTCAGCTTTGGTTTTCCCAAAAAACTTATCAGCGATCAGGGTCGTGAGTTCAACAATGACGTCGTCGATGCTATTACAGATGCTCTAAAGGTTGTACACCGCCACACCACCGCCTACCACCCGCAGTGTAATGGACTGACAGGTAGTATACATACACACTGTATACATACACTCTGTACATGCTAAGTAAACTTGTTTCTACATCAGTTTGGGCCATCCTATTATAACGTTTTATTATTATTGTTACACGTTTACTGTAGTATTAAATATCGATTGTGATAATCGTTAGAATAATAACTCGAATGTCATATATAAAAACACCGCTTCCCAACATCTTGGCCAAAGACCTTTGTCAAATAAATAACATCATTATATATTAGTGTAGTTATTGTTTAATATACATGTATATTTAAATTTCTGTATCATATGTAAAAACACAATGTAAACCAACAGAATTTGTGAATTGATAAAGATACGTTGTGAAAGAACGTTTTGTTGTATGAGATGCGTGTTATCCGTTTAGATTGTAGTTAAAGTGATAACTCGATGTGTTCTATTTCAGAGAGATTTAACCAAACACTGAAGAACATGCTTTTGAAGCTCGACGGTGATGCAGAATGGGACACATTATTGCATCAAGTTGCATTTGCCTACAACACATCCAAACATGCAAGCACAAAGTTTTCTCCCTTTTACCTTATGTACGGGAGGTGAGTGCTTGAAAAGGCGTGCATAAAAGGTCTGCTGCCATATAGTTTCCACAATGTTTTTGATTAATGAATACTATCACACCAAACTGATAAAATAATAGAACGTAATATAACTGAGTAAAGTGTAATGCTAAACGCTACTTTAAAATAATATAAATATAAGTTAGCACTGTTAGAAACATCACATATCATAAATATTAAGTACACAATTATTGTAGGGAACCAATGATGCCCGATGATGTTGGAAATTCAGACGATGAGATGGAGGCCACAGTTTCCGATGAAACACTTCAAGCAGAAATTGGGAAGAGAGTGGAGACAATGATGAAAGTCACAGGCAAAAGAGCTGTAAACAACATCAAGGAAGCCCAAACAAGACAAAAAAGGAACTATGACCAACGACATACGAATCAGGAGGTGAAACAAGTATATAAAAACATAAATATTTAAAATTGGTAGCTATTCATTATGCGTACATGTTACATTATTTATGCAATTTTGCAAGTATGTCTTAAAAAGTATATGCTAACTATATTAATGTTTTTAGAAAACAATGTGAAATAATTGTTTTAAAAACACCTGTTTCAATGAAGCCATATTTTTACAATTATTATTATTATATATATATTTAGTATGAATAAAGGTATCATGAAATGACTTTAAATGTAACTTCCTATTATTAATGTATAAAAATTAAATTGTATTTTTCAGAATTTACCAGTAGGAACAAAGGTTTAAAAAAAAACTTAAGACGCCAGGACCGCAAAGGTGGTAAGGGGGAGAAACCTTGGATTGGGCCATACGTCATCAGAGGGGTAACAAAAAGCGGATCATACTTGCTGTCGACAACAGATGGAATTATTTTAAAAAGTGCCATAATCGGTGCCAATTTGAAAGTGTGGACGGATGTGCCTGCAGCCAAGACACGTAAAACTGAATAAAACAATTAATAAATTGAACTGTTTTAAAGTGTGTAACTGCATTTTTATTTGCATACATGTAAGCTATAGGACCTGTATTTCGGTTTTCTAGGAATGCAGGTCCGGCTAGGTCTTGAATTCCTAGTAGGCGGACCTGCATTCCCAAGGAACGTAAGTCTTAGGACTTCCATACCTAGTCATGCTAGACCTAGGACTTGCATTCCTAGGAGATAGAGTTCAGGCGGACCTCGGTTCCGGCGGACCTGTATTCCGTTTACACCGGGATCTTCGTGGTATATGAGCATGGCAAAAGTATCCGCTCCGCTCCATTTCAGCTGCGCAATTCTATTCATGTTTGTTTTGTTTAACGTCACCACTAGAGCACATCGATTTTCCCCCATTGCACCCTTTCCATCTCATGTCTTCCCGATATGGCAACTATTATCTTTCAGCTGTTTTCGCTGTCCACATCCCAGTCCTTGTCTATCTAACTGCAACAGGTGCTTGTCTCTTGTGGTTATCCGTGCCACACACCTGTCATTTCCCATCAGCTTTTAGCTGTGTTCAGTTAGTACTTTTAACGCTTGTAACCACCTACTATACTCCCTTACTATCGGTGGTCGTTAGTTAGTGCCATGGGTCAGACCAGCTTCATTAGCGGCAGAGGACGAGGATGCCAGGTGGGTGCAGGGAAGTACACAGAGACTGCAATCGTTGAGGAATTTGAGACAGATAGGTGATCGTGTGGATAGCTCAGAAGACAGAGTTGGAAGAAACTGACAACGGGTCGAAACAGATTGAAATTGTGAGAAATTGTAAAGTCACCTGCGTTGTCAACCATTTTCATCAGCTAAAGGTCAAGGTCAACTGTTTTAACGTGTACGTTCAGAGAAAGCTGTTGTAGCGCACGCCTGTCTTGGGCGCCGGTTCTCACTAAAAGTTTGTTTTGCTTAACGATACGCTTACAGCACATTGATTTATTAACCATCGGCTATTGGATGTCAAATGGTAACTTTGAAATATAGTCTTAGAAAGGAAACCAGCTACATTTTTTCCATTAGTTGCAAGGGATCTTTTATATGCATCATCCCACTGATAGAATAGCAAATACTACGGCTTTTGATATACCAGTCGTGGTGCACTGGCTGGAACGAGAAATAGCCCAACGGGCCCACCGACGAGGATCGATCCTAAGCCGATCGTTCATCAGGCATGCGCTTTATCACTGGGCTACGTATTGTCCTCCAGTTAATCAGTTAAAGAGGGCAGGACGTAAAATCAAAGAAGAAAACCGCTGAAATCTCATTAACGAGGTAAAATATAGGGAGAGGTCTTAATATAAGCTATGCCTGTTGACCAAACCCAATTTTTTTTTTTTTTTAAAGAAATATTGTTTAAACTAAATCTCATTAACTTTGATCAGGAAATGTCTACTCGTTGTCATTCACACACAGAAAATCAAGTCGGCTGATGCATATCGTTTGGTCGCGTTCCCGTTACCGATCAATAGTGTTTTTGTTCCTGCTCGTTAACACTCTATGTGCACAAAATATCAGGTTAATTTTTAATTAGCGCCGTATGTATGGAATAAATAATACGCTGTTAACACGTTGAACTTAATACTGCACGATGTATCATGTATCATTTAATTAGTGCAGTAACAAAGCACACACAGAATAATAATAATTTAGTGTCTATATATTTCAAATACAATGGTTTATACGGAAGCCATATCTCCAATATGGACTTAAAAACTGTCTCGTGACGTCACAAAGCTGGTTTTTTGTTGTTGTTTTTTTGGGGGGTTTTTTAATTATTATTATTATTGGGGGTTTTGTGTCGTGCCCTAGTTGACCCATTCATTTATCTTAAAGAAGGATCCTCCACCTCAGTGTGAGCACTGTCAGTGTGAGCACTGTCAGTGTACTCTGAGTGTGCCCCACATTTTGGTGCAGTGTCAGTTTCTGAAAGAAATTCGAAAAGATATATTTGGACCACGAACTGTGATGGAATCCTTTCGATTCCATCCAGAACTTTTATTGCAATTTTTACGTCATACTGAGTTTTATTCTAAAGTTTAATTATATCTATCTGTGATATTTGTATTTTTACACAGTCCTTTACGCTGTGTTTTTATTTAACTGTTGAATTTTTATATTGATGTTGATCATCACTTTAGTTTTTCCCATTTACCATAGTTTGACACCCAATAGCCGATGTATTTTTCGTGCTGGGGTGTCGTTAAACATTCATTCATTCATTATTCAGGGGTTTTGTTTGTTTGTTTGTTTGTTGGTTGGTTGGGTTTTTTCGGGGGGGGGGGGGGGGGGGGTAGTTTGCTACGTAATGGCTGATGTACCTATCAAACACAGTCATACATCATTGTATAAAACTGTGTAACTATGGTCGCAATAAATACAGGCTTTTTGTAAAGGGACAGACCCTAGTTTGTAAACACTAAGACATATTTTTCACCTAGACACCAGTTTCAAACCTGTAACAAATTTGGATAGAACAGAGTAAATCAAGAGTCTGTGACGTTGAAATACCCTAAGACTGCCCTTAGGCTAAAACGCGACTCCATAATCATTACTTCTCAGACGCACGTGCGTTTTTAAAAATATGAAAAAATGCATTTTGTGGTATTAAAAACATCAGGATGACCAGAAACACTTCGAATGTACGAACATGGATAACCTAAACAATAACATAGAAGTAGTGTTTGATTTCAGTGATCATAAACGGCTCTAATAGTGACAAATACGCTGTCA